>NC_133331.1:172299360-172637276 GCF_042186555.1 Aquarana catesbeiana | reverse complement strand
CCAAACAACATTGATGTCCTTTTTTTTCCCACAAATAGAGCTTTCTTTTGGTGGTATTTGATCACCTCTGTGATTTTTATTTTTTGCGCTATAAACAAAAAAAAAGCGACAATTTTGACATAGTTTTGGTAAAAAAAATTGCAATAATCATATATTGATTGGTTTGCACAAAAAGTTATAGCATCTACAAAATAGGGGATAGTTTTGGCATTTTTATTATTTTTTTTTTTTTATTAGTAATGGCGGCGAACTGTGATTTTTATCGTGACTGCGACATTATGGCGGACACATCAGACACTTTTGACACCAATTTTGGGACCATTCACATTTATACAATGGTCAGTGCTATAAAAATGCAGTGTAAATGACACTGGCAGGGAAGGGGTTAAACACTAGGGGGCAATTAAGGGGTTAAGTGTGTCCTAGGGAGTGATTCTAACTGTGGGGGGATGGGCTTCAACTCACACGACAGCGATCACTGCTCCTGATGACAGTGAGCAGTAGATCCCTGTCATGTCACTAGGCAGAACGGGGAAATGCCTTGTTTACATAGGCACTTCCCCATTCTGCAGCTCCGTGACACGATCGCCGAGAGACTGGCGGACATCAAGTCCACCGGTCCCGCGGGCATGGTCACGCTGTACGCGGCGTGCTCGCGCACCTGCTAGCCCCACCAATTAAAGGGGATGTACAGGTACGCCCATTTGCCCACCGCTGCCATTGTGCCGACATATATCGGCGTGCAGTGGTCGGCAAGTGGCTAAAGTGGCAGTCTATATGTAATTTCTTTGTGCAGCTCTGCTCTGAAATTACCAGCACTTCTGTTTTCTCTATTTTAAAATATTAATAGTTATCCATACAAGGGGGGAAACAGAGGGGTTCCATGTCCCTACACAGCAGTGGCCTAGCTGAAGTTGCAACTGCTGCAGCTCCTGTTCCAGCACTGCTAGCTGTCCCTATAATTACCAAAATAACAGCATGGCTTTTATATGCCATATCACAAAGATCACCTTTATGGTATCACAGCCTTATAGTAACCAGTCTAATCTTTTATTCATGTACTAAAATTAGATTGTATAACGTTCATCCCTGGTTGCTCTGCAGGGCTGAATTTTGTTAATTGGGCCCTGTTTACACACAAACTTTACCTCCCAATAGAACACCCCTCAACTTCATGTCTTTTGCACTAGCCAAACATTGTAATTGTGCAGAAAGCCCATATAAGATGACAGTATTTGTAGTGATGACAGAGAAGAAAATGAGTGGTCCGTAACTGTACAGAGAAAAGCTGCCTCTTTGTATCTGACTCGTATAAGTGTAGCACTACCCCTGTAGGAGTTGCAAATGTTAGAGTTCCCCACTGCTGCACAGCCAGTCACACAGCATTTCCTTCTTGCATACAAACACAGAAAACAATCCTTGAGCTTGTTTTGTGTTTTTATTTTTCTATTTAGGGGATAATAACTTGGATGGGGTTAGGGATTATGGGATGCCTAATTTGACAATAACAACAGAACCAGGGACAGTGTCCTACCTATTTAAAGCTTACACTTGATCCTCCTGCACAAATTGTGATCCTTTGCACAGCTTTGCTGGGTTCACTCCTTTAGGAACTAAGTCTTTTTGTTAGCTTAGCAACAGCCCCTTACAGGCTAGGAGCTCTCAGTCCCTTATAAAGTAGCACATGTGCCGTGAACTGTATCAACTCCTTCTGCTTCCCTGCAGACACTGAACCCAGCTCTACTTCCACAGACAATGCTAACTCACCTGGCTGCCACTTCACCAGCCCACCTGGCTGCTGCTTTTTCTTCCCAGTCTACCCGACTGATACACTGGAGACTTCCCAGGGCAAGGTTGGATTAAGACTAAAGCACCAAAGTCTTCAAGAGAGACAGCAGTCTCTTCCCTCGTCTGTCCCTGCACTGTGCTGGTTTTTCTCACGCTGGCTCTCTTTGCTCCTCCTGCGTCTCTGGAAAGCTTCCTTCCAACTGCCTCTTGTGGTAGGATCCTTCCAGGCCAGCCACCTGCGCTTTGGCCCAAGGTAGAAACCCTCCCCGGAAGGGCCACTGACAGACTCCCTTGGCACTGCTTCTCGATCTTCCACGCGTCTCCCCTGCTGGCATGGCTCATGCCTATTTAAGGGCTTTTTAGTTCATTGCCATGCGGATTTCCTGGTGATTGGCTAAATATGCATGACAACCCTCCTAGCTTCCGCCCACTAATTTCTAGAACATTCTCCAATATTCTTGGAGCAGGGAGAGGCACCAGAGAGCAGCCTGGATGAGTCATCCAGCCCTGAACTCTAGATTCAATGGATCAGGTTTAGCTCAGAGCCAAACTATAATTCACTTGTACTACCACTACCGTGTTTCCCCGAAAATAAGACCTAGAGTTATTTTCAGGGATGGCTGCAATATAAGCCCTACCTCGAAAATAAGCCCTAGTTAAAGTCCTTGTAAAAATATGTAATCTGTTTTGTAAAAAGATTTTTTTTTCCATAAATGTAAAAAGATTATATAATGTACAGTGTGTCTCCCTGTGTAACTTAATTGTGGGAAATAACTTATTTACAGCGCCGCTGGGTGCTCATGTGACCCGCCGTAGATATGCTCCTCTCTTCCAGGCTGACGTCAACGGCCCCTCCCTCTGTAGTACTCAGAGCAGGGCTGACATCAGCGGGGATCTCGGCCCCTCCATCTGCAGCATTCAGAGCAGGGCATGTGAACACCAAGTGGAGATGTAAATAAGGTATTTTCCACAATAAAGTTGCACAAGGAGACACACTGCAGATTATATAATCTTTTTACAGAACAGATTACATCATTTTTAAGGACTTTAACCAAGGTTTTGGGATTACAGAATTTCATAATGCTGACTCCTGAGCTGACAAGGGGAGAGGGGGAGAGAAGACAGGGGACATAGGAACTTTTTTTTTTTTTAATTATTGTTTTAGTCCAAGTTTTTTTATAACATAGAGAGGGATAAATGACACAGCACAAGCACTGTGCTGTCTATCATGCTTTAAAGGATCAGGATATTTTTTTTTTTCTAGAAGATGACATGACTGTATTTGAATAAATGTAGATTACTATACATACCGTAAATAAATAAGACCTCCCCTGAAAATAAACCCTAGTGTGTTTTTTGTAGCCAAAAATTAATATAAGACCCGGTCTTATTTTTGGGGAAACCTGGTAGTAGCACACTAGAGGGTGCTACATAAGTACCCTCTGGCTGTGCCAAGGGAAAAATGTTTGTCCTGCTGCTGTCTATTACTACACAGGATTTATACTTTGCTATACAGTAGCAAAGCCTAGAATTCTAATGGCCAGGAATGAATGCTCATATTGAGGAAACAATGCTGAAATGCTTGCAGCATAGCACCTCTAACTTAACAGAAATCAACCAAATCATTTTTGAAGTTAGATATCATGTCTACAATGTAAAACTTCACCTTTCCTTTGGAAGGAAAGAAAGGGCTGCATATCGATGATGCTGCAGTAGTTGATAAGGTAGAATACAGACACCAGTTCATCCAGTTCAACCTGGGTGTGTGTGTGTGTGTGTGTGTGTGTGTGTGTAGATGTATTTACGTCCCATATCCCTGTATATTGTGTTTAATAAGATGCCCATCTAAATGTTTTATGAAATTATCAACACTCCCCACTGACATTACCAATTGTGGTTGGGAGTTTCACATCCTTACTATCCTAATGTCCCGTACACACGATCGGACATTGATCGGACATTCCGACAACAAAATCCATGCATTTTTTCCAACAGATGTTGACTCAAACTTGTCTTGCATACACGCGGTCACACAAAGTTGTCGGAAAATCCGATCGTTCTGAACGCAGTGACGTTAAACATGTACGTCGGGACTATGAACGGGGCAATAGCCAATAGCTTTAGTCTCTTAATTTATTCTGAGCATGCGTGGCACTTTGTCCGTCGGATTTGTGTACACACGATCGGAATTTAAAGGATCGGATTTTGTTGTCGGAAAATTTTATAGCCTGCTCTCAAACTTTGTGTGTCGGAAATTCCGATGGAAAAAGTCCGATGGAGCCCACACACAGTCAGAATTTCCGACAACAAGCTCCGATCGCATATATTCCGTCGGAAAGTTCGACCATGTGTACAGGGCATAACAGTAAAGAACCCCCTTAAGGTTAAACTGCTTCTCATCCAACATCATTGAGTGGCCATGTGTTTTCTTAAAGCAGAATTAAACCCAAAACTAAAAATATATTATATTGCAGCCTACCAATTATTAGATGTGGTGGCACTATTATTTTTATCTTCTTTGGCTTTTTTCCCCTCAGTTTTCACCTGGTGATTTGGCCAGTAACATACCTTCTGTATTAGAGTGTCCCCATTCTGGATGAATGAGCACAGGGGGCACAGCAGACAACAACATTGTCAGTTTAAAAGTGCTATGTGAGTGGATGCGCTGCTCCCATCTGTGCTCTCTATATTACCTGTGTATGTGCTATCTCAATAGCCTAATTTAGTTCACCATCCACCTAACAGGTTATATCTCATTTATACAATAATCATATGTTTGTATAATTCATCACATGTGAACAACAACTTAATCCAAATACTTTAAATCATATAAAAAGTCCAGTGACATATGTCACATCATGATAGACTCTTCTTCATATGTGTTGCGAATCATCCGTTATAATTGCCGTGGGCGGCGTGCTCTTGTGTGTGGTATCAGATTAAAAGTGACTTAGTGCTTCACCACCACCTGTGAGATTTGCCACTCACCAGATTAATCTTTAAAACTGCACCTTTGGTTCATTAACAGGGATAACCACTCCACTCAAAGGAAACTTTTCTCCAATATCTATACCAGGTCCTCAATGTTCCTCATGCAAACGGATAAAAAACCATCATCGCGCAATAACGTTTAAAACCTTTATTCCATACATAAAAAACACTTTGCACTCACATTTCCAAGTGCCATTAGGCCGGCACCGAGCTTTTCCCGCAGTTAAGGACGGGTGGGCACTGCAGCCCGGTTCGTCTAGTGTGTGCTAGATGGTCTCCGTTGCCGCTTTCGTTTCCCCCTGTTTGCGTTCGCGTCCTCTCCAAACCCCGTTCGTTCCCGGTCACGTGGGTACGATAATCTCCCAGCAGCCTCTACGCGTTTCGCAATCAAATTTGCGTCATCAGGAAGCTGCTGTGTGATTGGTTCTCATTCTATTTATATTGTGTGCGGGCGGAAATTGTTTTACCGCCATCTTGGATGTGGGAATTCCCTTAGTTCCGTTCTATTGGGGCTTTCTTTCTCTTAGCGCCATTTTGCTTATGGGCAATTCGCCCATTCCGTGATTGTTCATTGCACCCGCTGTTTCCCCCTCTACCATTGTTAATGCTCATTCCAATTTATCTATTATTATATTAGTTATATATGAATGGTTATAAACTAACCCGTCCGTATCTGCTGGAGAGGCTCTCACATGTTAAAAAATACATAGATACATGGCCTTTGTTGGCCTTTATATGCTTTAACTAAAAAAACTTTTTATGCACATTGTTATTCCATATTTGATTACCGCTAGATCTGTAACATGGAACAGCAAATCCTTACCCTTTCTAAAATAATTTTTTACATAGCAACTATCCAGAAAATGAAATTAAATTAAAAAATAAAAAATAAATAATAAAAATAAAAATAAAAATAAAAAATGAATAAATACAATGAAATAAAGAAAAAAATGAAATAAAGAAAAAAATGAAATAAAGAAAAAAATAAAGAAAAAAATGAAATAAAGAAAAAAATAAAGAAAAAAATGAAATAAAGAAAAATAATAAAAATAAAAATAAAATTAAAATAAAAAATAATAAATAAAAAATAATAAATAAAAAAATGTAAAATAAAGAAAAATAACATAAAATTGAAAAAATATGGAAAATATAATAAAAATAAAAATAAAAATAAAAATAAAAATAAAATTGAAATTAAAATTAAAATAAAATTAAAATAAAAATAAAAATAAAAATAAAAATAAAAATAAAATTAAAAAGATAAATAAATAAATAAAATAAAAATAAAAATAAAAATAAATATAAAAATAAAATTAAAATAAAAATAAAAATAAAAATGAATAAAAATAAAAATAAATATGAAAATAAATGTAAAATAAAAATGAAAAAAATAATAAATAAAAATAAAAATATAATTACTAAAAATATGAAAATCTGATGTAAAATGTAAATTGACTTTTAGTAATTTTCCAAAAAACAGTTGATGTCAAGTTCCACGTTCAACCCCTGTGGCCTCATCGTGTCCATTTTGAATATCCAGTGGGTTTCGTTCTTTGAAACCTCCCTTCTCATGTTGGTATTCCTCCAATTGCGTTCTATTCTGTCTATCCCATAAAATTTTAAATGTTGGGGGTTTCTGCCATGTATGTCCCTAAAGTGTTTTGATACACTATGGTGTTTAAATCCTTTTTTGATATTTCTGACATGTTCGCCTATTCTAATTGACAAAGCTCTAGTTGTTCTGCCTACGTACTGTAGTCCACAACTGCACTCCAGTACGTAGGTTACATGTGTACTACTACAGGTTATCAACTTTTCTATTTTATATGTCTGCTTGTTGGTATTTGACCTAAAGTCTGTTATTTTTCTGTCTTTCTTATTGGTGGATCTACAGGCTTTGCACTTTCCGCATCTATAGAATCCCTTCTGATTAAAAAAATTTGACAAACTTTTGGGAGGGTCTGGCACATTTTTGACTATTTTGTCCCTGATCCTTCTTGCTTTTCTATATATAAATGTTGGTTTTCGGGGTAGTACTTTGCTCAGTTGTGGGTCGCTACTGATGATGGGCCAGTTGTTCTTTATAATATCTTCTAATTCCTTATATTGAGTATTAAAACCCGTGATAAATGGTATATTGTCATCCTGGTTGTTTTTCTTTGTTTTGTTACTGAGAATTGCTTCCCTATCAATGTTAGCCACTTTTTCACGTGTGTTCTCCAGTATACTCCTTTTATAACCTTTTTCTATGAACCTGTCTATCAGGATATTCGTCTGTCGGAAATAGTCCTCCATTTGGTCACAATTCCGTCTGATCCTGATAAACTGGCTCTTTGGAATGGATATTTTCCACTGGGGGTGGTGACAGCTCCCCATTGGTATGTACCCATTCCGGTCCGTTTCTTTGAAGTGTGTTCTGGTCCCAAGTGTGTTTTTATTTTTATATATTTCTAAGTCCAAAAAATTAATTGTTTGTTGATGTACTGTAGCAGTGAATTTTATGTCATATTGGTTGCCACCAATATGCTGAATGAACTGTTCCAACTCTTCGTGGCTTCCCTTCCATATTATCAGGATATCGTCTATGTAGCGTTTGTATAGCAGCAAATGTGGCCAGCATCTTCCGTAAATTTCTTCCTCCTCCCATTTACTCAGGAAGATGTTGGCCACACTCGGTGCATACTTGTTTCCCATGCCTACCCCTTTAATTTGTCTATAGTATTTATGGTCGTGCCAGAAAAAATTATTCCCCATGGCCATTCTTAATCCCTCCAAAATAAACCTCCTTTGTTTTAATTTTAGGTCCGATAGGTTTTTCATTCCCCATGCTACTGCTGCCAGGGCATCGGTTTGTTTAATGTTGGTGTACAACGACTCCACATCTAGTGTTACCAATAGTGTGGAGTTGTCTACCTTTAGGTTTTTTAAATTGTTAATAACATCTTTACTATCTTTAAGAAATGACTTCCCTTCTCCTGCTATAGGTTGGAGGAATACATCTAGGTACTCTCCTAACCTAGAATGTATTGACTCAATGCCACTGATTATAGGTCTCCCTGGTGGCTTGGTTTTACTTTTGTGAATTTTGGGGACTTGATATATCACTGGTATTCTTGGGGCCTCTGTCAATAAGTATCTTCCTTCTTTTTTGTTCAGGATTTTATCCGCTATACCCTTATCTAGGTACTCTTTTAATTTCTTTTTTAACTCTCTGTTTGGATTCTTTTTTAGGGGTTGGTAGGTACTTGGATCCTTGACTAATCTTTCCAACTCTTTATAATAGTCTTCTTTTTTTAGGATCACTACACCCCCCCCCTTATCGGCCGGTCGTATTACTATGTTTTTCCTTTTTTCTAGTTTCCTTAATCCCTGCCATATTCTATCCTTACTACTTTTTGTTGGTTTAATGTTTCTTATCTCCTTTTCCACTAGCCTTTTGAACACCTCTATGTGTTGGTTAGTGGTAGACCTGGGGTTGAACGTGGATTTATTCCTCAACTTGCTATGTTTATATACCGTATCGGTATGTTGGTGTTGTGATTCTTCTTTTTCCAAAAAATATTTCTTTAAATTTAGTTTTCTGATAAACTTTTGTAAATCAATAAAAGCTTCAAATTGATTAAAAGTTGCCTTAGGTGCATATTTGATTCCGCTGTCTAATACTAATAGTTCCTCCTGGGTAAAGGTTACATCTGTTAAATTGAAAATACCCTCCCCTAGTTTTCTCTTTTCCTTTTTGCCTCTCCCTCTACAGCCTCTTTTTCTCTTTGGTTTGTACTTTCTCCAGATTCTTGGGGGTTCCTGCTCCAACTCCCCCTGTTGGTTTGGAATACTGGCATGGGTGGTTTGTACGGTTCTCTCCAGTCCCGCCATTCCCCCTGCCACATAGGTGGGCCATAGTTGGGATTATAATTTGAATAATATCCCCTTCCTCTACCCCTGTACCCTCCTCTCCAAGGCCTGGAATATTGACCCAAAGGAGGAGGGTAGGTGGGTGTATTCATCGTTCGATTTTCGTGTTCGGGTTTTTTATTCACCTTTCTCTGATTGGTAGTTGGGGTGTGTGCTGACTTCCCAATTTCTCTTCTTATTAGATTTGCCTTTGGGGTACCCGGTGTGTCATTGGTTCTTTTGTCTGCATCTACATCCCTGATGTTCACCTCCTCATTCAGGGATGTGTTTGCAGAGTTGGTGGGTGTTTCCTCCTCCTGCCACCTATATACTTTCCCTTCTACATAATCTTTTTTGTCCCTTTGATATTTCTTAACTTTTTTGTTCTTTACTTCATTATCCAATTTGGTTAGAAACTCTTGTAGTTTTGCCACTCTAGTTTTATACTCATTTGTTTCTACATGTGGTATCATGTTATCCCTAATGGTGCCAATGGTGGATTCAATCTTTTTTAATTTGGTTCTCCTTCTTTCAATTATGATTTCTAACAGTTTATTTTCACAACCATTGAAAAAATCAAACCAAGTTCTGGATAGATTTTCATCTATTATTCCATCATTGGGGCCTAAGTCCCATCTGAGCCTTCTTGGGGTGATTTTAGCCTCTCTATATTGATCCAATGTGTGGATATCCCACCATATTCTGATTTGCTTGTCCATGGCATTCTTTAAGTGTTTAAAACTTTGTTCCAAGCTGAGTGCTGTGGTGTTATCATAATTATGGAAAAGTTCGCCCAGATCTAACTTGCGATTAGCTAGAAATGAGAAAACCTCCATGTTATGCTGCCCGTGAAAAAATTATATATATATAAATATATATAAATAAAAAATTTGTGAAAATATATGTGTCACTGGCGCAAAAACTATCCTATCAAAAATGGTGTAAGTGATATTTATAGCTGCTGCATCCAAAAAAATTTTTTAGAGAAAAAATTAAATTAAAAGTGCTATGTGAGTGGATGCGCTGCTCCCATCTGTGCTCTCTATATTACCTGTGTATGTGCTATCTCAATAGCCTAATTTAGTTCACCATCCACCTAACAGGTTATATCTCATTTATACAATAATCATATGTTTGTATAATTCATCACATGTGAACAACAACTTAATCCAAATACTTTAAATCATATAAAAAGTCCAGTGACATATGTCACATCATGATAGACTCTTCTTCATATGTGTTGCGAATCATCCGTTATAATTGCCGTGGGCGGCGTGCTCTTGTGTGTGGTATCAGATTAAAAGTGACTTAGTGCTTCACCACCACCTGTGAGATTTGCCACTCACCAGATTAATCTTTAAAACTGCACCTTTGGTTCATTAACAGGGATAACCACTCCACTCAAAGGAAACTTTTCTCCAATATCTATACCAGGTCCTCAATGTTCCTCATGCAAACGGATAAAAAACCATCATCGCGCAATAACGTTTAAAACCTTTATTCCATACATAAAAAACACTTTGCACTCACATTTCCAAGTGCCATTAGGCCGGCACCGAGCTTTTCCCGCAGTTAAGGACGGGTGGGCACTGCAGCCCGGTTCGTCTAGTGTGTGCTAGATGGTCTCCGTTGCCGCTTTCGTTTCCCCCTGTTTGCGTTCGCGTCCTCTCCAAACCCCGTTCGTCCCCGGTCACGTGGGTACGATAATCTCCCAGCAGCCTCTACGCGTTTCGCAATCAAATTTGCGTCATCAGGAAGCTGCTGTGTGATTGGTTCTCATTCTATTTATATTGTGTGCGGGCGGAAATTGTTTTACCGCCATCTTGGATGTGGGAATTCCCTTAGTTCCGTTCTATTGGGGCTTTCTTTCTCTTAGCGCCATTTTGCTTATGGACACGATGAGGCCACAGGGGTTGAACGTGGAACTTGACATCAACTGTTTTTTGGAAAATTACTAAAAGTCAATTTACATTTTACATCAGATTTTCATATTTTTAGTAATTATATTTTTATTTTTATTTATTATTTTTTTCATTTTTATTTTACATTTATTTTCATATTTATTTTTATTTTTATTCATTTTTATTTTTATTTTTATTTTAATTTTATTTTTATATTTATTTTTATTTTTATTTTTATTTTATTTATTTATTTATCTTTTTAATTTTATTTTTATTTTTATTTTTATTTTTATTTTTATTTTTATTTTAATTTTATTTTAATTTTAATTTCAATTTTATTTTTATTTTTATTTTTATTTTTATTATTTTTCTTTATTTCATTTTTTTCTTTATTTTTTTCTTTATTTCATTTTTTTCTTTATTTTTTTCTTTATTTCATTTTTTTCTTTATTTCATTTTTTTCTTTATTTCATTGTATTTATTCATTTTTTATTTTTATTTTTATTTTTATTATTTATTTTTTATTTTTTAATTTAATTTCATTTTCTGGATAGTTGCTATGTAAAAAATTATTTTAGAAAGGGTAAGGATTTGCTGTTCCATGTTACAGATCTAGCGGTAATCAAATATGGAATAACAATGTGCATAAAAAGTTTTTTTAGTTAAAGCATATAAAGGCCAACAAAGGCCATGTATCTATGTATTTTTTAACATGTGAGAGCCTCTCCAGCAGATACGGACGGGTTAGTTTATAACCATTCATATATAACTAATATAATAATAGATAAATTGGAATGAGCATTAACAATGGTAGAGGGGGAAACAGCGGGTGCAATGAACAATCACGGAATGGGCGAATTGCCCATAAGCAAAATGGCGCTAAGAGAAAGAAAGCCCCAATAGAACGGAACTAAGGGAATTCCCACATCCAAGATGGCGGTAAAACAATTTCCGCCCGCACACAATATAAATAGAATGAGAACCAATCACACAGCAGCTTCCTGATGACGCAAATTTGATTGCGAAACGCGTAGAGGCTGCTGGGAGATTATCGTACCCACGTGACCGGGAACGAACGGGGTTTGGAGAGGACGCGAACGCAAACAGGGGGAAACGAAAGCGGCAACGGAGACCATCTAGCACACACTAGACGAACCGGGCTGCAGTGCCCACCCGTCCTTAACTGCGGGAAAAGCTCGGTGCCGGCCTAATGGCACTTGGAAATGTGAGTGCAAAGTGTTTTTTATGTATGGAATAAAGGTTTTAAACGTTATTGCGCGATGATGGTTTTTTATCCGTTTGCATGAGGAACATTGAGGACCTGGTATAGATATTGGAGAAAAGTTTCCTTTGAGTGGAGTGGTTATCCCTGTTAATGAACCAAAGGTGCAGTTTTAAAGATTAATCTGGTGAGTGGCAAATCTCACAGGTGGTGGTGAAGCACTAAGTCACTTTTAATCTGATACCACACACAAGAGCACGCCGCCCACGGCAATTATAACGGATGATTCGCAACACATATGAAGAAGAGTCTATCATGATGTGACATATGTCACTGGACTTTTTATATGATTTAAAGTATTTGGATTAAGTTGTTGTTCACATGTGATGAATTATACAAACATATGATTATTGTATAAATGAGATATAACCTGTTAGGTGGATGGTGAACTAAATTAGGCTATTGAGATAGCACATACACAGGTAATATAGAGAGCACAGATGGGAGCAGCGCATCCACTCACATAGCACTTTTAATTTAATTTTTTCTCTAAAAAATTTTTTTGGATGCAGCAGCTATAAATATCACTTACACCATTTTTGATAGGATAGTTTTTGCGCCAGTGACACATATATTTTCACAAACATTGTCAGTTTGGTGGGTTGGGAGTGTTAGATGGACTAGCAGATTTAGTCTGGGTTCACACCTATGCGAACTGCATGCGGGTTTCCCATGGAGACGGTTCACATACCTCTGTTGCAGCTGCAGAGCTGCTTGCACAGGGAAGCTGTGTGTCTTTGGCTTCATTTCAGGGCCGAATTCAGGCAAAAATTTGGCCCTAATTCATCCCTGAAACGGAGAACAGGGACACACCGGACCCCTGCTGCGAGCCGCATATTGAAGCCAAACTCCAACTTACAGTTTATAATCAGCTACAGCAAATAGTTTTTTTCCTTTTGTGATAAAGGTTTTACATAAATAAATAAAAGTTGTTCATTTTAAGCACCGCTGTCGGTGTTAAATGGTTTGTCTCATCTATGTAAACTGATGCAGAGGTTGTGCTTTTGATAAACAATAGACTTGCTGGCTGGATCGATAGATGAAAATAGAAGAAAGAAAGCCTAAAAAAGAAAACCATCACATCTGTGAATTGGTAAGCTGAAATAAAATAAATGTTTGCTTTTGAGTTTAATACTGCTTTAAGCAATCTGAGACTGAATAGTTTTCTCCCAATGCTAGAATCATTTAGATATTTGTATATCACTATTATATCTTCTCTTAGGCATCTCTTCTCCAGAGAGAATAAGTTTAATATTTGTAGCCTTTTTTCATAACCGAGGTCCTCCCGTCTCCCTATTAGTTTTGTTGCCCTTCTCTGGACTCTCTCACATTCCAGAACATCCTTCCTAAGGACTGGTGTCCAGAGCTGGACGGCATACTCCAGATGTGGCCAAAACAGAGTTTTGTGAAGTGGTAGAATGAAAGTTTTATTTCTTGAGTAAATACAATTTTAAATGCAAGCTAATAGTCTGCAGGCCTTGCTTGCTAGAGCTTGGCATTGCATGCTATTGCTGAGCCTAAGATCTACTAGGACCCTCAGATCCTTTTCTATCTTGATTGTCCCAGAGGTTCTTCCCCCAAGGAATAACTTGCATTCACATTTTGCCCAAAAGTGCATAACTTTACATTTATCAATAACAAACCTCATTTGCCATATAGTTGCCCACCTCTATATTTTATAGAGGGCTTCTTGTAACGTTTCCATATCCTGTTGTGAGCTTATTTCCTTGCTTAGTTTTGTATCATCAGCAAACCCTGAGACTGAAATTTTTATTCCAACCTCTATATCATTTATGTACAAGTTAAGCATAATTGTCCCAGGACAGAACCCTGGGGCACTTTGCTCACAACTACAGACCATTTCAAAGATGTACTATTTATCATTACCCTTTTAAGGTGTTCCTGTAGCTAATTTTCTATCTAGGTGCACACACTATTTTTAATGCCAACAGTCCTCAATTTGTAAATAAGTGTTTGTGGGATACTGTACCAAATGCTTCAGTGAAGTACAGGTTACCTGCACTGAGCCATAGACTTATGTTATTACCTGCGGGTTTGATGTGCTCCTGAATGCAAGGGTTTTGGTGTGCTTTCAGAAAGTGCACCACACCCGCAGCATATAATAGAATTCTATGGCAAAGCGCAGATAACCCTCAAAAAAAGCCACAGGTGCACTTTACTGAACCCGAGGTGTGGGTAAACTGCAGTGTATCAGTGTCAAAGCAGCCTTAGGCCTTTTACATGATCGCTCCGACCAGGTCCGCCTGTCTGTTTTTCAAGCAGACCCAATTGGACCCTCTATTCACCCTCATGGTGGACTTGTGTCCATTTATACCTGCCTACCTCCAATGGGATCACAAAGGCCTATAGAGTAGAGTGGGTTGTGTCCGTGTCCTCTGTGCATATGCAGAGTGGACACGGATCTGTCATCCTCCAGCTCCGCTCATTGTGGCCCACCAACAGTTAACAAGTCACTTAAGTGGCCCTCGCTTTCTGGGCACCCTTGCTCTAGGTCACAGTGTTTCTCAACTCCAGTCCTCAAGGCGCACCAACAGGTCATGTTTTCAGGATTTCCCTCAAATGAAAGGGCTGTGATATTTACTAAGGCAGTGAAACTGATCAAATCACCTGTGCAAAATTAGTGGAAATCCTGAAAACATGACCTGTTGGTGCGCCTTGAGGACTGGAGTTGAGAAACACTTCTCTAGGAGATGTTATAAGGAGGCAGAAAACATATGTGTTTGGATTATGTTTGGAAAATAAGGATATTGTTTAGTATCACTTTAGGTCACAAAATCTTTTGTATTTAATGTTAGCAAACACCTTGGTGATCCAAACCAAGTTAATGCATTCATAGATGGTTCCACAAATAACCAACATAGCTTGTTGTACAGCAGTATTTTATTACATTTATTAGGACAGAAGATTCATTTTATTATTATAAGGTATAAAGATACTCTCTAACATTGCAGAGAACTTCTGAAATATATGTTTACTCAAGTCTCTGGCTGCTCAGGATAGCAAGTGGGTGATGTTTTCTGAAATTTTCATTTGGAAAGTGTTTCGTATTGCTACAACAACAACAACTGGCGAAGAAAAACAAAAAACCTCACGAATTTCATGTCTATCTCCAATTCCTTCTTATGTTGTTTTTCACAGCTGTATAAAAACACTTTATCATTCCAAACACATTCGTGTTAACTGTTTGCTGAATAGATACGTGAGTTTTACCATTCTCTTAAGAAAATACAAGCTGCTCTTTTCAAAAGAAAAAACATCCTCCATATGTGTTACTCTGCCTTATTTGGGTTATTTTTGTGTGTTGTTCTGCCTATTTAAAGCAGTAGAAAACCCAAAAACAATTTACCAAACAATACCAATCAATAAATACTGTGGTGCATTAGTTTTAAAGGAGTTGTAAAGGCAGACGTTTTTTATTTATTTGAATGCATTATATGCATTAAGATAAAAAAAACTTGTGTGTGTGTAGCAGCCCTCCCCCCCAGCACCCCCTTATTCTTACCTGAGTCCTATCTCTTTCCAGCGATGTTTACGAGTCCCTCAGCTCTCTCGGACTTTCCTCCCAATTGGCTGAGACACAGCAGTGGCATCATTGGCTCCCATGGCTGTCAATGTAATTCAGTTAGCCAATCAGAGAGAGAGGGGGTGGGGCTGAACTAAAGATCCATGTCTGAATGGACACATGGAGCTGCAGCTCAGCTTGGGTGCCCCCATAGCAAGCTGCTTGCTGTGGGGGCACTCGACAGGAGGGAGGGGCCAGGAGCACAGATAAGGGACCCAGGAAGAGGATCCAGGGTGCTCTGTGCAAATCCACTACACAGAGCAGGTAAGTATAACATGCTTGTTTTTTTTTTTCCTTTTTTTAAAACGAGACTTTACAATT
The DNA here is from genome assembly GCF_042186555.1 of Aquarana catesbeiana. Lineage (NCBI taxonomy): Eukaryota > Metazoa > Chordata > Amphibia > Anura > Ranidae > Aquarana > Aquarana catesbeiana. The sequence goes on along the minus strand of NC_133331.1, from coordinate 172,621,519 downwards.
ACTTTATTTTTTTACTCTTATTTTCACCTGGTGATCTGGCCAGTAACACACTGTGTGGGAGATTTATTTAAACTGGTGTACACAGCATCTGGTACAGCTGTGCATAGTAACGAATCAACTTCTAACGTTAGCTTGTTCAAATAGGCTTTGACAATAAAACCTAGAAGCTCACTGGTTACTATGCACAGCACAGAAAAGTTTATTATAAATTATTAATAATTATAAATTATTAATAATTATAAATTATTATGAAGGGGGTGGGATTAGATATGTTTGTACTTCTTCCCATTCCTTTTCAGATATCAAAACTAAATTATTATTTTTTTACAGCAGTTCTTTTTTTTTTTTTGTCGTCTTCTAACTAGGTTTTTTTGATTGTTTACTACTGAATGATTGATTCTTTTATTTTGTATGTTTTTTTTTTCTACATGTTTAATAACAAGTAAAACTATCTAAGAGCAGCACCAGATTCTATGGGCAACAGTTTTAGTAAATCCCTTCCTTTCTGTCCTAGAGTGGATCTACTCTGGATGGAGGAGAAACAGAGACACCTTTGTACAGCAGCAGTGTCAAACTGTACTGAGAATAGTATAGCATGCAGTAGCAGATTTAGATAGACTCGACTAACAAATCAAAGCCCAACCCTTGCTAAGCACCCCTGTCAATGTTACATAGTTTGTCTCAACCCTCTAACTGCCAATTTTGCTGGACAACTTGGTCTGGAAAAGAAAGTTGAAAAATAATACCTCCTGGTAAGATGATCGGGTGATATAAAAGGCAAAAAAAAAGTCTAAACAAGGAAAATAAATGCATTCACCACATCTAAGAATTGGTGAGCTGGAATATAATACACATTTGCTTTAGGGTTTAATACCGCTTTAAGGCTTACAGAAGATGCCTGTGGTTGTCTAGTAGAAGAATTCATATAAAAGTCAGGTAGTGTATAGTATAAAATTTTAGCATTCCACTCAAACACAAATTTAGTAGGATGGAAGCTTTGGCGTTTTTCTCCATTGTTCTCCAAAGTAGCAATTGCTTAAAGCGGAAGTAAACCTGTTACATTCCCAGCATGTGCCAATGTAAATGTCACATTTGCTTGTGCTATCAACCAAAGTATCAAACCATCAAATGGCCGGTGTCTGATCACATAACTGATCACGCGTGCAGCATCATGGCAGTTATGGATCAAACAGAGGCCAAGATGGCGGATTCCTTGGCTGAAGAAGATAGGAGGGTTTACTTCCACTTTAAAGAAAACTTTCTTTTCTGAATAATAAAAAATCACACAACACATTTTAGGTGCTGGTAATACAATGTTTTTAATAGGTATCTGCTCTAAAAATTCTCTAAACATATCCAGGAGATCATAGGTATGATAAAGCTTTAACTTGGGGTTTGAGTGGACTTGGAGCTACTGATATTCATAAATGCACAGTCAATGCCATTGGAAATATGTCCACAGGCATGGTGCACTGTTATTAACAGCAGGAAACCCACCCTGAGAAACACCATGCATGCCATCACTGGAGTGCATGCATATAGACAGGAAGTGATTTAAAGAGGCTGTCAGAGATCATCAGTACTGATACACATCAAAGGAAAAGAAAAGTTTAAAAAATGATTTAAAGAATATGTAAATTTAACATTTCATATTCTGATATGTGCCTGCTATACCATGTACTTGTATGAAAAATTATCCTGTTCTCTTTGTATTGCTTCCTTTGTGTGAAATCCCTGGTGTTACTTCCAGTCTACCTGCTTGCCTAATAAAAACTGACCAAACTAGGCAGGAGAACACAGCGTGGTCAGTTTTCTAGCTGTGCTGGGAATTCAGCCTGCTCTCCTCCAGTGTTCAGACTTGTGCTGAAATGTCCGTCCCCCTGCACATCCATTTACTGGAAAGACCAGTGTCCATTGTTTCTCCTCCCCCAGCTCTCTAAGATCCTTATGCAGCTGAAAAGAGGGTATGTGATCACTTATAAAAAAAAAAGTTTTTTGTAATTTTTTTTTATATACCAGACCCCCTTCCGCGGGTCAGACTGTGATGGTCCTTCCGCTCTGCGCCCCATCCTCTCCACTTTGTTCTGTGGGAGGGGTGTCCTGTGATAGGTCACAGTACAGTGGGCTCCATTCACAAAGCTGTATTTTCCCCTTTAAATGTTGCAGTAAAATAGCTCATAGCGTTTTTCAAAAATGTGTTTGCAATTCACAAAATAAACGCTACTAAAATACTGCATGCAGTATTTCATTAAATAATGCAGTATTTATCTCATGAAACCATGCAGTATTTTATCTCATTAAATATCCAGTGGGATGGATACAGTGGAGAAGAATCAGAAGCGCTGTCAGTTTTTAGTACTAACAAAGTGGTAAAACGGTTTAAACCTTTGAAATATGCCAACTCACTATGTCAGTGCAATCCCTGCAGCATATGTATTAATACAAAAGAAAAAAGGTGACTGGAATACCAGACAAAGGGAAGCTGCTTTCACTGGACACATGTGGTGTATCAAAAACAACAAGTTCAATAAAGTAAATACAAAATATCTTTAAAAAAATGTCAAATATTGAATAAAAATAGTATCAAAATTTACACACACATATATAAATGCCCTTCATTCACCAATAAAAAAAATACAACGTTGTCTTTTTTTATTGGTAGAAGGGTATATACTGTATATGTGTGTGTAACTTTTGATACTATTTTCCACTGGTAACCTCTGGAGGAATCCTAGGCTTCAATGGAACCCTGGTTGAGAAACTCTTCTTTCAAGAGATTTCTATATCTTTGGACACAGGTCTGTTTTGTCTTGTTAGAGAATACTCAATTGTCAAACCTTCAAATTGATGACACCCCTCTACTAACAACTCGAATTCCACAACTTTATAAGAATACTTGTTAATTCAAAATCCCATTCTGTCTTGCGAATATTTGAGCCAAAGATATTTCCAACGATAATTGTGAAAAGTATTCCCAGTACATATGACATATGTTCTAACAAGGGATTAGACCATTGTGATTTGCATGTACATTGTATTATGTTTGGAGTGATTGGAAGGTTTGCAGCAAATGGATATGTTTGTATATACACAAAAAGTCTCCAAAAATCAGGCGAAATGACTGAAGAAAATATATATATAGTTCACTACATGTAATGGGGTGGATTTACTAAAGGCACATAGACTGGGACTTTGTAAGTGCAGTAACTCCAGAGCTTTGTAAATGAAGGGGAGCTCTGCTAACTTCCGTCATCCAATCACATGCATGCAAAAATGCGGTTTGCTTTTTTTTCCGTGCATGTGATTGGGTATTCTTTGTAAAGTGAATCTTTACCTCATGTACGAAGCTCTGGAGCAACTTGCAAAGTGCACAGTCTATTTGTCTTAAAGTAGAACAATAGGCACAACATTTGTTTTGCATTTTGGATAGATTAAGGGAGGGTTATAACCCCTGTCAGGTTTTTTTTTGCCATTTGTGTTCCATTGGACGATTTCCCTTCTATTACTTTTCTGGGACCACCTAAAATTTGGGATTTTCTTTTACTTTCAATGATAATGGTAAACAGGACAAATGGAGTGGGGGAATCTACCTAATGGGGGCACAGATCACAATACAAATCTGACAGGTGTTCTAATCCATCTCCTCTGTATCCCAAACTTAAAAAAAAAGTTTTTCCTTTAGTTATACTTTAAGTAAATCAAACCAAATGATTCCATATTTCCATATTTAGGTTTCTATGCATTACTGTTGAGAGAACTGATCCAAAAAGGCAGAGACTACTCAAATTTGGCTTTTATTATTATTATTATTATTACTACTATTATTATACAGGATTTATATAGCGCCAACAGTTTACGTAGAGCTTTACAACTTGAGGGTAGACAGTACAAATACAATACACTTTAATACAGTATGAATCAGAGGGCCCTGCTCCTTAGAGCTTACAATCTAAGATATTTTTACATTCTTTAAATACCGCATGCCTGGACCACTACTTAATTACCACATACATTGATTTATTTATTTATTTCTGTGAACTGACGTTAACTACTTTTCATGCGGTATTTACTGACGGTCTTGAGTGCTTTGCGGTAAATACCGCAAAACAGGATAGTGAATTGGCAGTTTTAGGATCGCATGCGATATTTAGGGAAAATCTATCTGTACACCTAAAAACTGCATGCAAGATGTTTTTTTGAATGGAGCCTAATGTGAGGCTGCAGTGTTGGTGTCTCCCGGGATGTAACATTTTCCTCAGCTTCATAATCATCTAATTTGAAATTGAAGTACTCCATCACAGATTACGCTTGGAATTAGACAAAGGATTTCCCTTCTCTCTCTACTTGTGTACAAGGAATGACATGAGATGAACTCTTTGTTCGTCACAGCCACAAGCAGCAGGATAAGCCATGGTGATCAGGTTCTGCCCTGGATGATGGTGTTTTATGTAGTGGGTCTTTTTCTTAAAAGGACCCATGCCTGTTTGGAGAAGTGGAGCCCACCTGGGTTGTTCAATAAAGTGCATTTGCTGCTATACTCTGGTGACTGAGGAGCGTTGGTGACAGTGTCTGGCTGTGCACACTGTGGCAGTCACTGGAATTCTAGTGGAAGTTTTTTTGATTGGTGGAACTTTTAAATTATTTTTGGATTAATTAACTTTTCATTATTTATTTTTCTATATTTATGTACTTTAATTACAGTTGGATACACTCTGAATCTTTATGAATCATCATTTTGACCAAATTTTTTTTACACATTTTGTATGATTTATTTATTGATGTGGTTTTGCACAATCCATAACATTTAGATGTTTCACTTTACATCCACAGGTGTAAATGAGCCCTTACATTGTTATCTTAAAGAGAGTTCCAGGTTCCTTAAAAAAAAAAAATATATATATATATATATATATATATATATAAAGTCAGCAGCTACAAATAATGTAGCTGCTGACTTTTAATATTAGGACACTTAGCTGTCCAGGAATCCAGCGGTGTCCACACCAAGCCGATTTTTCAATCGGCTATCGTGTGCTGCCTCCTCCACACCCACTAAGGGAAATCTTGCCTTGCGGCTTTACAGCCAGTTCCCTACTGTGCATTCGTGAAGCGCGCTGTGCTCTGCGAATGGGCCAGCTGTGGGGGAAGGAGGAGGGGGGTTGAACTTCCCTTTGAGTCTGCGGCAGCAAACTCAGCCAGAAGTGGGAGCAGGTACCTGTCAAAACCAGGTACCCGCTACCTCCTGCCCCCCCCCCCAAAAGGTGCCAAATGTGGCTGTGGAGGGGGGAAGGAGGCAGAGAAGCGCAGCTTCCCATTTTGGGTGGAGCTCCGCTTTAGGTAATGACACGGTTATTGACAAATAAACAGGTCCACTGCAAAAAGGTATAAAATATTCTGGTCCATAGGAGGTGTAAAAGTATAAGAGCTGAAGTAGTAATGTATTTAAAGATTTCAGTCATATCTCCCTTTTTTGTGGTTTTCTCAAAACTGTACATATCAAGTTCCTTCAGTCTCTGCTGTTATGTTTTAACCCTCAGATCACTATTTTTGTTGCCTATTTTGGACTTGTTCTATCTTATTAATTTGTTTTTGTAGGTGAGGTCTGAAGTACTGGACATCATATTCTAAATGAGGTATAACTAAAGATCTATATAGGGGAATCAGCTTCTACCTCCTGCTGGTGAGTCCTATAATGGTGAACCCCAGAATTCTATTTGCTTTCCCCACTGCCAGGCCCCACTGTTTGCTCATTTTGAAATCATCCAAAATAAGTACTCACAAATCTTTTTCCTCTGTAGTTTTGCTCTAACACTGTACCCCCAATGCACACTGTCAGAGGATTCTTTTCCCATAAGTGCTTTATTTTGCATTTGGAAATGTTGACCTGAAGTTTCCACTGCTTTGACCAATCTTCCAGCAATTTCAAATCATATTTCATGTAACAAACACTGCTAGCTACAAATACTTTTAGTTTTACTTTGGTATTCTGTTCACAAGCAAAACCAGTGTAGGAATGGAGCAAACTGCATAGCTGTTGCCTATTTTTTTAGTTCCATCTATATAAACTTCAAGAGTGGACCTGTTTCTGTCCAAAGTGGACCTTACAGTAAATTTACAAGTCTACATATAAATAGACAAGTCTACAGTAAATTTCCAAGTCTAAAATATACAGACACCATTGACCTGTATTTAAAGCTCTACCTTTTCAAAATCAATTGTCCTTGAGATCTAGTAAGGTGACTGTGGATAGATTGAGATGATTAAATCAGTGTGCTGCAGGAAGTGGAAGCATTTTGAGCCTCTTCAAACTTCCAGAGAGAAAAAATGGGATAAAATCCCCAAAAAAACAAAACTGGACCTATTTTTACCAGTATTATCAATACTTATTTATTTATCTGTCCAATTGCCCTTGCTAGCGCTCCATCCTACTTTCTCTCTGAGCCAGTCTCAGTCCAACAGGTGTGGACCCTAGATAACCTTGGATGATATCTGACAGAAAAGCAAATAAAAGAACTGTCAGGGTAAGTACTCTGTTCTCTATAAGAGGTGATAAATACCTATAATGCCGCGTACACACGGTCGGACTTTTCGTCTACAAAAGTCCAATGGACGCTGACGGACTAAAGCTGGCTGGTAATCCGATCGTGTGTGGGCTTCTCCGGACTTTCAACTGACTTTTTCAGCCTCAAATCCGACGGACTTTAGATTTGAAACATGCTTCAAATCTTTCCGACGGACTCGAGTCCGGTCGAAAAATCCGCTCGTCTGTATGCTAGTCTGACGGACAAAAACCCACGCTAGGGCAGCTATTGGCTACTGGCTATCAACTTCCTTATTTTAGTCCGGTGTACGTCATCACGTAAGAATTCGACGGACTTTTGTGTGATCGTGTGTAGGCAAGTCTGTTCGTTAGAAAGTCCGCAGCAAGTCCGTCGAAAGTCCGTCGAAAGTCTGTCGGACAGGCTGTCGGACTTTTGTAGCTGAAAAGTCCGACCGTGTGTACGCCCCATAAGAGTTACACTTTAATTTGCATCGACTATAGGGAGTAAAATATCTATTATGGTCTCTGAGTATATCTGATACATGTACAGGGTTGATCAAATCATATTATGTTCCTGTTTTTACCCACGTTCACACTATATTTATGAGGTTTTATGATTTGCTAATAAAGGACTGCTAATATTGTTATTCCTTGTGTAATTGTAAACCTTTTCCTCATATATTGCAACACACACATTTCGGTATTTTAATAATTACCGTATTTATCGGCGTATAACACGCACCGGCGTATAACACGCACCCCAATTTAGGAGGGAATTTTAAGGAAAAAAAAACTTTTAGGAGGGAAGTTGAAGGGAAAAAAAACTTACATTTAAATGCCCATCATTGCAGCCTTCTCAGTGCAGCCATGTCAGTGCAGCCTTGTCAGTGCAGCCTTGTCAGTGCAGCCATGTCAGTGCAGCCATGTCAGTGCAGCCATGTCAGTGCAGCCTTCCCCAGTGCAGCCTTGTCAGTGCAGACTTCCCCAGTGCAGCCTTGTCAGTGCAGCCTTCCCCAGTGCAGCCTTCCCCAGTGCAGCCTTCCCCAGTGCAGCCTTCCCCAGTGCAGCCTTGCTCCAGTGATCCCAGCCATTCTGGGCTTGAAAATCGCCGATCGCGATTTGAAAATGGCGCCGCCGGCGCCGAAATACACAGAGCCGGTCCTCGGCTCTTTCCGGCGGCTCTCGTTCACTTTCGGCTCCACTCGTAGTCCCGAGCGGAGCTATCCGAACCTAGCCGAGTAGGTTCGGATAGCTCCGCTCGGGACTACGAGTGGAGCCGAAAGTGAACGAGAGCCGCCGGAAAGAGCCGAGGACCGGCTCTGTGTATTTCGGCGCCGGCGGCGCCATTTTCAAATCGCGGTCGACGATTTTGAAAATGTGACAGGTCGGGATCGCAGGGGATCGGCGTATAACACGCACCTGCGATTTTCCCCTGGTTTTAAGGGGAAAAAAGTGCGTGTTATACGCCGATAAATACGGTATCTTTGATGACTGTTACATATCGGATTGCACTCATATTCATGCAGGACTGTAATCTCTTTAGTAGTTAAAATCAACTGTTTAACTAAGATTTTTAAAATAAAACCAACACTTTAAAATAATTAGTATACTGGAAATTTGAAACAATTTTGATACAAAAGTGACACTAAAATAAAACATTGATAGAACAATGATAGGAACAATTAGGGCTGCATTTCAAATCTTTATATGCGCATGCCTTTTATTATAAAATGTTCTCATTTTTTCAAGGTTCTGTATTAAATTAACTGAAAAAAATCTATAATATAATCTTCAAGCAAGGCGTCTAATCAATACATATCCAATTTAGTTTAATCACTAGCATTTAACTTCTATTTCTATTGAAGCTTTACCAAACAAAACACATTTTAAGTCAGATAACAATTGTTATACTGTACATAAAAAAAAAAATATATAAAATAAAGATGAACATTAAAGTTATTGGTCCTATGGTGAGGATGGGCACTGCAAAGTAATACAGTAAATCCTTGGATTGCGAGCAAAATTTGTTCCGGAAATGTGCTTGTAATGCAAAGCACTCGTATATCACAGCAAATTTCCTCATAAGAAATAATGGAAACTCATATATATGACTTGTATACGGCTGTGCGGTCTGATTTAAAAAAAATAATGGAAACTCAGATGATTCGTTCCACAACCATTTATTCAGAAGTCCTTCAGTCTATAGACAATATAAAAAGATTATAGCAAAATGACTTCAAGGCAACTTCGAGGCAACTTCAGGGAATGCCTGGGTAACCTTCCTGTAATGTCAGATCCAAATCACATCAATTAAGATGAGGATCCAACTTCAGGGAATGCCTGGGTAACCTTCCTGTAATGTCAGATCCAAATCACATCAATTAAGATGAGGATCCAACTTAGGGCTCATGCACACTGGAGCTCAAAAGAAAAACTGCTTTTACAGGCATTTGAGCTTTTATTTCAGCTTGAAGAAGCTTGTGCTTTTTTGTGCTCTTGTGCATGTTTTTATTGAGCTTCTTCAAGCTCCTTTGAGCTCTTTTGAGCTTTTTGAGCATAAGTGTTTTTGTTTCACAAACCATAAGTCTATGGGCACAAGTCGGATAAAAGTTATCTTGAAGTAGTACAGGAAACTTTTCTAAAGTCGGACTTCAGTAGTGTTAATTAAGACAGCTCTCATTGACTAAAATGGGATGTGACCCTACTCGTATTCCAAGACCATACTCGTTTATCAAGTTAAATTATATTTAAAAAATTTGCTCGTCTTGTAAAACACTCGCAGACCAAGTTACTCGCAATCCAACATTTTATGTACTTTGTAATAGCTCCCTTTGGTTAGATTTAGACGTGTGTTTAAATCTCCCTTGTCTCTGAAGCTTGATTTGCATACGTATAGTGCTCCAGAGGCTACTGACAGGTGGTGAAGAGGTGATGTAACGCCTCCTCACCACCTGTTTTAACTCCATTTTTTTTTACAAACACACCGCACATTGCAGTTGCAGGGCTTTTGCAACGCTTCTGTATTCACTTAAATGTGTAATGTTTGGCAGCCTTGCTGCCCTCTGATTGTTGCAAGTTGGGGAAACTTTGCCATGAGTCGGAAGCAAGGCCTTGTGGCTGCAGCATGTAAACACTCCCGTTTGCTGCCTATTGCAGCTTATAAGGTAAGGGTTGGCGGGTGTCAAAAATGTGTGGTTGAGCTGCGTTTTCCCTGCCCGCCAACCACAAGTCTAAACAAAGCCTTGGACTTTATTCACACTGACTTCAGCTTGTGTTAGAACAGTGGGGGTTATTTACTAAAGGAAAATCCACTTTCCACTGAAAGTGCACTTGGAAGTAAAGTCACTGTAGATCCTAGGGGGACATGCAAGGAAAATAAAAAACAGCATTTTGCTTGCACATTATTGGATGATAAAATTAGCAGAGCTTCCACTCATTTCAGATCTACCCCTTAGATTTAGAGCGACTGCACTTCCAAGTGCACTGCAAGTGCACTTTCAAGTGCACTTGCAGTGCAAAGTGGATTTGCCTTTCGTAAATAACCCCCAGTGTGTACAAAAAGCTTTGGCAAAGCTTTCAACAAACTTTTTGAGCAGTTATATTGAAGACTTTTGGCCTCGTTTACACTTGCGTCCAGATGGCTCTTCAAACAGCAATAGACGGGCATTGAGGAGGCATTGTATTGTAAAGGGAAACTAGGTGCACCAATCTAAGTGCAGTATCAAATGCAACTTTATTGGATAACTGTAAAAAAAGGAACGGCCAAATGGCTACTCACAAACAATCAGTGGAAGTTAAGCATGTAGTAAAATGTAGGTAGTCCATAGGCAAAACCACGGCTGCTCACAGTGAGTGGTCCCAAGGATGTGCAATGCGCTGTCTGGAAGGCGTTCAGAGGTTATCCATGGTCTGCAGTCCTCGGCCGGTGGAGACTCCACCATAGGGGGAACAGAAGATCCCAGATGTCAGCAAGGCAGTACGCTGTTCGTCTCGGACACCGGAAGCCGGAACAGGACGAGGACCAGCGTGAAGTGCACAGTTCACTGGAGTGAAGGCAGTGGAAATGACGCCTGGACGTGTCAGATGACGCGTTTCAATGCATCTGCATTTTCTTCAGATCTAATAGGTAGTGTTCATCATATATAGACTGACGCTCGTCGCTAAGCAACGGTGTCAGCGGGAACAGAACTGTGAGACTACAGGGAAAATACTAACAATATTGAGATATATAGGGAGTTTTTTAAAATGGTTTAAAATTTTAAAATAGTAATAATCACACCTTAATAGAAAAAAGAGAGAAGGAAATAAAAAGAAAAAATAATAATAATAAATAAAATAAAGATAAGGATAAAAAATAAAAATAAAATTAAAATTAGAAACCTACTGATGGACAAGTAGATGGTAGAGTGTAGAAAGATATGCATAAGATGGTAATAGCAGATGGATTATCCATATAGGGTCAACATGGATCATAAGAAGACATAGAGAATGAATATGAATGTGTAGATGAATAAACTAGTGAGCTAATGAGCTATACATAAAACAGTGTGGGAGAGGAATGATTAGAGAAATTTATGGGAAGTCTGGACAGTATGCACACCTGACATGCGCACATGAGTCCATAGGTCATATGGAATGGGATAGGAGAAGGATATATAAAAAGGATGTATACTAAGGGGGAAATAAATAAACGGCATATATGAACATGTACATGTGCATATGAGTATGAATAGAACAACCTGCACCCATGGGCTGTTATAAAAAACATACCCATGGAAGAATCTAATGATCTGTTTAGCATGTATGTGCATATATATATGCTCTATGAGAAACATATTCTAAGGATGAGCGCCTGGATATTACCATGAATACTGCCTCACCTGATGAATAGGAGCAAGAAAGCATATATGAGAAGATGAAGAAAGGTGCATTAGAACGGAAGGAAATGGTGGAAAATGGGAAGAGAAGTAACAGAGGGAGGCCCGTAGAAACCTAAAATGACACAATTAGATGACTATCAAACAAAGTGGTGACCATAATGCATATGAAATCAATAAAAAAAAGCAATAAAAAAAAAAGAGAGACCATGTTATAAATGGCTATAACAGTAGGATAAAACAAAAATTATATTACTGTATTGATCTCTATTTCTTCATTGAGGCCAACACCAAATATTTTGGTGATGGTGCAAAATATTTCTGATCTCAATATGTGGATTATTGAATCCATATCTGACCAATTTACTCCAGCTGAAAGGTTTCAGTGTTTATGCAGGCAAGAAACTTTCTGGATATATATACGTTGAATAGTATGACACCTAATAGCCTCAATGAAGAAATAGAGATAATTTTTGTTTTATTCTACTGTTATAGCCATTTATAACATGGTCTTTTTTTGCTTTTTTATTGTTTTCATATGCATTATGGTCACCACTGTGTTTGACAGTCATCTAATTGTGTCATTTTAGGTTTCTACAGGCCTCCCTCTGTTACTTCTCTTCCCATTTTCCACCATTTCCTTCCGTTCTAATGCACCTTTCTTCATCTATGCTTTCTTGCTCCTATTCATCAGGTGAGTCAGTATTCATGGTAATATCCAGACGCTCATCCTTAGAATATGTTTCTTATAGAGCATATATATATATATATATATATATATATATATATATATATATATATATATATATATATATATGCACATACATGCTAAACAGACCATTAGATTCTTCCATGGGTATGTTTTTTATAACAGCCCATGGGTGCAGGTTGTTCTATTCATACTCATATACACATGTACATGTTCATATGTGCCGTTTATTTATATCCCCCTTATTATACATCCTTTTTATATATCCTTCCCCTATCCCATTCCATACGACCTATGGACTCATGTGCGCATGTCAGGTGTGCGTACTGTCCAGAGTTCCCATAAATTTCTCTAATCATTCCTCTCCCACACTGTTTTATGTATAGCTCATTAGCTCACTAGTTTATTCATCTACACATTCATATTGATTCTCCATGTCTTCTTATGATCCATGTTGACCCTATATGGATAATCCATCTGTTATTACCATCTTATGCATATCTTTCTACACTCTACCATCTACTTGTCCATCAGTAGGTTTCTAATTTTAATTTTATTTTTATTTCTATTTTTATTTTTTATCCTTATCTTTATTTTATTTGTTATTATTTTTTATTTTTATTTCCTTCTCTCTTTTTTTCTATTAAGGTGTGATTCTTACTATTTTAACATTTTAAACCATTTTAAGAAACCCCCTATGTATCTCAATATTGTTAGTATTTTCCCTGTAGTCTCACAGTTCTGTTTCCACTGACGCCGTTGCTTAGCGACGAGTGTCAGCCTATATATGATGAACACTACCTATCAGCCTATTAGATCTGAAGAAAATGTGGATGCATTGAAACGCATCATCTGACACGTCCAGACTTCATTTCCGCTGCCTTCACTCCAGTGAACCGTGCGCTTCACGCTGGACCTCGTCCTGTTCCGGCTTCTGGCTTCCGGTGTCCGAGATGAACAGCGTACTGCCTTGCTGACATCTGGGATCTTCTGTTCCCCCTATGGTAGAGTCTCCACTGGCCGAGGACAGCAGACCATGGATAGCCTCTGAACACCTTCCAGACAGCGCATTGCACATCCTTGGGACCACTCACTGTGAGCAGCCGCGGTTTTGCCTATGGACTACCTACATGTTAATACATGCTTAACTTTCACTGAGTTGTTTGTGAGTAGCCATTTGGCCTTTCCTTTTTTTATATTTATCCAATAAAGTTGCATTTGATACTGCACTTAGATTGGCGCACCTTGTTTCCCTTTACATTGTCTTCCAGAATTTTTGCTTCTACTCTCAAGGGAGCTGCCGCTGGTGCATATCGTTACCTCCATTTGAACTTTTAATCCTCATTTGGGACTCTCCCCCTTTTAAGTGTGTATATGTTTGTATATACACATAATCCTCTTATTAGTTTATTTGCATACACCACGGTTTTATACCGCCAGTTTTGGACATTATTATGTGCATTCAGTTTTGATTGCTCTCCATGTTGGGTTGGTTTCTTGCGCCATTTCTCCTTTTTAATTTTAGGAGGCATGGTATTGCCTCCTCACCACCTGTTTTACCCCCTAAATACTATTGGACATGTTTTACAGCAGAAAGTAAAGCATATATATAATTTTTAAATTGTGGGTCTTTTTTTGTTTATAGCACAAAAAAATTAAAAAACCCAGAGGTGATCAAATACCACCAAAAGAAAGCTCTATTTGTGGGGAAAAAAGGACACACATTCCATGATCGCGCATATGTCAGTTAAAGTAATGCCGTGCTCATCGCAAAAAATGGCCTAGTCATGAGGGGGGTAAATCTTCTGGAGGTCAAGTGGTTTAGAGAACTCTGGATAATTCCACATAATTAGAAATAGGTATATAGGGAAGAAAACAATGACAGCACCATTGTTCACCCCAAGCCCACGCTGCTCTCCTTAGAAACTTCTCGCTAACTTCCCATTTACCAAAACAGAACAAAACAGCTGAAGTCAAATTTAGTTGGATTCAACTTCTGTGTCTTATTGAATTGTTAAGCTGCCTGGGGAAGGTGCTAAGTCAGCAAGTGACCATACTGTCTAGGCAGACTGGATCTAAAGAGGTATGCCAATGCATAAAGTAGCATTTGAAATAGAACACATCAAAGGATTGTTTGAATGGTCATATCAATTAGTGTATGCCCACCTTTACAATACTATCTTTGCATTTAGGAAATTCTCTGACAGCTTATTCAGTGATATTTATTGTAGCACCCTCCTAGGTAGGTGCTAGAAGAGAGTATAGGTTTTGGTCGTTCTGCTTGCCAGGAAGATTGTCAGGCAAACTTAGAGTGCTCTCTGACTACCAGGGAGCAGGATCTATTGGTTAGGTCTGCTCACTGTGCTCAGGTGCAGCTCAGCTTGTCTAAATGTCCCACACTGGTCCAATAGGGAGGCATATTGGACAGTGGGAGGGGACCTGGCAAGTGAGGGCACAGGCGTTGTTACAGTCCTGGCTATTGGCAAAGGAAAGTGCCACAATGCCTGCTGGGATACTGTATAAATGCCAAGGGCACATGTGCTTGGAGTTTTTTAGCTGAAGAGCGGGGTCCCGGAGGGAGGGGGTGGCTTCAACTCCTCTGTAGAAGTTGTTATGCGGCCTTGGGTAGTCAACCTAAGGGCCTGAAGTCAGAGAGGAGCTGAACCCAGAGGTCCTGTAGAGCTGACTGGAAGGGGGATACAGCAAGGGTCTGGGTCTGATTCTGCCTACAGTGAGTACAGATCCGTGTCTTTGGGCCTATCCTGTGAGGACCACCCCTTCAGCTAGAAGAGTCAGTGGATGGGTGTCAGTCAACGGGATGCTAGAGAGTGTCCTGAAGATAAAGTAGTTGCATTAAGTCTAGAAAGAGCAAGAAGATTTAATTATTCCATACATGTGACAGTGCGGTAAAAGCAACGTGTCTGCTTCCACAAATCTTCTAGTGAGGCCAAGTGAAAGTTGTCCTTATCTACTGTGAATAGTTGGAGTATCCCACTATTCCCTTCTCCCATCCAAGTTCCACAATAAATATCAAAACCACAAATACCCTGGACTGTTTATTGAGGGGGGATATGTAAAAACCCCTAGCAACTGGCTGCAGGTAATCAGAGGGAGACCTAAGACGTCAACACACAGCAAGCCCTACGGGGACGGTGCTACGTTATAGCTTCTTACTAGTATTGTTTTTTTTCTTTTTTTTTTTTTTTTCTTACCACATCAGCAAAAACCACTTGAGGGCAAAATCAGATTAACATTCATTAGCTGCCGCCTTCACCAGTTCACATCATTGTGGTAAATGTTTTCCTCTTTTAGTTCTATATTTTTTTTCTTTGTTAGTTTTGATATAAAACACACATACCCAAAACATACGGTTTTACATACAATTTTAAATTGTTAACTAATAAGCACCCCCGTGGCTAAGTATGAGTCCCAATTACATTAGTTTTTCGCCCTCTTTTTTTTTTCTTTTTTTTTTTTTTTCCCTTTTTTTTTCTTTTCCCTCCCTCCCCCCCCCCTGTTCCCCAGCCCTCCCCAAGGCCCTGGCGTCCACCCACCCCCCTCCCGCCCTTGGCCCACCAAGAGTCACCCTCCCCCACCACCCCCAAATAATAAAAGTGCCCGGAGTATCTTAAATCCAACTAGTGTTGTCTCTATTCTGTTTCCGCCCACCCCGATATCTCTATGTTCCCACGTTCATATCGATGTAGTTTACCGTCTAACTTCCTCCAAGTTTCAAGGGGGAATACCAACCCAATCGAGCCATGGGCTCCATATCTTTACAAATTTAACATAGCTACACCTTCTGACATATGTTGTTTTTTCTGTCCACACTAACTTGTTCATTACTTCAACCTAGTCTTCCGGAGTTGGGGGTATAGCAGAAAGCCAGGACTGGGCTATCAACTTCCTTGCCTGGTAGAGGCACCTCCGCACGGCGATATTAGTACTGGTAGACCCTATATTTTCGCTTATCAGGCCAAGAATACATACCCTGGCCTCTAGTGCTAGTTTGATCTTCCACCTAGTTTCTATGATTTTTATTATCTCTCTCCAGTACCTTGCCAGTTTTGGGCATCTCCACATCATATGGATAAGGTCTCCTGTGTCCAGGCACCTAGGGCATTTATCGTCCAGCCTGCTACCAAATTTATGTAGTCTTTTTGGGGTATAATAGGCTCTATGCAGTAGAAAAAGGTGCGAGGCCTGCTGTGATGGAGAGACAGACACCAACGGGCAATACTCCAGAATCTTCATCCACTGATGGTCCGCAATCTCCCCCACATCTATCTCCCACCTTGCCCTAGCTCCCATAGATGACTGTGGGACAAGTAGCTTTTCAACCAGCTGCCCGTATGCCTTTGCTATCAGACCCTTGGTGCTATTTGTTTTTACAATGCTTTCAAGGAGAGGAACCTTGCACCACACAGGCGGGCAATTCCTGAATTGGCTATCCAAGGCATGCCTAACCTGTAGGTAATAGTAGAATTTTTTTTGGGAATACCATATTCAATCCTAAGCTCAATAAAAGATTTTAGTATTCTATTGTCTCCATATAGTTGGACTAGCCTACTAATTCCTTTGAGTTCCCAAAACCTATTTTTTTCCAAGGTCATCAATTCCTGCAGAAATTTATTTTGCCATATGGGTGAAAATTCGGTGAACCCTCTGTAGTCCATAATCCGTTTGGTCAACTGCCAAACTTTCTTTACTAATCTACTTGTTGGAGGCCCGTCCTGCAATGACCCAGCCTCCAGTGCCTCTATCAGAGACTTATGTGGGCTATTCTGTAGCATAATTTTCCCGCTAGTATTCTTCCACCCCTGGGTCTCACATCCCCCTATATGCTGCAACTGGGCTGCCAGGAAGTAGTTATATGGATGAGGCACTGCCAGTCCCCCCTCTCTGGTAGGACGCTGTAGTGTCTGCAAGCTAATCCTTGCCTGTCCTTTCCTCCAGATTAGTTCTCTAAACAAGGTGTTTATTTTTGAGAACCATTTCTTCCCAATCCATACTGGGGAGTTATGGAGTACGTACAGAAACTGTGGCAACCATATCATTTTGACTAGGTTGGTTCTGCCTGCCATTGGTAGGGGAAGCCTTCCCCAGATGTCGCTTTTTCTTTTAAATTTTTCCAACAGAGGGGCTAGGTTATCTTCAATATAATGATGGGGGTCACTGGATACAGTTATTCTCAAATATCTCATTTTCTCGGCCGTCTTTAGCCGGGACATACAACCAATCGGGGCACTAACAGTCAAATCTATAGGTAGGAGCGTGGACTTGCCCCAATTCACGACAAGTCCCGATAGGTTCCCAAACCTTTCCACCAGCTGGATCGCTTTTTCTAGTGATGGTCCAGTGTCGCCCAAAAATAATAGTACGTCATCTGCAAAAAGCGCTATCTTATCCTCCCCGTTGCTTCTCCTAAACCCCTGCACTCCGGTTGCTGTTCTGACTACTTCCGCTAGCAGCTCCATAGCCAGGGCAAACAACAGGGGTGACAATGGGCACCCCGTCTTGTCCCTCTCTCGAGAGGCATCCATTCAGAGAATTCGTTATTTATCTTTAATCTAGCTCTTGGGTGGGAGTATAGAATTTTCACCCATCTTATAAACGTGGGGCCAAACCCAAATCTCTCCAGTACCCACCAAAGATAGTCCCACTCCATACTGTCGAACGCCTTGGCGATATCCAAGGCTAATATCGCTCTAGAGGCGTTTTCCCTGATTGGAGATTGAAGACACAGGTAGGTCCGTCTGATGTTTACACTAGCAGACCTATTCGGAATAAATCCCGACTGGTCCGGGTGTACCAAGTCCGAGATGCATTTATTTAGTCTAGTTGCCATTATTTTAGCCAGAATTTTGATGTCTGTGCAGAGCAGTGAAATTGGCCTATATGAGGATACATCAAGGTGGTCTTTCCCCTCTTTCGGTATCAGTATTATATTGGCCTCTAACATCGAAGAGGGCAGCCTTCCCTCTATTATTGCCCAATTCAATGTTTTCAAAAGAAAAGGGAGTAGTACCGCCCCAAAGTGTTTATAGACTTCCAAGGGCAATCTGTCCAGACCTGGAGATTTTTGATTAGGCATATCTGCTACTGCTTGCTTTAATTCTTCAAGGGTTATAGGGGATTCCAGGCCAGCCCTATCTGCATCAGGGAGAATCGGCAGATTAGCGTTCTCCAGGAAGCTTTCCGCCACCTTTTGTTCTAGCCTACCCTGTGATTTATATAAATCCTTGTAGTAATTAAAAAATGTTTCCTTGACTTTCTGGGGGTCAAATGAATTTTCTCCATTAGGAGTCCTAATCATGGGCAGTGATGAGGAGGAAGAGTTGGTGTTGACCAACATTGCCAACGTTCGGCCCACTCTCTCCCCCTCTCCAAAGTACTTCTGCTTCTGAAACAGTCTCCTATTCTCGGCCTTTCTAATTGTATCTATCCTGTACTCCTGTTGCTTTTTTAACCATAACACCTGATTTTCCGGGTTTGGGTCTTTAACATACTGCCTCTCCAATTTTGACGCCTCGTCCCTAATTCGCTCGCTACTCGCTTGTGATTTTTTGTTGGTCCACGCTACCTGCTGTATAAGCACCCCCCTAAGAAATGCTTT
The DNA here is from genome assembly GCF_042186555.1 of Aquarana catesbeiana. NCBI lineage: Eukaryota > Metazoa > Chordata > Amphibia > Anura > Ranidae > Aquarana > Aquarana catesbeiana. The sequence continues at coordinate 172,602,776 of NC_133331.1, read as the reverse complement.
TAGGGAATCCCAGACCACCCCCTCCGACGCTGTACCCTGATTATTTCCAATGAACTCCTCTATTTTCCCAGAGATATCTTCTGTTCCACCCATAATCTCCAACCAAGCCGGATTCAGTGCCCAAGCCCTACGGATGCGTCTATCGTGTAGCTTTATCTTCAGCGTTAGAGGTGAGTGGTCTGAGATCCCCCTCTGCTGGTATTCTATCCTGGCCACGAGGGACTGCACCACCCCATTACCGATCGCTAAGTCGATCCTAGAAAGTGTGTGGTGCGACTCTGAAAAACAAGAGTACCGCCGAGCCCCTGTGTTTCGGGCTCTCCAAAGGTCGCACCACCCAACCTCCTCCAGAAACTGGGCCAACCGCCCCCCAGTCACTCCTGTCAACCTAGTCCCAGGTGGAAACCTATCCAGGCAGCCGTCGAGGACCATGTTGAAGTCACCCACTATTATAGTTGGGACGTCAGCTTTATCCTCCACATACTCCAATAACTGATATAAAATCTCCAACTTGGAAGGTGGAGGGATATACAGGTTGGCTATGATAAATGGGTGGCCCTCTATGAAACAATATAGAAACACATAGCAGCCCAATGTATCAATCTTAACATCTCTGCAAAAAAAGTCACACCTTTTTTAACCCAAATACTAACCCCCCTTGAATAAGACGAATATACTGAATGGAACTGGGCCTGGAATTTCCTATTTCTGGTCAATGGTATGGTCTCGTTGGTCAGGTGGGCCTCCTGGAGGCACACCAGACCCGAGTCGTGCGACTCCAACTCGGCAAAAACCATTGCTCTCTTAACAGGATCTCCCATACCCCTAACGTTCCATGAGCTAACACCTACGACACTAAATGACATTTAAGGAAAGTACCGCCTGTGCCATCAGAAAACCAAGAAGGAAAAAAGAAAAAGAGCAGACAGCAAAACTGATCCAAATAACTAAAGTTGTTCCTAACCCCTCTGCCATGTTCACCCTCTCTAAAGTGTCTATATGTTTGTGCACTCGTTCCTATATCACTAGTTCCCTCCTCTGACTCCATTGCTTGGTGTTTCCAAACTATATATGTGCATCTCAATGTACTATAAATCCTATTAATCTTTTCACTCCCCAACTTTTGGTCTTGTGCAATGTGAACTTTTTTTTTAGTTATTTTAACTCCCTGTGCTCCCTTGCCCTTATGTGTTCCCCCCCTCCTCCCCCCAAACCTATCTTGGTACGCCCTGGGGGCTTGTTTTGTGACCATACTAACCCCAACTCTATATTCAAACCGACATTCCCTCCCCCTATCCAAATGTACTCCCCCCCTATCCCTCCCACAACCCCTACCCGAATTTCATACCTCAGTGTTCTCAAATAAAAAACATCCCCAACACACCACTCCTTCCCAACTCTCATTTCCCACTTCCATCAACCCACCCCTCCCCCTTCAACCCTTGCTACAAAAAAAAAAAAAATTTCATACAATATGCTCAAACTCTAAAAGTTCCTCTTACTGTCATCAAGCCATTTAGTGGCCTTTTCTGCAGTGTCAAAAAATTGGATCGACCCAAGAGCTTCAATGCGCAATCTCGCCGGGTACAGTAGCGCATATGGTATTTTTAAAGTCCGCAGACTGCGCTTTATTTCTACAAAGCCCGCCCTCTTCTTCTGTAACTCAGGGGAGTAGTCTGGGTATAGTGAGACTCGAGCTCCATTATAGAGGATGTCCCCCTTCTCCCTGGACTTCTGCATTAATATGACCTTGTCCCTATAGTTGAACAATTTCATAATCATCGGTCTAGGGCGGGTACTCGATGAAGCTACCCTGGTAGGCACTCTGTGCGCCCTTTCTATGGAAAAAAAGCGTGAAAAAGTCTCGGCTCCAAAGACCTCCCTCAACCATCTCTCCATAAATTCTTTGGGGTGGGAGCCCTCACTTTTCTCTGGAAGACCCAGTACCCTCACGTTCTGTCTCCGTGATCTATTCTCCATTTCGTCCATTTTAGACTTGTAAATATCCAACTGAGCTTGCATAATTTTAAATTCCTGTTGCATTGGATGTAATACATCCTCAGCCTGGCTTAACCTCTCCTCCAGTATTGAGGCCCTGTCTGCAGCTTTTTGTAATTCTTGGATCATGGAGCGCAGCTCTTCTTTAAGGCCCCTTAGTTCATCATTTAGACTAGTTAATGAGCCCCTACAGGAGTTTACTGCTTTCAACACTTCTTTTAATGTGGGCTCGGGCTCGGCTAATTCATTAGAGGCAGGAGTGTCCTTTGGTGTCTCTTCCAATGGGCCCTTCTCAGGGCTTTTTTTATTCGCCCCTTTAGCAGGAATCAATGGTGCGGATAGGGTTTTCCCTGTGCTTTTCCTGTCACTCATACCTCCCGTCTGCGTTTTTTCTTGGGGTACCAAGTTGCCTTTAGCTGGAGAGCGCTGGGGGGTGTGCGCGTATTTTTCTAATTTGGCTGCTGCTGTTGTTGCAGATGACACCTGACTCCCCTTTTCTTTAAGTGAGCGGGTAGCTTGGGCCACCGAGCTTTCCTGTGTATGTTGAGCCTGCTCCTCCCCCTTCTTCCTAGTCATATTACAACAGTAATATATTACAGTAGTAGCCGTAACAGTAACGGTAGCACGGAAAAATTTCAGAGATAATATGAGAGGTATTGGGAATAATAAAAAAAATAAAAAAATAAGGAACAAAAGTAATTTCCAGACACAGTTTTCCTTCCAGAGAAAGGTACAGCTTAGATACTTGATTTTTAGGAGAAATCCAGACTTTTACCAAATCAGATTATCACTACTCCACTACTCCACGGTTACCCTCTCTCCTCGAGTTTCACTAGGAATATCCAAGGCTTTCCTCTATACGCTATCCTACAGCATAGAGCACCATACAATGTAATGTAAGGAGGTGGGGAAAAAGGCATTCATTAACCGACTCTCCGCTGTGTCTGCCCAGCAATACAGTGTAGCTGTCCGGCGGCTTAAACTGGGCAGCCCACAATGATTTACTCACGGAACCCGGCACTTGGCACTTGGAGCCTTCACAGTGCGTTCGTCACCCGGGGCGTTTGGTTAGCCCAGCTGCTGCCGTCGGCGTTCTCTCTCGTGAGCTCTCTCGCGAGAGTGCAGGGGCCGTTGCCAGGCAACCCGTCGACGCGTGGAGCCTGGAGTCCCGTCACTCAGGGTCAGGTATCCAGCCCCTTTCAGCGCCGGTCCGCTTCACACCCTCCTCGGTACGATGCCGACTCGTTCACCTCCGAGTCCCCGACAGACCATGAATTGTGAGGAAGCCTTTAAGCAGAGGAGCAGGAGGTATAGTAAGCCGAAGGAGAGGAAAAGGAGGGTGGTGGCTACATAACACTGGGTCTCCTCGCTAGGTGTAGCTGGGGGTTGCAGCAAAGGGCTGGATGGGGAGAGAGCTCACATCCCTTTGCTCACAGCCGCATCCGCATCCGGTCACGTCCCCCTTACTAGTATTGTAGATGGTATTTGCAAAGAACAATTTTATACCATGACTACAACAGTTTGTACTTCATATCCATCTGTTTAACTGTAAGCTGCATTTGGAAGTGAGAGAGAATACATTGTGAACGGTCTCAAAATGATATCTGGAAATGTGAATATGTTCACCAAAGCAGAGAATGCTAAGCTGATAGGAATAAGGTCCACATGCAGTAGAAGGCTCAGCTATGTTTATTTTACTACAAGAAAAATATACTTTGAATACTTATTATTGGATACTGAAAACTTGGAGAAATCAGAAAGGAAAAGGTTTCCAGCAAAGAAAGAGAATTGACTATTAGCAGACAAGGAAGTGGATGCAGATTTGTCACCTAATTGTGCTTAGTTTTTCAGCACAACTAAGACCGATACACACAGCAAGGAGGCTGAATTATTTTTGGTTTAGTTTTAAGCAGAGCTGATTTGTCACACTTAAGCTGGCAAGTGAACATTTGTTACTCATTTGTGGCTTACAGATCTGCCCAGCACATGATATTTTTAGGAATGTGTAGGTTCATGTTGTAATTGCACTATTATTTGGAACTTATTCCAGAATACCGACAATACACAATAAACTATTAACCACAACAATCTGCCACCCATGCCATTTTTCCCCCAAATTCCAGCAACTAATGGACTGATATTGTGATGGAAGAGGCACGTTCAATAGATTTCCACCCCAATTTAATTTGACAATCAACAATGGATTGCTGTGGTATATACAGTGGGGCACCTTAGGGATAATATGAACTCTATAGGTCTGTTTATTGGCAGATGTTTGGCTACAGGGCTTTCCTAACTTATAGCCTATGGCTTTGCACTGCCAATGTGCAACCTGCCAGTTATAAGACAAGTATAGAGGTCACAAATGCAGGATTTATTCTGAAAAAATGCTAGCTGCCTGGCCGTACCTTGATTTTGAATTTGCAACAGGGGCTTGGATAATGCATCACTTATTTATAAGCTGGTAAAATTAAATAATTAAAGTGTTACTAAACTCATAACAGTAAAATCAGTCTGTATATGCAGTAAAGCTTGCTTGTCGCACTCACAGTGGAACCTAAAGGGTTAATCCTCTGCACTGTGTAAAAAGGCTGTCTACTCCGATCCTCCCCTTCTTCCACTGTCCCGAATCTATCTGCCAATAGTACTAAGCCTTAGGGGCACTCTGCACATTCTCATTATGGTGTGCATTGCTAGGGAGTTTTCGTTTTTCTTGGGAGAGTGCATGTGATCAGTACAGGACCAATCAGCACTGTCCAGACAAAGGGTCAGGGGTCCTGCAGCCTCAAAGGACAATCAAAGGAAAATGAAAACTCCTCCTACAAGCCTTAACAAGACACTGATAGAAGTCACAAAACTGCTATATACTGCTGATGAGAAGAGGTTTTTAGAAGTTTATATTTACTAAAATAATTGCATTTTCATTGTCTGTGTACTGTGGGAGACCAGATATAGTGAACGCAGGGTCCTGGGTTTAGTAATACTTTAAGTGTTCAAAAAAGGCAAAGTTCATCTAGTTAAATCAATAAAAAATATAACTAATATATATTAATTAATTCAAATTATAATAACTTATAAAAATTAAAATATATAATAAATGAATTATAATAATTCTCATAGTTTTATTATAGATTATATAGCAAATATCCAGTGATTGTGCAGTGAACAGCATTATAAAAAGGTCTCTCTCTCTCTCTCCTGTATATTTGTGCATGTATCCGTGCAATATAAAGACATTGTCCATAGTGATCTATCAAACTTAAATTATCACATATTTTATAATTCTGGATGAATGCGGCTGAATAAGTTCCATAATTAGAAAATACAGGACCTCATTATTCTATACACAAATTTAATTCCATATAATACTGCATGGACAGAAAACAAGAAATCACTCCTCTGATGATTTATACTTGTGCCCCTGTCTATGGAGAGTTTGCCTGATATGCACTGAACATTAGATATGCAGGCATGAGTGAAAGATATTGTTCCAAAGATACAAATCCCTTGTGTACCGGTATAGTCTGTAGCCTCTGAAGCGAGGACACATCTACAGCAGTAGTCACACAGATCCACTCTTTCCAGTAATGCTCACTGAAGTCTTAGAGCCAAAGTGACTATTAGCTATAGCGGTTCATCTGCTGCTTACTGGCTGGTGCACTGTCACTTTTATAGAGGTTTGCATTTTTCTGGAAAGAGAATTTAGAAGACTCCCAAAAAGGTTTACTTGAGACTTTTCCCTGAAAAAAAATAATGTCAATATCAATTTAATTTCTCCAGTCATATGAAAAGCATGTGCACCTGATTGGGTATTCAAAGTCAACAGGAATTTGTTTTTCACATAATTGGATGATTGACGCTAATATTCACACAATTTTGTTCCATGAAGATTCTCCATTTCTTTAGTAAATCAGCCTCATTGTTTTCAAATCCGCATTTTGATTTGAAGAAGAGAAAGCACATGTGCTGTTTACACAATAGTTAGAAGTATCTTAAAATGGGGCTGTTGTCATTTAAAGTGCATGTCCAGCCAAAACATACTTAGTTTTTTGTAGATTAGAGAAAGATTTCTCAGCTATCTTGAGCTCTACTAGAAAGATTTCCCTCACTTCCTGTTCCAGTGACAATGTTTTTACCACACAGCAATCTGCAAAAGCAATGCAGACAACAATACAATCTGACAGGGGTTCTGTCATCCTTTGCTAGAAAAAAAATATTTTTCATTTCTGACGTTCTGTCTTTAGAAGCCATTGTTGCTAGAGTAAGTGAGGGAAAATCTCTGTAAGGACTTGTTTGCGCTAGTCTCTGAAGCTTGATTGGCAGAGGATTGCTTTCCAGAGGGTATTTAACGGGCAGTGAGGGGGCGTTATGCCACCTCCTCGTCACTTCTTTTAACACCTAAAAGCCCACACCACTGCACTACAACCATGTGCATAACACGCAATTTTGGGCACTTGCACGTGACCTCATTCACTTGAACTCAATGGGCAATCATTTTTGCTGCAAAGCATCCTGGGCATGGCATATGTATACCCCCATACAGCTGCCTTTGCAGCTTAATGATGGTGGTTGGGGGGGGGGGGGTGTAAACGTGGCTTAACACAACTACCTGTTTTTACTGCCTCCCCAACCACAAGTATAAACTAGGTCTAACAGAGCCCCAGACAGCAGTAAAATCTGACAGGTTCTAAACCTTCCTCACTCTATCCAAATCCAAAAAGCAGTTTTGGCTGGTGGTAAAGCTGTTTCTACATACTGTATGATTTTTACTTGGGGGGCACCCATATTTGCTTATTGCATATATATAAGCTGTGGGTACTGCTTAGTAATGCTAAACAGCGTTGTTCCTTGCTGACCTTTTCTCAATGCAAGTCTTTTATAAATAATAGAATCATTGTTAATATAAAACACCCACAGTGCCCCTGGACACTACTGATTTAATATTCTATATGAATAAATAAATGTGTTGCACAAAAAAATAAATATAAGAAAAAAAACAAAAATCATCAAAATGAGTCCAAGAGTCACCAACATGACATAAGTGTGAGTAAAATCTTGACTGTTGTGTCACCAACTATTTCCACCCTGTGCACAAACCACCACCAATGACAAAAGTGTGCTCTTACCAGAAAGCGTTGACCCCCTATTACGGGGGGTCAACAAGGGCTTTTGAGTCTAGGATACTCCAACTCCTTTAAGGGATCCACATAAGATCTTGCTCACACTTATGTCATGTCCGTGACTCTTGGACTCACTTTGATGTTTTTTAATTTTTTTCTTATATTTATTTTTTTTGCGCAACACATTTATTTATTCATATTCTGTTTTGTGATAATATCTCACTAGAGTGGTGTAGCTGTATTTTTTTATCAAAATGCATTACAAGCGCAGTTTCTTTTTTTATTTAATATTTTATATGCCATAGCGCATGCGGGAGGCTGGCAGCAGTTTTTTTAGTAATGGTAAGAAAGTGGCACTTTTATCTCACATTCGTAATGTGATTTGGTAATGCTGATTTGTATCCCACTAATTCATATAAAGTGTCAATTTTAATGATAGGCCAACTTTAGGCTCGGTTCACACTGGGGCGACTTGTCAGGCGACCTAGTCGCCTGACAAGTCGCCTCCCGTTCTGTGCTATGGAACCGTTCTAATCGGAGCGACGCAAGTCGCTCCGACTTAGAAAAAGGTTCCTGTATTACTTTGGGGGCGACTTGGGGCGACTTGCATAGACTTCTATGCAGAAGTCGTCTCGCAAGTCGCCCCGGCAGTCGTTTGCAGGTCGCCTCGCTGAGGCGACCTGCAAGTCGTGCCGCCCATGTGTGAACCGAGCCTTAATGCAGAGGTATGACAGAAGGCCACTATATATTTGCAAAAATATATAAAAATATGTATGTTTTTATATTAGGTTAAGGTATAAGTGCACTTTCTTTTTAAAGTGTCTGTGCTGAAATTTCCCTTTCAACACTATTTGACATACCCATAAGTGTCATATAGTATCAGTGGCTGGAGCTCCTCAAGAGTGAAAATTCTCAACACACAAACCACCAGACAGGTAAATGTAATGCTTCTTGTTTGGCATGTTATTTCTGCAGTAAATTAGTACACCAGCTGACAAAGTAATTTAACATCATATCAATGGCCTTTTCTGGGCCTTGGCTTGGTTTACATCCTTATTGTTAATACTATAGCTGTGGAGTTAAAGCCCATAGAATAAATGAGGCCATTTTATCTGCAGACATTTAGGAGATAGCCCCATTCATCTCTATATTAACTAATTAATTTATCTAGCACTTTCTCCATGGGGACTCAAAACACTTTATCTGCTGTTTGGGCAGCCATCTTGACATCACACAGTGGAATATCTTACTAGGGCCAATTGTAGGCAGGAGCCAATTAATCTACCCGCATGTCTTTGGAGTGTGGAAGGAAACCAGAGCACCCATTGGAGACACACGCAAACACAGGGAAAACATGCAAACTCCATGCATGAGTTTGCTGGCTGGGAATCAAACCAAGGACCTCAGTGCTGCATAGCCCCGTAAGCTGTAACAAAGAATTATTATGAGTAATCTGGCAGTGTTTAATTTATCATATTAGTATCAATATATTCAATGAATGTTATGTTTTTGTATATATTGTAAGGCCCTGTCACTGTGTGAGTGTAGGCAGAGGGCACACATGATTCGCATTAAGGTAGAGTACGATGCTCCAGAATATTGGAGCATCCCACCAGGAGAAGACAATGGCCCGGCAGGATGGATTCCTGCATCAACACTGTCTGTGTTGATGGGGGAATCTAGCTAATTTCTTTCCTGCCACCCACGGTAGCAGGAAAGAAATTCACTGAGTGTATGGCCGGGATATGTGTCCTGCACCAACCACTTCAAAGTTGGGTAGTTAACTAACTAATAACTAACTAATTGTTGACAGTGATACAAATGTGTTGGCAAGAGTCATGTTTAGACATACCTATTAAAATAATCCAGTTTGCTGATAGCAACGATTTTTGCCATGATTACCATGAACATTTTATTTCAGATTATTTCATGAAATAACTGATGAGATATCCACCAGTAAGCATTAACGTTACTAAATGCAGAGAGACTCACCTTGGATGAAAATAGCCTAAAACTAGGTTACAATGCTGCTAGCGTTTGTATAAAACTTCCACGGACACTTTGCTCCAGGGCAGGTTTTTCAGTACATTTCATATATGATTCATGCTAGTCATTACTTTGGCACTGGAAATTTTAACATAATACAGTTTTTGTACCTGTAGCAATACACATACCGTATAATGAAAAAGACATTGTTAAGTTTGGATTGAATTAAAACTGCTGCATGTGCAATCAACATCAACAATGATATGCGGTTATACAATTAATTTCCAGCACAAACTAGTACAATCCATTTCAAGATTTTGACTAAATAGATTCAAGCCCATATTTAGGTAAACCCCATTTTTAACAATAACCCTTCCCCCTACCCTACTAGATAACCCCTGCTTTTTTTTTTAACTTACTTTGATTCCGTTGCTGAAAAATCAGCTTTGAAGGGCAGGTGACATCATCACCCAGCTTTACTTGGTTTAAGGATTTTTTTTCCATAAGTGGCATAAGAAGTAGGAGGTGCTGTTGGGATTTGTCACCCAACACAGATAGCTGGTTGCAGTGATTGGCATCGCAACAAAAAAGGCTGCTGCTACAACAGTTAGTAGACAGCATTTTTGACAAGTTAGGAGGGAAAAAAGCTGGGGCTGGATAAATAAGTACCAATATACTTAAGACATTTGCTTTATTTATTCTTTTTGCCCATACAGCTTTACAATAAACTTGTCCTAAAACATTACTATAATAGCAAAGTGTTAAACTCTAGTCCATTATTTATGGTTTTCTGTGTATACTACCTGTATGTCAAAGGTTATTTTCAATGCTGTCTCTAGAATATAGAACTGGTAACACAGACACTTATCATCACCCTTTGCTTCCACCAACACTTTGTCACAGAATATGTAGACAAACAATCTTTGAAACTCAAGGCAACACAAAAGGGTCACCTCTTTAAGCAAAGCAGTTTTTTGTTTAATTGTTCCTAACCTGAAAAATGGCGCCCAGCCACTCACAGGATCAGCAGACTTTAAAGTTAAGATAATAAAAGATGAGAATTGACTTAATTTCGATTCTCCGGCCACAGAAGAACACAACCCCCTCCCAATGCATTTTGCTCATGTGGGGCTTAATCATAGAGGCTCTATGATTAAAGTGGTTGTAAAGGCCGTTTTTTTTTACCTAAATGTAGTCTCTGCATTAACCGTTTGCCGACCACTGCACGACGATGTATGTCGGTAGAATGGCGCGGCTGTGCAAATGGGCGTACCTGTACGTCCTTCCATCATCGCAGGCTAGCAGGCGCGTGCATGTCACCAGCGGCGAGCTCGCCTCGGGAGCTGGTGCACCGTGATCGTAACATGGATAGGCAGAATGGGGAGTTGCCTATGTAAACAAGGCATTTCCCTGTTCTACCTAGTGACATGACAGGGATCTACCGCTCCCAGTGATGGGGAGCAGTGATCTCTGTCATATTATAGTGAGCCCATCCCCCCTACAGTTAGAACACACTGAGGAAACACACTTAACCCCTTGATCGCCTCCTAGTGTTAACCCCTTCCCCCTTTTTTTTTCAAAATTGTCTGTGTTTTTTTGTTTATAGCGCAAAAAATTAAAAAAAAAAAAAAAAAAAAAAAAATTTTGTTTGGGTACTAAGTCGCACAACTGCGCAATTGTCAGTTAAGGCCGATGCAGTGCCGTATTGCAAAAAAGAGCTGAAGTGGTTAAGATAAATAAAAATCTTGTCTCTGCCTCTCTACCCTCCAACCCCCCCTTATACTTACCAGAGCCCAATCTCGATCCAGTGATGTGCACGAGAGCAGCATGTTTGGATTGTTTTGAATAGAGTGGGCAAGGTTTTGAAGATTTTATTGCTGCACAAGATGCTGTAGAGTGAATGTACAACTTGATGTCCCTGTCATAGAGAGAGAAAAGTTCCCCTTCCGTTTAACCACTTAAAGACCAGCCGCCGCAGTTGTACTGCGACAGGTTGGCTCCCCTGGGCGAATCGCCGCTACTGTACGTCGGCCACTTTAAGGCTGCTTTCACACTGGGGCGGGGGCGGCGTCGGCTGTAAAGCGCCACTATTTTTAACCCCCGATAGCAGCCGAAAAAGGGTTGAACCCTGCAGCAGTGCTATGCCGGTGGTATAGCTGCGCTGCCCCATTGATTTCAATGGGCAGGAGCGGTGGAGGAGCGGTATACACATCGCTCCTTCACCGCTCTAAAGATGCTACTAGCAGGACTTTTTTTACCTTCCTGCCAGCACACCGCTTCAATGTGAAAGCCCTTTGGCTTTCACACTGAACAGACAGGAGCGGCTTTTTCAGGGTGCTTTGCAGGCGCTATTTTTAGCGCTGTAGCTCCTGCAAAGCGCCCCAGTGTGAAAGGGGTCTAAGACCACTAGGGGGCGCGTGCTCGACCGCGGTGCGAGGTCGGAGCCAAAAGCATGTGGCTAGTGGCCGCGATATCCGCTGGCTACCCGCAATCTCTCCTGAGAGAGACAAAACAGGGATCTGTCAATGTAAACAGACAGATCCCCATTTTGTCAGGGGAGGATAGACAGATAGTCTGTTCCTAGTGATCAGGAACAGCGATCTGTCTCCTCCCCCAGTCACTACACTGCCCCCACAGTTTGAAACACCTCCCTAGGGAACACTTAACCCCTTGATTGCCCCCTAGTGTTAACCCATTCCCTGCCAGTGACATTTACACAGTAATCAGTGCATTTTTATAGCACTGATCGCTGTATAAATGTCAATGGCCCGTAAAATGTGTCAAAAGTGTCCGATCTGTCTGCCGCAATTCCCTATTTTGTAGACGCTATAACTTTGCGATTTTTTTTTACCAAAAATATGTAGAAGAATGCATTTTGGCCTAAACTGATGAAGAAAGTAGTTTTTTTTTAGATTTTTGTGGGATATTTATTATAGCAAAAAGTAAAAAATATTAATTTTTTTTCAAAATTGTCACTCTTTTTTTATTTATAGAGCAAAAAATAAGAACAGAGGTGATCAAATACCACCAAAAGAAAGCTCTATTTGTGGGAAAAAAAGAACATAAATTTTGTTTGGATACAGCGTCGCACAACCGCGCAATTGTCAGCTAAAGCGACGCAGTGCCGTATCGCAAAAAATGGCCTGGTCATTAAGGGGGCAAATCCTTCCGGTCGTTAAGTGGTTAAAGGAGATTCATATACATAAACTTGAAGCAGTGTGCTCATCTGACCCACAGATTGGGGTGGGTATAGTTAGTTGGGGTTAAAAGAGCAGATTTAATAATAAGCCCCTTTGGAACAATTAGTGGCATGTGATCAGGGACTATATACCACTGTTTAAGTTACATAACTGAATCACTGCTGGCCATAGTTTGAAATCAAGTAGACTTAGTTACAGGTAGCAAATTCCAATGATGTGTTTGCAAGGAGATCAGCTGTCAGAGAATATGTAAATGTACTCTAGTACTAGAGTTGGCAGGTTAAACCACTCCCATAGGCCCTGTTCATATGATTGATTACTTCTGTGTGCTGTGCAGGTGTCGGCACAGGGGTGCGCAAGTGTTGCATGCATCCCTGTGCCAGCGGTCCCATAGATGTCTGTTGGGAGACATGGCTGCACAAACACAGCTGCTGTGACATCCAGGCTTGTGCGTGTCCCTGAATTCACCCTGGATGCATTCAGGGCTGTGCACCCTCACCCGTATGGACGTCACATTGGGACACAGCCACCATGTCCATGCAGCCACGTCTCCCAACAATCATCTATGGGACTGCCGGCACAGGGATGAACCCAACACTTGTGCATCTCTGTGCTGGCAGGACATGGCCCTGCACAGCACAAACAAGGAATCAGCTGTGTGAATGGGGCCAAATAAGTATTTTATCTGTGTACTTAGCTGTTAAAATTTACATTTCCTCCAGGCAGATATAAAATGCACAAACTTATGTGACCCTGTATTCATTATTAAGCATGACATGTATTTTATTCAAGTAGTATAACCACCTGAATTTAACTTGCAATCTACTGCTCAACAGAGCTCAGACCAAGTGAGGAGAAGCAGCAGAAGGAGCCAATCAGGTCTGCTACAGGACTCAATGGCTAACAAAGAAGAAGATTGTAGGAGGAGAGAGCAGGGCTGGAAGGGTCAAAACTTTCATTGTTACCTAACCGCAATAAGGAAAAATCAGGTCTCCTGCTCTGCCAGACAGGACCATGCTGTGCTCTAGAGTTGTATAAATCTCTGCACTGAATGGACAAAAGTACAAATCCTTTGTCAGATTAAACAGCTTCCAAAAATGTATTAAATCTGTGTATTTAGCTATTTGCAATTACTGACAAGTCCCAGATCTTTTAAACAGATCATTCGGAGACTGGCTCATTTTTGAACAGTGAGTGCCCAAGTCCTGCCAGGGCTGTGCGGCAGGATTTGCTGAAAGGCCAAATGGGCTCTGGCATGGAGAGGCAGAAATATAGGGGGTGGCACAGTATCACATTCATTTCTTATGTACAGTAGAGCAAGTCATTACATGATGAAAGTGCAATTTCACACTATATAGTTATCCTCTTACAAGAATTAAAGCTGGACATTTTTTTAAATGGCCTGGAACAGAATTTACAGCAAACAGTATTATTCTAGTTTGAAACGATTTTTGATGCAATTTTCTTCCGAAATAGAAAGCCCTTTTCATCCAATTGTCTGTTTACTGTATATGGCTAGAACACTTCTATCTTTTATCTCCACTTCTAAAACATACATAAAGGGTTTAGTAGTTTGACTTATCAATTAGTAAAATGGTTTTATGAGTTTTTGTAAGTACTGTACTAGGAGACGATACCGGTAATCTGTGAACTCTGTAATATTTCTTTAATGTCTTGTTGCTCATAGTAAATGGCATGAATGCTTTTCCGAGAAATGTCATGAACTGTTTCATGTTTTATGCACTTGTCAACTTTTAATGATTTTAAATGTAATTTTACAGTTTTAAAGAGGCATTTTGCTTTAAGTTTTCATGTGATTTTTTTTTTTTTCGTAATTAAATCCAAGTGACCCATCTCAGCTAAATTCCTGCAATTACATTTTGGTAAGGATAACTGTACATTTAAAAGCTGCATTTGAGACAAGCATTTGATGTTGTGCCCAAAGATTAGTGAATTCATTCTGCAAATTTCATATTCAGCCTGGAGCACATCAAATTGTGGGTTTACAACCTTTTGAGTTCCCTTTGTGTCAGTTTGCATCAGGCGGATACTGGGCTGGTGGATAGAGGGATATTAGGTCTGTGGGCAAAGTAGCATTGGGTCGTGGACAAATAATGTATGTTGAGCCGGTAGCCCTGAGTGGAGATATTCCACCATTCAGACCTCAGTTGGAGTTTGACCTGCAATAAGTGAAAAGCTGGGGCTATATATATCTTGTTCATGCCTACAATCACTATGCCAGCAGAGGAATGTATACACATACACGTACACATACATACATACATACACACACACACACACAGGGGCATCTTTAAAAAATTGAATATCATCAAAAAGTTAATTTATTTCAGTAATTCAATTCAAAAAGTGAAACTCAAATATTTTATATAAATGCGTTACTCACAGAGTGATATATTTCAAGCATTTCTTTCTTTTAATTTTGATGATTATGGCTTACAGCTAGTGAAAACCCAAAATTCAGTATCTCAGAAAATTAGAATATTACATAAGACCAATAAAAAAAAAGAATTTTTAATACAGAAATGTTGGCTTACTGAAAAGTATGTCCATGTACAGTATAGTATTCTCTCAATACTTGGTCTGGGCTCCCTTTGAATGAATTACTGTATCAATGCGGCGTGGCATGGAGGCGATCAGTCTGTGGCACTGCTGAGATGGTATGGAAGCCCAGGTTGTTTTGATAGTGGGCTTCAGCTCGTCTGCATTGTTTATGACCACTACACTTCAAGCAGTCCTCCTCAAGCATAAAATGCGGGTCAGGCAACCTCTTCCTGGCACCCCCTTCCTCCCTGATGGAGACAGAATGACTCTTCGTAGGTGATCCCATCCTGGCCACCATCACTCTGTCCTTGTAGATGGACCTCCCTAGCCACCATTGCTTTCGAATGTCCTCAAAATGGGACCAGGTCTTCTCACACTCCGGTACACGCTGTGGCTTAGGGACGTGTAGGTACTCCCAAACCGGGTCATCCTCCCACTCTCCTTGTGAGTTCTTGACAATGTCAATGGTTTCAGGCTGGACGTAGGGATAGTCCAGACCCCACTCCAGAGCAACCCTCTTTTGAACCTCCTGCTTGAACCGAGAAACCGTGGGCAGCTCTTTAGGTTTACCTTTCCAGGGCAGGACTCAGGCTTCAGGTGACCTTTTCACCCACTGCCTGTAGGTGGGCGCTCTGGTCTGGGTGGTGGAGGGTCTCCGGACCAATAGTTGTCTGCTAATGGTGGGGGTTCCTGCAGCTCTTCCGGGTTCCCCAGCAAAATCTGGCTCCTCTCCTCCCTCGAACGGTGCTTCCAGGACCTGGGAACCTCCTGTCTCCCATTCCTCCTCTGAGCAGCTGTCAGGAGATGACCATTCTGCTAGTTTCTCCAGGGACTCGAGCTCCGCTAACAGTTTGGGGGATCTCCAATCTATGGCCCTACCCCCGCATTCCCCTTCTGGCTCACCTGAGGGCATATTCCCTTCCAGAGCTGGCTCCTTCCAGACAGGGTTGGCAAGGGGCATAGACGCAGCTGACATTTCAGGGACATCTGGTTTCAGTACTCCCAGTCACCAAGTCCCCAACCAGGCCGCAAGCCACAACAGACTCCTCTTCTCCTATGTCACTTATCTTCGAAGGGGAGTCACCAGGCTCAGACTCTACCCTGCCTCTCTGGGATGACTCCAGGCCCACTCCAGCCTTCCACGGCTGCAGTTGACAAAGTCCTGAGTGCAGAACCACCTGGTAGTATTGTGGCTTCTGCTGGCTGGACGCAAGCTGGGTGAGTGGTTCACTGCAAAAACCGCACCGGATCCAAGCACTGACCACCGTGGTCAGTATCCAGCACTCTGGGCACAGCAGGCACAGCTGCTCTATCCTCTCGATCACCCCCAGGGCGAATCCCCTGCGATGCTCCAACCGGACACTGGTGTCGACCAGCATCCGTTCCTGCTTTTCAGGCAACGAAGTCAGCGCAGGTATCATATGTCCACTCCCCACCATCTTGCTCACCTGCCTCGTGGTGTCTGCTGCAGGGAATGCTGGGTCTCCTCTAGGGTATGGCACCGCCCCTCCATTCCAGACAGGCTAGCGTCTGTTGTAACCCCTTGTTGGATAAACTGAAGTTTGCAGTCATGCTGTGACTAGCAGGACTTGCCCAGGCATAATGCTTAGCACCGACTGTGCCCAAGCAATCAAAAGCAGATGACCACTGACTTCCCCGGTGGTTGCTGGTAGCAATAATAAAGTTTTTAACCCATGCCTCACTGAGGGGAACACATTTAGCACAGTCCCACCTGCAGGCACCCGCAGGCTTACCCCGATCACCCTGGGCAACAGTGGACACTTTCAGACACCCTTTACTTTTCGAAGCAGGATTTTAAAGCAATAGTTCAGAATTCCCAGCAATAGAAGATCGCTGGACATACTTGTAATCCACATTAGGATGCCCAGCCATAGCAGACCGCTGGGCATATTTATAATCCATGGGCGCAATCGCCCGCCGTGGTTGCCAGGGGTGACAGCACATGATGAACAGTTTCTGAGTTGCAGGATTAGTACAAGTGTCCATCCAAGCCACGGTTGGGGCACATAAGTCCTTCCCCAACTGATAGTAAAACAAAGCATAGTTACCCAGCTCGATCAATCTCAGTTGCTAGGGGCAATGGCTGGCAGGTTAACCCGTGAACAGGTGATCCCAGACGACGCCTGCAAATGTAGCCATGCCCCATAGGGGTTGCTGAATGTTGTGGTTCACCTGTCACCCTGCCCAGCCCGGCATACATCTCTCAGGCACTCAGAGACACAGACCAGTCCATAAGCTTTGTTTTTGTTTTGTTTTTTATTTTGAGGGGATTGAACTTGGATGGGAAAAGGAAGTCATGGGATGCCCAGAAAATTCAGTGTAACTTGCTTGGGACTGCTATATACACTCCTGTATATACACTCCAGTCTTCTCTCCAGCACACTTGCTAAAGACCTCTTTTCCATCGCTCCTCCAGCACTTTACTTTCTGCATAACGTTACTCCTCCAGCACTTCCCTTGCTGCAGACTGTTACTCCTCCAGCACTTCCCTTGTTGCAGACTGTTACTTCTCCAGACTAGCTAGAAAGAAGAGGGAGGTGACAGTGATGCTACCTGTGAGTTACCCAGCCCAGAATGAAAACAAACAGGCCTAGCCACCAGCTAGGCCTGCCTAAATTTTCCTACTCTATCAGAAAAATCCTCACTCTACCACCTATCTAACTAGAAGGTGCTACACCTGTGTATCACCATAGATAATTAAAATGGTTGTAAACCCTTGTTTTTTTATATAAAATTAACAAACCTGTCTATACTTACCTGATCTGTGCAATCGTTTTGCACAGAACAGCCCAGATGCTCTTCTTCTGGAGTGCCCCGCCGGCACTCAAAGCCCCTCCTCTTCATCAGGTGCCCACAAGGAAAGCCGCTTTCCCTGGGGGCACCCATGCGTCCATTGACACAGACAGCAGGACTTGGCCCTGCCCCACTTTCCGGTGTCACTGGATTTGATTGACAACAGTGGGAGCCAATGGCTCTTGCTGCTATCAATCTGTCCAATGAGGAGAGAGACAGTGGCTGGAGCCGCTGCGCTCATGCACATCGCTGGATCGGATTGGACTCAGGTAAGAAAAAAGGGGGTCTAGGGGGAGCTGCAGCACAGAAGGTTTTTCAACTTAAGAGGCCTTTCACACTGTGGCGGGGGGCGGCGTCGGCGGTAAAACGCCGCTATTATTAGCGGCGTTTTACCGTCAGTATGCGGCCGCTAGCGGGGCGGTTTTACCCCCTGCTAGCGGCCGAGAAAGGGTTAAATACCACCACAAAGCGCCTCTGCAGATTGATTTCAATGGGCAGGAGCGGTAAAGGAGCGGTATACACACACCACTCCTTCACCGCTCCAAAGATGCTGCTGGCAGGACTTTTTTTACCGTCCTGCCAGCGCATCGCTCCAGTGTGAAAGCCCTCGGGGCTTTCACACTGGAATGAAAGTAGCGGCACTTTCGGGTCGGTTTGCAGGCGCTATTACTAGCGCAATAGCGCCTGCAAACCGCCCCAGTGTGAAAGGGCTCTATTGCATAGAATGCATTAACCACGTGACGACCGCCTCACGCTGATATACGTCAGCAGAATGGCACGGGCAGGCAAAATCACGTGATTGCCTTCCCGCGGGTGGGGGGTCCGATCGGACCCCCCCCGGTGCCTGAGGCGGTCTCCTTTGGTCGTGACCCCCCCTTGCGATCGCTCCCAGCCAATGAGATGCTTCCCCTACCTCTGTGTAGTACACAGAGGCAGAGGATGTGATGTCATCTCTCCTCAGGCTCGGCAGTTTCCGTTCCGGCGCCGAGGAGAGAAGACTGAAATGTGAGTGCACAACACACACACATCACAGTAGAACATGCCAGGCACACATAACACCCCCCTTTACCCCCCAATCCCCCCCCCCGATCACCCCCCGATCACCCCTCCCCCCCCCCCCCATCACACTGACACTAAGCAGTTTTTTTTTTTTTTCTGATTACTGCATGGTGTCAGTTAGTATTAGCCCCCTGTAGGTCTAGGGTACCCCCCTAACCCCCCCTAATAAAGTTTTAACCCCTTGATCACCCCCTGTCGCCAGTGTCGCTAAGCGATCATTTTTTTGATCGCTGTATTAGTGTCACTGGTGACGCTAGTTAGGGACGTAAATATTTAGGTTCGCCGTCAGCGTTTTATAGCGACAGGGACCCCCATATACTATCTTATAAATGTTTTAACCCCTTGATTGCCCCCTAGTTAACGCTTTCACCACTGATCACCGTATAACTGTTACGGGTGATGCTGGTTAGTTTGTTTATTTTTTATAGTGTCAGGGCACCCATCGTTTATTACCGAATAAAGGTTTAGCCCCCTGATCACCCGGCGGTGATATGCATCGCCCCAGGCAGCGTCAGATTAGCGCCAGTACTGCTAACACCCACGGACGCAGCATACGCCTGCCTTAGTGGTATAGTATCTGAACGCATCAATATCTGATCCGATCAGATCTATACTAGCGTCCCCAGCAGTTTAGGGTTCCCAAAATCGCAGTGTTAGCGGGATTAGCCCAGATACCTGCTAGCACCTGCGTTTTGCCCCCTCCGCCCAGCCCAGCCCAGCCCACTCAAGTGCAGTATCGATCGATCACTGTCACTTACAAAACACTAAACGCATAACTGCAGTGTTCGCAGAGTCAGGCCTGATCCCTGCGATCGCTAACAGTTTTTTTGGTAGCATTTTGGTGAACTGGTAAGCACCAGCCCCAAGCAGCGTCAGGTTAGCGCTAGTAGCGCTAACACCCACGCACGCACCGTACACCTCCCTTAGTGGTATAGTATCTGATCGGATCAATATCTGATCCGATCAGATCTATACTAGCATCCCCAGCAGTTTAGGGTTCCCAAAAACGCAGTGTTAGTGGGATCAGCCCCGATACCTGCTAGCACCTGCGTTTTGCCCCTCCGCCCAGCCCGGCCCGGCCCAGCCCAGCCCACCCAAGTGCAGTATCGATCGATCACTGTCACTTACAAAACACTAAACGCATAACTGCAGCATTCGCAGAGTCAGGCCTGATCCCTGCGATCGCTAACAGTTTTTTTGGTAGCATTTTGGTGAACTGGTAAGCACCAGCACCAAGCAGCGTCAGGTTAGCGCCAGTACCGCTAACACCCACGCACGCACCGTACACCTCCCTTAGTGGTATAGTATCTGATCGGATCAATATCTGATCCGATCAGATCTATACTAGCGTCCCCAGCAGTTTAGGGTTCCCAAAAACGCAGTGTTAGCGGGATCAGCCCAGATACCTGCTAGCACCTGCGTTTTGCCCCTCCGCCCAGCCCAGCCCACCCAAGTGCAGTATCGATCGATCACTGTCACTTACAAAACACTAAACGCATAACTGCCGCGTTCGCAGAGTCAGGCCTGATCCCTGCGATCGCTAACAGTTTTTTTGGTAGCGTTTTGGTGAACTGGCAACCATCAGCGGCCTAGTACACCCCGGTCGTAGTCAAACCAGCACTGCAGTAACACTTGGTGACGTGGCGAGTCCCATAAGTGCAGTTCAAGCTGGTGAGGTGCCAAGCACAAGTAGTGTCCCGCTGCCACCAAGAATAAGACAAACACAGGCCCGTCGTGCCCATAGTGCCCTTCCTGCTGCATTCGCCAATCCTAATTGGGAACCCACCACTTCTGCGGCACCCGTACTTCCCCCATTCACATCCCCAACCAAATGCAGTCGGATGCAAGAGAGGCATTTTCTTTATGTCCTCCCGAGTACCCCTACCCAACGAACCCCCCCAAAAAAGATGTCGTGTCTGCAGCAAGCACGGATATAGGCGTGACACCCGCTATTATTGTCCCTCCTGTCCTGACAATCCTGGTCTTTGCATTGGTGAATGTTTTGAACGCTAACATTCACTAGTTGAGTATTAGCGTAGGGTACAGCATTGCACAGACTAGGCATACTTTCACAGGGTCTCCCAAGATGCCATCGCATTTTGAGAGACCCGAACCTGGAACCGGTTACAGTTATAAAAGTTAGTTACAAAAAAAAGTGTAAAAATATATATATATATATATATATATATATATATATAAATAAAATAAAAAAAATAGTTGTTGTTTTATTGTTCTCTCTCTCTCTCTATTCTCTCTCTATTGTTCTGCTCTTTTTTACTGTATTCTATTCTGCAATGTTTTATTGTTATTATATTTTATCATGTTTGCTTTTCAGGTATGCAATTTTTTATACTTTACCGTTTACTGTGTTTTATTGTTAACCATTTTTTTGTCTTCAGGTACGCCATTCACGACTTTGAGTGGTTATACCAGAATGATGCCTGCAGGTTTAGGTATCATCTTGGTATCATTCTTTTCAGCCAGCGGTCGGCTTTCATGTAAAAGCAATCCTAGTGGCTAATTAGCCTCTAGACTGCTTTTACAAGCAGTGGGAGGGAATGCCCCCCCCACCATCTTCCGTGTTTTTCTCTGGCTCTCCTGTCTCAACAGGGAACCTGAGAATGCAGCCGGTGATTCAGCCAGCTGACCATAGAGCTGATCAGAGACCAGAGTGGCTCCAAACATCTCTATGGCCTAAGAAACTGGAAGCTACGAGCATTTCATGACTTCGATTTCGCCGGATGTAAACAGCGCATTGGGAAATTGGGAAAGCATTTTATCACACTGATCTTGGTGTGGTCAGATGCTTTGAGGGCAGAGGAGAGATCTAGGGTCTAATAGACCCCAATTTTTTCAAAAAAGAGTACCTGTCACTACTTATTGCTATCATAGGGGATATTTACATTCCCTGAGATAACAATAAAAATTATTTTTAAAAAAATGAAAGGAACAGTTTAAAAATAAGATAAAAAAGCAAAAAAATAATAAAGAAAAAAAAAAAAAAGCACCCCTGTCCCCCCCTGCTCTCGCGCAAAGGCGAACGCAAGCGTCGGTCTGGCGTCAAATGTAAACAGCAATTGCAACATGCATGTGAGGTGTCACCACGAACGTCAGATCGAGGGCAGTAATTTTAGCAGTAGACCTCCTCTGTAAATCTAAAGTGGTAACCTGTAAAGGCTTTTAAAGGCTTTTAAAAATGTATTTAGTTTGTCGCCACTGCACGTTTGTGTGCAATTTTAAAGCATGTCATGTTTGGTATCCATGTACTCGGCCTAACATCATCTTTTTTATTTCATCAAACATTTGGGCAATATAGTGTGTTTTAGTGCATTAAGATTTAAAAAAGTGTGTTTTTTCCCCAAAAAATGCGTTTGAAAAATCGCTGCACAAATACTGTGTGAAAAAAAAAAATTAAACACCCACCATTTTAATCTGTAGGGCATTTGCTTTAAAAAAATATATAATGTTTGGGGGTTCAAAGTAATTTTCTTGCAAAAAAAAATAATTTTTTCATGTAAACAAAAAGTGTCAAAAAGGGCTTTGTCTTCAAGTGGTTAGAAGAGTGGGTGATGTGTGACATAAGCTTCTAAATGTTGTGCATAAAATGCCAGGACAGTTCAAACCCCCCCCAAATGACCCCATTTTGGAAAGTAGACACCCCAAGCTATTTGCTGAGAGTCATGTCGAGTCCATGGAATATTTTATATTGTGACACAAGTTGCGGGAAAGAGACAATTTTTTTTTTTTTTTTTTGCACAAAGTTATCACTAAATGATATATTGCTCAAACATGCCATGGGAATATGTGAAATTACACCCCAAAATACATTCTGTTGCTTCTCCTGAGTACGGGGATACCACATGTGTGAGACTTTTTGGGAGCCTAGCTGCATACGGGACCCCCGAAAACCAAGCACCGCCTTCAGGCTTTCTAAGGGCGTAAATTTTTTATTTCACTCTTCACTGCCTATCACAGTTTCGGAGGCCATGGAATGCCCAGGTGGCACAAAACCCCCCCCAAATGACCCCATTTGGAAAGTAGACACCCCAAGCTATTTGCTGAGAGGTATAGTGAGTATTTTGCAGACCTCACTTTTTGTCACAAAGTTTTGAAAATTGAAAAAAGAAAAAAAAATGTTTTTTCTTGTCTTTCTTCATTTTCAAAAACAAATGAGAGCTGCAAAATACTCACCATGCCTCTCATGCAATTTCCTTGGGGTGTCTACTTTCCAAAATGGGGTCATTTGGGGGGGTTTTGTGCCACCTGCCATTTTAGCACCTCAAGAAATTACATAGGCAGTCGTAAACTAAAAGCTGTGTAAATTCCAGAAAATGTACCCTAGTTTGTAGACGCTATAACTTTTGCGCAAACCAATAAATATATGCTTATTGACATTTTTTTTTACCAAAGACATGTGGCCAAATACATTTTGGCCAAAATGTATGACTAAAATTGAGTTTATTGTATTTTATTTTATAACAAACAGTAGAAAATATCATTTTTTTTCAAAATTTTCGGTCTTTTTCCGTTTATAGCACAAAAAATAAAAATGGCAGAGGTGATCAAATACCTATCAAAAGAAAGCTCTATTTGTGGGAAGAAAAGGACACAAATTTCGTTTGGGTACAGCATTGCATGACCGCACAATTAGCAGTTAAATCGACACAGTGCCAAATTGGAAAAAGTCCTCTGGTCCTTAAGTAGCATAATGGTCCGGTCCTTAAGTGGTTAACCCCCCTGGCGGTATTCCCGAGTCTGGCTCGGGGTGAGATTTTAGTACCAAAAGCGGTAACCCCGAGCCAGACTCGGGATCGCATCGCTGGATCCTGGAAGACGCGACTCACCTTGTCTCCGGGATCCCGCGATGTTCTCCCGCTGTGTTCGGCGGCCGGATCTTCCGCCCGATCCACTGTGTGCCCTGGCTTCCGTTCCCTGCGAGCGTAGCGACGCAGGGGGTGGAACCGGCGGCAAATTCAAAATGTATAAAGCACAAACACACTGACACATTGTAATCCTATTGGATTACATTACAAAATATAATAAATATTAAAAAATTGACCTCAGATTGCCCCCCAGTGCTTTGTCCAGTGCCCCTGCCTGCAGTTTTACTGTACTTTGTGTCTGGAAACTGCAAAGCGACCATGGCATCCAAAAAGCGCGCTTCAACATCAAAAGCGACATATGACCTGCTGGAAAACAGCGACAGCGAGACAGAATCGCTTGCAGATGTGAGTGATAGCGAATCATGGGGAAGTTCGTCATCAGGCACGGAAAGCGATTTCAGCGATGATCCTGCGACTTTGCCCAGCGATGTGCGGACTTGGTGCTCGATTGATTGCGGTACAGAGCACGCAGCGCCCCCAAGATTCCCGTTTACCGGAGCGCCTGGTATAAAAGTGGAGGTTGAAGATGACAGCCCCTTGGGATACCTCCAACTCTTTTTGACTGATGAGGTCATAGAAATAATTGTTACAGAGACCAATCGGTACCAGGAACAACAAGCTGCTATACCGCAGAGGTTTTCAAGGAGCAGAAAATGGGAACCAGTGACCAAGGAGGACATCTGGAAGTTTCTGGGCCTAATTATTCTCCAGGGAGTGGTGGGCAAACCCCTGCAAAAGTGGTACTGGACAACCAACAAAATATTAGCCACTCCTTTTTTTGGCACCATAATGTCGGAATACAAATTTTCACTCATAATGAAATATCTGCATTTTCAAAACAATGACGAATTTGATGAGACTTCTCATCCAGCTCCAAAACTGAAAAAAATTTGGGACTTATATCAAATTATTCAGAAAAATTTCCAGCAGACCTATATACCAGACAGAGACGTCAGTATCGACGAAAGTCTTATGGCCTACAAAGGAAGACTTAGCTGGATACAGTACATCGCGTCTAAGAGAGCGCGATTCGGCATAAAATCATTTATGCTCTGTGAAGCCAGCACTGGTTATATATGGAATTCGGTCCTTTACACCGGGAAAGGGACGAAATTCAACGACAGATTCAGTCAATATGGAATGGCAACCGCTTCTGTTCTCACGGTAACAAGACACTGGTCACCGCCCACACCCATAACTGGCCTTCACAGTAAGGAGCACATGGAGGGCATATACATACAAGAAAAAGACAATTCCATAGCTCAACTCACCAACCAGTCTGCTGACCAACCAAATTTACCTGTCTAACCGTATGTTAAAGGCAGGGGTTTAGTTAGCACACATTTGCAAACGCATGTGAAAGCTGCAAGGCCTCGTCAAGGCACCCTGTATTACTTGCAGTCCTAACACTAAATTTATAAGTGTCTCCACAGTGGAAGCACATGCATTGAATGGATAGGTGTGAGACAGGTGAGCCAGGAGGCCGCCCTAGCCCCCTTAAAGGGACAGGACACACACTGGACACCCAGCAATGGCAGCAGAGGCGTCCAGTGTGTCCCCGACCCAAAAATACAAACGGTAACAAGACACTGGTCACCGCCCACACCCATAACTGGCCTTCACAGTAAGGAGCACATGGAGGGCATATACATACAAGAAAAAGACAATTCCATAGCTCAACTCACCAACCAGTCTGCTGACCAACCAAATTTACCTGTCTAACCGTATGTTAAAGGCAGGGGTTTAGTTAGCACACATTTGCAAATGCATGTGAAAGCTGCAAGGCCTCGTCAAGGCACCCTGTATTACTTGCAGTCCTAACACTAAATTTATAAGTGTCTCCACAGTGGAAGCACATGCATTGAATGGATAGGTGTGAGACAGGTGAGCCAGGAGGCCGCCCTAGCCCCCTTAAAGGGACAGGACACACACTGGACACCCAGCAATGGCAGCAGAGGCGTCCAGTGTGTCCCCGACCCAAAAATACAAACGGTAACAAGACACTGGTCACCGCCCACACCCATAACTGGCCTTCACAGTAAGGAGCACATGGAGGGCATATACATACAAGAAAAAGACAATTCCATAGCTCAACTCACCAACCAGTCTGCTGACCAACCAAATTTACCTGTCTAACCGTATGTTAAAGGCAGGGGTTTAGTTAGCACACATTTGCAAACGCATTTGAAAGCTGCAAGGCCTCGTCAAGGCACCCTGTATTACTTGCAGTCCTAACACTAAATTTATAAGTGTCTCCACAGTGGAAGCACATGCATTGAATGGATAGGTGTGAGACAGGTGAGCCAGGAGGCCGCCCTAGCCCCCTTAAAGGGACAGGACACACACTGGACACCCAGCAATGGCAGCAGAGGCGTCCAGTGTGTCCCCGACCCAAAAATACAAACGGTAACAAGACACTGGTCACCGCCCACACCCATAACTGGCATTCACAGTAAGGAGCACATGGAGGGCATATACATACAAGAAAAAGACAATTCCATAGCTCAACTCACCAACCAGTCTGCTGACCAACCAAATTTACCTGTCTAACCGTATGTTAAAGGCAGGGGTTTAGTTAGCACACATTTGCAAACGCATGTGAAAGCTGCAAGGCCTCGTCAAGGCACCCTGTATTACTTGCAGTCCTAACACTAAATTTATAAGTGTCTCCACAGTGGAAGCACATGCATTGAATGGATAGGTATGAGAAAGGTGAGCCAGGAGGCCGCCCTAGCCCCCTTAAAGGGACAGGACACACACTGGACACCCAGCAATGGCAGCAGAGGCGTCCAGTGTGTCCCCGACCCAAAAATACAAACGGTAACAAGACACTGGTCACCGCCCACACCCATAACTGGCCTTCACAGTAAGGAGCACATGGAGGGCATATACATACAAGAAAAAGACAATTCCATAGCTCAACTCACCAACCAGTCTGCTGACCAACCAAATTTACCTGTCTAACCGTATGTTAAAGGCAGGGGTTTAGTTAGCACACATTTGCAAACGCATGTGAAAGCTGCAAGGCCTCGTCAAGGCACCCTGTATTACTTGCAGTCCTAACACTAAATTTATAAGTGTCTCCACAGTGGAAGCACATGCATTGAATGGATAGGTGTGAGACAGGTGAGCCAGGAGGCCGCCCTAGCCCCCTTAAAGGGACAGGACACACACTGGACACCCAGCAATGGCAGCAGAGGCGTCCAGTGTGTCCCCGACCCAAAAATACAAACGGTAACAAGACACTGGTCACCGCCCACACCCATAACTGGCCTTCACAGTAAGGAGCACATGGAGGGCATATACATACAAGAAAAAGACAATTCCATAGCTCAACTCACCAACCAGTCTGCTGACCAACCAAATTTACCTGTCTAACCGTATGTTAAAGGCAGGGGTTTAGTTAGCACACATTTGCAAACGCATGTGAAAGCTGCAAGGCCTCGTCAAGGCACCCTGTATTACTTGCAGTCCTAACACTAAATTTATAAGTGTCTCCACAGTGGAAGCACATGCATTGAATGGATAGGTGTGAGACAGGTGAGCCAGGAGGCCGCCCTAGCCCCCTTAAAGGGACAGGACACACACTGGACACCCAGCAATGGCAGCAGAGGCGTCCAGTGTGTCCCCGGGGACACACTGGACGCCTCTGCTGCCATTGCTGGGTGTCCAGTGTGTGTCCTGTCCCTTTAAGGGGGCTAGGGCGGCCTCCTGGCTCACCTGTCTCACACCTATCCATTCAATGCATGTGCTTCCACTGTGGAGACACTTATAAATTTAGTGTTAGGACTGCAAGTAATACAGGGTGCCTTGACGAGGCCTTGCAGCTTTCACATGCGTTTGCAAATGTGTGCTAACTAAACCCCTGCCTTTAACATACGGTTAGACAGGTAAATTTGGTTGGTCAGCAGACTGGTTGGTGAGTTGAGCTATGGAATTGTCTTTTTCTTTCTGTTCTCACTTTGATTGAGCCATTGTTGAATCAGGGGTACTGTGTAACCACAGATAATTTTTATACTTCTCCAGAACTCTATGAGTTCCTTATACAACACAAGACAGATGCTTACGGGACTGTTAGAGCTAACCGGCGTGACATGCCGCCAACCTTTGCCAAAAAAAAGCTCACTGCAGGAGAAATAGTTGCCTGGCAAAAAGGCAAAATGATGGCACTAAGATGGCGAGATAAAAAAGATGTGTGCCTAATGAGTACCATTCACAACACCTCTACTGTCATGGTACGTACAAAAGTTGGAAAAGATGTTATGAAACCTCAAGTCGTAATGGACTACAACAACACAATGGGAGGTGTTGACAGAGCTGACCAGGCCATGACTTTTTACCCTGCTATGAGAAAGCAACAAAAAAAATATTATAAAAAAATCTTCAGGCATCTTCTTGAACAGTGCCTGTGGAACGCTTTCATTCTTCTAAAAAAAAAGAGTGACAGGCCTGTTATTCATGCAGACTTCGTTTGGAAAGTTGCAGAACTCATATTTCTGAAGCACCAAACACCGACCACTGTAAATCGATCTGGACGTCGTGCTGCTGGCGTTGTGAACCCGGAACGTCTGACAGGTCGACACTTTGTGGACCACATTCCACCAACAGAAAAGAAGGCAGCACCCACAAGGATGTGTGTGGTTTGCTGCTCTAAACGTGACGACACAGGAAGGAAAGCCAGAAAAGAAACCCGGTTCTACTGTCCTGACTGTGATGTCGGACTTTGCGCTGTACCCTGTTTTAAAATTTACCATACCCGAGACGTTTACTAAAAGCAATATGACTACTAATATTGCACTCTTGTTTGGACAAAAAAAATGTCAGTGTTTTTGATTTATATTATTTACTAAAATTTATTGAATAAAAAGTATTATTACTATTATATTATTATTTGTTATTATTTATAGTTATTTATTATATTATAATTTATGATTTTGTGTTTCAAACTTTATCATACCCAGGATGTCTACTAGACTCTTGTTTGGACAGATTTCAGTGAGTTATTCCTAAGAATTACAGGCCTACAATATAAAACGCCACATTTCCATGCAAAAATAATGGTACCGCTTTCAGCACCTAAAATCTGAAATAATCATACCGCCAGGGAGGTTAAAGCGGGGGTCCACCTATCTATCGTTTTTTTTTTTTTGAGTTCATTCACAAACTTTTCTTCTCAGCATTACATACTCACATATTGTGTGTAATATGTCCACCTGTGTCAGATTTTGTCGGAAAGAATAACTTATATTATTCACTGCAGGCGGTTTCCATCTTCATTGTGGGCATTTGAAGCCCACAAGCATTTATTTCCTGGATGTGGTGAATGCTGTGCTCCCAGCATTCACCGCTCGTTCCCGCACATGCTCAGTGGCATCCTGGGAAGCCTGAGACTAGCTCCCAGGAGTCTGGGAGAGGCTAGAAACACGCCTACTCCCACGGGAGGAGAACCAGGAAGTGCAAAGAAGAATAGAAAAATAAAAGGTAATTACGGCGATTTAAATTTTTTTAAACGGCATGTCAGCATCTAGGCAAGGAAGAGAATACATACAGATATTGTTCAAAATTTGGGTGGAACCCCGCTTTAAGGTGAAAAACCTTGAGGCTTTACTACCAGTTTAAACGTTCCCAGGCAGGAAAACAGAAGGACACTAAAAGGAACCATAAGAAGAGCCTAGCAAGCGAGAATATACACTAATGCCCCGTACACACGGTCGGACTTTGTTCGGACATTCCGACAACAAAATCCTAGGATTTTTTCCGACGGATGTTGGCTCAAACTTGTTTTGCCTACACACTGTCGCACAAAGTTGTCGGAATTTCCGATCGACAACCACGCGGTCACGTACACCACGTACGACGAGACTAGAAAAGGCCGGTTCAGAACCAAGCGCGGCACCCTTTGGGCTCCTTTTGCTAATCTCGTGTTAGTAAAAGTTTGGTGAGAGACGATTCGCGCTTTTTCAGACTCGTGGCTTTCAGATCGTTTTCTGCCGTTCAGTTTGTGCTTGTGGGTTTGTATCTGCTCTTCAGTGCGTGCAGTCAGTTCGTATCAGAGTTTTCTGTGTGATCTTGCCTGCTCGTTGCTGTTTTTCAGGTCGCTCTTCACAGGCCTTGCTGTTCTTCAGTGCGTTCTGTTACTTCGTTCTGAGCAGCTGACCGTTTTCTAGCCATGTTTCGTATACGTACTCCTCGTACAGTTCGTGCTGTGCGGGGGCTTGGTGTTGGGGTCCTGACCTTGACACAAGTCCAGTCCATGAACAGGGTGGGGAGGAGTTCATGGACCAAGAATTGGTTGCTTCAGCGTGACCAGTTCTCTCATATGCCTTTGCTCCGTGAGATCCGTGAGAATAATCCTGATGATTTCAGGAACTTTCTCAGGATGACGGACCCCGTGTTTCACCGTTTGTTGCCTTCGCTGACCCCCTATATCAGCAGGCAGGATACCTGCATGAGGCAAGCCATCACTCCGGAGCAGAGGTTGGTCGCTACCCTGCGGTATTTGGCCACAGGGAGAAGCCTGCAGGACCTCAAGTTCTCGACAGGCATCTCCCCCCAGGCTCTTCTTTGTGGACATTTACTGCTTGTGTTTGTTTTAGCTGACCCTGACAGAAATGTGTGGAGTGCAGAAAATGTCGTGATTGTGTAACCTTATACAAAGCACTGTTGGCTGTTATTTACTAAATGCAAAGACACTTTTCACTACAAGTGTACTTGCAACTGCACTGAAACTGCACTTGTAGTGCAAAGTGGATTTGCCCTTAGGAAATTACCCCCATTTTCTCATAAAACAACAATTACATCACCCCAAAAGTGTTGTAGTGTTGAGACAATAATCCACACATTCTTGATGAGCAATCTTTTTAATACCTGCACAATCACATGTGCATTTACCAAAGGTTTTTCTGACAAACCAACATGTTTGTTGTATAACAATTTTTGTGGTGTCATTATCCAAAATCAAAATGTGCATTTTATAGAAAACAGGCCTGTGTAAAACCCACAAGAAAGACACAAATCTTGATCTTACAAAGTTCACATTTGGTAGAACTTGAAGGCAATATCAGACATGAGTATTTAGGAACTGTGTTTGATATTGCGTTCAGATGGGGGGAAATCACCCCTGGAAAAGCCAAATTTGGAAGATGCACACAAATTTCAAAATGTCAACATGTGCGACCTGCCATCACGGGGGATCAAGGGACGTGTTTTGGGGGAGAAAGCCCTTCCTCAACGCGACTTTATAATTGAGGAAGGGGTTGCACCCCCAAAACGCGTCCATTCATCTCCCGTGATGGCAGATAGCACATGTTGACACATTGTGTGCATCCTCCAAATTTGGCTTTGGGAAAAATCACAAAAACATTTCGCACATTGTAGCAGACAAAAGAAGAAAGTGATTTGGAGGGGCTTTAAACTCACCCCAAAACATCAATGATGTTTTTATATTTTGGAATAACATCATTGATGTTTTGCTTGATGTTTTCCAATTGTAAATTACACCCCATGATCTCCCCGATCACGATCTGGGCACTTTCTGATGTGAAAGGATCTTCATCCACAACATCACGATCACCTAAAAAGAGAGGAAACCCAAAATAAATTAGGTCGAAAAAAAATGCCGCCATCCATCTCTTATCGGAGCCTGTGGTCGCAGACACTCACCTGTTGTGGTGACTAGTTCCACCACGTCTTCTTCCTCCTGCTCATCTTGTGTTGGGTGGATTTCACCTTCTTCCAGAGGGTCTCTGGTCTCCTCAGATGAGGGGTGTCCTCCGAGTCTTTTCTCCCCTATGTAAAACAAAAATGGTATAATTAGCACACAGATATTTGATGGCAGAACTAGAAAGATGAAACATTGCTTGGAAGTGGGGTACAATGATCTATTTTAGCAGAGTTCCAAGATGTAGCTTTTTTAGTGTCCTTTGTCAAGCTGTAATACTTTACCTGTTTGGTACAAGCTTCACAGATGTAGCCCCCCCTATAGTATACACTGGAGCACCTGTGTGGCCCCCCTAATAAAAAGGGTGTTCTGGGGTCCCACACTAGTGCTCCAGTGTCCAGATGTGAAAACAGCTGCTGAGTGTCCTCTCCTTACACAGAATCTAGTTTGCATTTCATTCTAGTAACCAAGCCATCTACACAACCCAATTCTTTGAAGACAAGTATAGGGCCTCAAAATGGTGGCCAAATGCATATGGCCTAAACAATGGTATTTTATAGTCCGAAATAAAAATGTGTGATCCGAACGAATAATGTGCCCATGAACATGAAAGTTGCCATTTTAAACTGTACAACAGTTCCTAAAAGCACATGGAGCAGCACGAACGTAATAAACACAAGAACAATAGGAACACAGGACAACTACTTACTTTTTTGCAGCACTCTCCGGATCTTTCTGTACTGCTCATGTTCTCGTAATTTCATGTCCGACCACCGCTTCCTGAGCTGATCTTTCGATCGTCGTACTCTGAATTTCCGGTGCAGACTCCTGACCACTTTCGCCATGATCTTGGCCTTTCGGACATTGTGGTTGGGGTAAGGCCCATACTTTCCATCATAGTCGGCCTTCTTCAGGATGTCCACCATTTCCAACATCTCCCCAAAGGACATATTTGAGTCCTTTAATCTCCTTCTGGATTGGGACGTTTCAGGCTCCGGCCTTTCCTCCTCCTCCTCGTTGCTCCAATTATCAGGATCCTGCTGTCTCTCCGCCATGTGCTCTTCCTCCACTGCGCCGAACAAAAAGGGGCGGGGAATAGAATAGAAAGCACGTCAGGGGCGGGCGGAGTTATACGCATGCGCAGTGTGTATAAATCGCAACGCGCGCGTCTTACGTACGATCTGTGAGCGGAGGAAGGAGCATCGGAGACGCCGATCGTGCTAACGAAGGTAGAATCTAAACTTGGGCCTATACTGCTTCGAAATGGAAACCTATATTGTAACAAGATTAGGGGAGTTTGGCCTGACATTAGGGTTTGTCTTTTGTTGTGTCTTGCAGAGAAAATGGATGGGTTCAACGACCACAATTTCCTGCCCCTGTTCATAGACAAGTACAGGGAGCTGCCCTGTCTGTGGCAGGTGAGACACCCCCACTATAATCACAAACAGAAGAGGCAGGCAGCGCTGGAGAAACTGCTGGAGTTGGTGAAGCCGGTGGTCCCCAAAGCAACCATCCCTTATTTAAAAGCCAAAATTGGTGGCCTGAGGAGCACTTATCTTAGGGAGCGCAAGAAGGTCACGGATTCCCAGAGATCCGGAGCTGCAGCAGATGACGTTTATGTCCCCAGGCTGTGGTACTATAAGAGACTGCGATTTCTGTCAGACCACACTGAAGTCAGGGAATCCCTCTCTACTCTTCCTTCCACTCTTCCTTCCATCCCAGCTGAGGCTTCCAATGTCCAACCTGGGCCTTCCAGCCAGGAAGAAGTGGAGGAGCCCAGCTGGAGTCAGGTATAGCATTCTTCTACAGATTTCTGGGCAATAAATAAATGATGTTTACTAGATATTATTATTGATCATTAATTGCTGATTAAAAAAAGTGTTTTACATAGCAATAGACAGTAGTGGGCACCAAAAATTGGGACAAGAATGCAAAATGCTCCTCCTCCTCCTCCTGCTGCCACAACTCCACCACCACAGCCAAAGGCTGGAAGGAAGCGTGGAAGGAAGACCAAAGAGTGATGACCCTGGGTTCAGTCTGGTCTGACAAAAGCTGCAGTCTCTCGTATGACCACAGCCTGGGGACACAGATTTCTGTCAGACCACACTGAAGTCAGGGAATCCCTCTCCACTCTTCCTTCCACGCTTCCTTCCATCCCAGCTGAGGCTTCCGATGTCCAACCTGGGCCTTCCAGCCAGGAAGAAGTGGAGGAGCCCAGCTGGAGTCAGGTATAGCATTCCTCTACAGATTTCTGGGCAATAAATAAATGATGTTTATTAGATGTTATTATTGATCACTAATTGCTGATTAAAAAAAGTGCTTTACATATCAATAGACAGTAGTGGGCACCCAAAATTGGGACAAGAATGAAAACTGCTGGGCTCAGAAGGATAGTCTGTTATATTTGTTAACATTCAATTTGCAGCAGTCAGGAGGTGAAAATTGTGTGTGATTGATGAATAAAAAACTAAAACTATGTCCCTTTTTCATACACAGGAAGACCTCAGCCAGGAGGAGGCTGTGGAATGTGGCAGCCAGGAGGAGGCGGGGATTAGTGGCAGCCAGGAGGAGGCGGGGCTAAGTGTCAGCTAAGAGAAGCCAGGGACCAGTCGCAGCCTGACTGAGTCTCAGGTCCCTCCCCTCCGCCTGCCATATAAACGAGCCAGGAAGGCCACTCCGAGTCCCGTGCAGGATTCAGCATACAGGCTGATCCAGGAGGCTTCGGCGTCCCTCAGAGCCTTCCCCAGTCCTGAAGAGGCCTTTGCCTGCATGGCTGCCACAAAATTGCAGGGCATGCAGGAGGGCCAACGCAAGATCTCTGAGGACCTGATTTATAAAGTCCTACGTAAGGGGTTGAGTGGGGAACTGACACACAAGACGGATGTCATGGAGAGGGACGATCCTCCTCCTCCTCCTGCTGCCACAACTCCACCACCACAGCCAAAGCCTGTAAGGAGGCGTGGAGGGAAGACCAAAGAGTGATGACCTGGGTTCAGTCTGGTCTGACAGAAGATGCAGTCTCTCGTATGACCACAGCCTGGGGACACAGATGTCATCTGCTGCTTTCCGGATCTCTGGGACTTCTGGACCAGACTGCCCTCCCTTAGATAAGGACTCCTCAGGCCACCAATTTTGCTTTTAAATAATTGATGTCTGCCCTGGGGGTCCAAGGCTTCACCCACTTCTGCAGTTTCTCCAGCGTTGCCTCCCTCTTTGTTTATAGTTGTGAGCCCTAAATAAAATTTTTTAGGTAAATTCTACTCTCCTGTGTGTGTTTTCATCCAAAAAGGACAGTTTGTTGGTGACGATTCAGGTACATTTCTAAAGTACAATGTTAAATTAACAAGGGACAACAACACCAAACAATCTCCTACAGATTAAATAGAACAACATATTAGTGGTGTTGTGGGAACTTGTCACCAAAAACACACAAACATTTTCGGGAGTACAAATCAAAATCACCAAAAAAAAAAAATTAAAAAAGAGAAACACAAAAAAAGATTCTACATTAAAGTAACAAAAAAAAAAAAATTATGTTGTCAGATGTGAGAAATCAAAATATATTGAGGGAATCCCGATAAATAGTAACGAAAGAAATTTGTGAGAAGTGTGTGTGAATATGAGCATCAAAACGACTTAATTCTTGTCACATTATAAAGAAGAAGAGAGTGCGTTGTATTAAACCATTTTGAACATTGCAGCGTGACGAAAGTTCTGTATCCATTGCGAACGCTAATTTTACCAGAACGAGCTGTCCCGTGTCGGAATTTCTTCTGAGCATGCGTGGCACTTTGTGCGTCGGAACAGGCCACACACGGTCGGAATTGACGCGATCGGATTTTGTTGTCGGAAAATTTTATCTCTTGCTGTCCAACTTTGTATGTCGGAAAATCCGATGGAAAATGTCCGATGGAGCCCACACACGGTCGGAATTTCCGACAACACGCTCCGATCGGACATTGTCCATCGGAAAATCCGACCGTGTGTACGGGGCATAATTGTGAGAATTTAAGGTAGAGTGGAAGAGAACATGGACACCCTCAATATCTATCCCAGTCAAGGTCCTATTCACATTTTTAAGAATTATAATATACTCCTATAGGTTAGGTGTAATAATATGTTGTTAGGTGCTGGGTAAAATGGCAAGCAAACCCAGTAGGTCATAAGCAATGAACCTCTCGTCCAGTCTTCCTCAATGCAAGAGGTATTAAAAGATTCCACATTTGATGAATGCCCTGGTTACAGCGAGGTATTTTATGCATTTGTAAATACATGTTGAAAGCACACACTAAAAAGT
Organism: Aquarana catesbeiana; assembly: GCF_042186555.1. Lineage (NCBI taxonomy): Eukaryota > Metazoa > Chordata > Amphibia > Anura > Ranidae > Aquarana > Aquarana catesbeiana. The sequence continues at coordinate 172,567,197 of NC_133331.1, read as the reverse complement.
TCCTAACTCAAAACAATCTGCGTACTTAAAGCGTAACTCCACTTTTGTTGAGAAAAAAACATTCCCCTCTGGGTGATCTATGCACATTACAAGGATTTTAACAAACTTTGTTGCAGATTCCTACCTTTTGTTATTCTAAAGAAATCCCTGTGTGTTTCTCTGTGCCCCTGAGTGAGTCTAATGGGAGTGGTTCCCTGCATCTCTTTAGCCATGATTTCCTATTGAAAGTATCTCACCAAAAATTACAATTTTGTTGCAGGGGATGCCGGAAATCTGTCCTGTATCTTAGTGTAGACTTCTGGGAAAATCGATGAGTCAATCACACAAGCAGGAAATGATGTTACTGGGGGGGCATTCTGTACACATTCTGTACATCTCCAGGTAGCCATATTGCATTTTCAGAAAATTACAGAGCTGCAGATTGAAAAGGAAAGGTCATTTTTAATAACATTCAATCACAATATGTCTTGTGTTGCAATTGTATACGCTATATTATTTTTTATTTATTTGCTATTTTGTTTCCCCATGAAAGTAGAGTTATCCTTTAACTATGGGACAAATGGAGGAATGCACAAACTGAAAGCAGTCTCACCTTAAGATTGCACCTACCTCCTTAAAGGTACAGTAAAGCACCAGAATCCCAGGCATCATCTTTGCAGGACAGCTGAAGTTTTCAAGTATGTGTCGGAACCAATTTAAACAAAAACAACAATGGAAGAAGAGCATCACCACATTGCTGGATTTGTGAATCTACAGATACATTGCAGGAAATCAAGTGAAAATAGCACACACGGCTGTTTTTTTTTATTTTCAACCAGTGCCGTAAACTGATAACGTAGGTTTTTTTGCCCAAATTGGAGTTGGGCTTTAATTCTAACAATATTTACCCTTATAAAAGAAGGTGACTACATGCTTTTCTGAACCACCCCTCTCCCCTTTAAATGGTTTCTAGTTTAAGTATGTATTTACTTTGGTTGGTAAGAACCTCAGTACTCCAGTGATTCTGCAAAGCTCAGTTCTTTAGAGGAAGGCAAAAAGATATATTAATTGAAATGAGGGAAGGACAACAATGTGATGGCCCCAAGAACGTTCCTAATGAGGATGTCTTGTTTTCTTGACTATGAAACTGGGTACCATCCTGTCCAGGGCCTGGGACAAGTGGTGGGCAGGAGAGGTGGCTGCCTTGGGCAATGTGGTATCATATGAGGTGGGGGGAACACAAGGAGATTGGGGGGGATTTGTTTTGGAAGGGGGAATTTGGGGGGCAGCAAAATTTGAGGGGGTTGCTAAGAGTGGTGATTTGGGGGGGGGGGGCATTTGTATTGGGAGGGAGGGTGGTGGAAGAAGATTTGTGCTAGGAGGGGAGATTTGGGGGGGGGGATTTGTGCTTGGAGGGGGATATTTGAAGTAGGGGAGAGAAGATGTGTACAAGAAGGGGAAATTTTATGGGTAGATGATTTGTGCTAGGAGGGGTGACTTTTTTATTTTGTGGGGGGCATTTGAGCTGAGGGATGAGGGGGCAAAGATTTGTGCTAAAAGGGGGGATTTTAGCAGGGGGCAGATTTGTACTTGGAGGAGGGGGAATAAGCATGCAGATTAGTCCTCAGTGTTTTTGTGGGGGGATGTTTGCTGACACATAATGCTCATACATCTTGGAGGGTGCAGTTTGGCATGTTCGCCCTGGGCTCTAGATGACCTTGTCCCGGCACGGATTCTGTTAAGTGAGCATGGGATGCCCCCTTCATCTTTTCGGTGTTTGAAGTTTGCTGCTGTTCCAAAACACCTGACACCAAGCTGCATAGCCTTGTTTGCTCTGTATGTATATGCAGAATTGACCATCATTGTGTCATTGAGATAAGTCTGTGGTGCTCCAGATGAGAAGACAAGGAGAAGAAGAGGGATTAAGAGCCACAAGAGAGATCCTTCTAAGACTAATATTCAATTGTTTGTATATGAAAAGTATGACAAAAAAAGTGTAGTAAGCATATACTCACATTCATAAGGCTCCTAGATACCGATCCTAGGGTCAAGCAACCTATTTTAGCACATGTGGAGAATATGACAGGTGTGGTCAGTTGTTGATAGTGTTTAAATCTGTTTTTATAATAAATACTAACTGTCCTGAAGCATCCACTGGGTCCACCTTTATTGGTTTCCTCTGCTAACCATACATTAGTTCCATTTTGGGGCCTCGTCCTTTTTTACCCTTGTGTCATCAAGCCAGCTAAGTAATAGTGGAGACAAACAGTGAGGTCCATTAGTAAGCTTGGCCCATCTCATAACTTTATTTTGTTTCTCTGTTATTTATACTTTCAACAAAATAAACCAAGAAAAATCTAAATGAACTTGAATTTCAATAGGTATTTAAATTTAGAAACAAGAGCAATGTAACTGTCTAAAAAAACATTTAACTGCTTGAAAATAGAAGATTTAGTTGATACAAATACACTGTTATATTACAGAAAATCACTTTCAAAACTTACGCGATTCTTTAGATTTTTGCCGAAAGGTCCATTATTAACAAGCCTGTCATCAAATCTGATTTGCCATTGTAGAGGGTCACCCTTATTATTTGAGAGGTCTAGCTGCATATAGACCCTTTGTCAGTGTGCGAATGAGGTGCCTCCGGCTCTCTCTAGTTCCACACCTCTTCTCCCCTGGGCCAAATGGATTCTAACACATTATTTTCACATTGCGTGATTTGAGGCTCGACAGACAGACCCCAATATCTTTAAATCACTCTTTCATTTGGAGATAAAAGTAAATTTAGACATTTACAAATTATATCTGATGCTAGTTCTTACTGAACTATATTTTGAATGAAATTCGATCTTGGTAGTTCTATATAAGAAAAAATATAGAGCGCTCTAATGCTAGCATAACACAAAAAAATAACATTTTATAAAAGGCATTCCAAATCATCACTTGAATTTGAATTAACAGATCTAACCAACACAGCCTAATGTGCAAGAAAGAGAGAGAAAGAAATGGAAATGTATGATCTCATTCAGCTTTAGTAAATGTGCTAAAGCAGCTAAGTCTCTTGTCATTTGCTATGATTATGTGAAGTAAGGCTCTGTGACAAAAAAGTCAGGCTATGCAAACACTAGCTGTAGCACTAGCAAGAACTATTATTGGGTCTAATCCATAAAAAACACAAGGAATTAAGTTTGTTTATAAAAACCAATCAGATAATAGTATATTTGTACTGCAGGTTTGAAACAAAACATGGTTGGTTGCTGTAGATATTTTCTATTTCAAGCCAATCATTAAAGCGGAGTTCCACCCAAAATTGGAACTTCTGCTCATTTGTCTCCTCTCCCCCTTCGGTGCCGCAATTGGCACCTTTCGGGGGGGGGGGGGGGGGGGGGCAGGATACCTGTCTTTGACAGGTATCCTGGTCCCTCTTTTGGGAGTCCGTGCTGCGGCCCGTGACATCACCGCAGGGCTCGCTCCTCCTCCCTCCTCTTCCCCCTGTTGCCGGCCCAGTAGGAGAGAGGAGCGGGGCCTCGCACATGCGCAGTAGGGTTTCCGGCGTGAAGCTGTAAGGCTAAACTGCCGGGTATTCTTTCCTGTAATGGCGGCGGCAGCACCCGATGGCTGATGGAAACAGCTGCGGTGCTGACATTGCTGGACTCCAGGATAGGTAAGTGTCCTATTATTAAAAGCCAGCAGCTGTAGTATGTGTAGCTGCTGGCTTTAATTTTTTTTTTCTTTGGGCGGACCTCCGCTTTAATTCTCAGCACTCATTTTTGGACACAGGTTCCTTTTGGCACATGATCGTTCATTTTGAGTGCCAGTACTTTGGTCCAAGGTAAAACTTGGGCTGGGTGCTCGTTTTTAGGGTTAAAGCGGTAGTAAACCGCTGGGTGACTTTTTTTCTGACCTGCAAGGTAAAGCCATAATGTGCTAGTATGCATCACATACTAGCACATTATGTTAAACGTACCTGAAAACTAAGCCTTCCAGCGATGCGCTGTCATTGCTGGAGGCCGCTTCCATCTTCACCCGTCTTCTATCCAAGTCTGCGGACACCGGCTGTGTGACTGGCTGGAGTCGCCATGACGTCACTCCCATGCATGTGGGGGGGGAGCTGCAATTTACGGCACAGGATTCTGAAGGTTGACTAGTTTGATGTGATGGAAATCAAATGGTCAGAAAGGAGCCCTGATCTCAACCCTATTGATCACCTTTGGAGTGATTTAAAACATAAATTGCAAGCCAGGTCTTCTCAATCAACACTCACAAATGCTCTTTTGGCTGAATGGGCACAAATGCCCACAGATACTCTTCAATATATTTTGGAAAGCTTTCCCAGAAGAGTGGAGGCTGTTATAGCTGCAAAGGGGTGGACTCTATATATAATTGTCCATGGTTTGGGAATGGGACTTCTAACAAGTGCATATGGTCAGATGTTCACAAACTGTTGGCCATATACTATAGTAAGGAAGTTGAGGATTACCTTGCAGTTAGAGTTAGGTATTAGGGGAGTAGGTTTAAAGTTTAAAGCTTGAGAAAGACAGTTAAGTGTTAGGGTTAGATTAGCCATTAAAGGTTAATTTGCAGTGTTAGGGGTTTAATTGTAAGAATTAGAGTACATTAAGGTTTAGATATGGGAATGTAGAGAGGCTAAATCTTTTAAATGATGCCCTTGCCTGCAATAATTATTAAGCTATTTAATTACTGCATGCATTTATTTCATATTACATTTTTCTTACAAAAATATTATTTTATATCTATGTAAAATGGTTCTATCTTCTGCTCTACTATAAATATCGCATTGAATCTCTTTATATAAGTCAGAAGCTACCAATATTTTAAGGAGCAACAACCTCTGCAATAAGAATGTGCATAGATCATTTTTTAGTGTTTCCAGTTATGTTCTCTGTTTCCTGATAATATGTGGTTGCCTGTTGTAAAGTACTATAGAATATGTTAGTGTTAGAAAATACATTGCTAATGGCTAATATTTTAGGTTAATAGGTGTAGTGGAGCCCTTTCTCATCTGTTTGCCAATTCATAGGGACAGATTCATAAAACAGCAAGTGTCATGTTCACCGCATAATCAGCAAACTGTTTAATTGCATTTATAAAGCATAATTGCTTTTTTATTTCAGCCACATACATTTTTTTCAAAGAAGAATGGTGTTTACTGAAATTTCACCTGATATTTTGGTTTCATTGAATTTATTTTCAGTACGTTGTCAAGAGAAATATGAAATCCAGTGAAGGAGGCTTAGCAAAGGAGGAGGATTCACTAGTTTCCCGCCAGGTTACACGCCAACAGTGTGATGCCCGCAGCAGCTTTTTAGTGATAACAACTAATGCAGCTAAAAGTCGCTCGACTGTTATCCTAAGGGAGTGGGAGGGGATGTCCCCCCCTCCCGCCACCTTCCGCCACTCTTCCCAGGCCTCCCGTCCCACCGGGAGACCCGATCCACCATTCCACCAGCTAGGCTGAGACCCAAACAAAGCCGGATTCGGCTTCAATCGGGTCTCTGATGTAAAATCATGGAAGTGACGTCGTGGCTTTACTCATATTTTGCCAATCTGAATACTTTTACATGCAAAGAAGGGGTTTTGGGTCTTTTAGACCCCCGATCCCTCCATAAAGAGTACCTGTCACCACCTATTAATGTCACAAGGGATGTTTACATTTTTTGTGACAGCAATAAAAGTGATCAGATTTATTTATTTTTTTAAAGGAACAATGTTAAAAAATAAAAATAAATAAATAAGGAAATATATATTTTTAAAGTGCCCCCGCATGCTCGCGCAGAAAAGAAAACGTATACGTAAGTCGCACCCGCAAATGTAAACGGTGTTCAAATCACACAAGTGAGGTATTGTCATGATCATCAGAGTGAGAGCAATAATTCTAGCAAAAGCGCTCCTCTGTAATTCTAATCTGGTAACCATTAAAGTGTTTGTGAACCCAAAAGTGTATCACTTCCAGCCCCTCTATTATGGCTAGGCATACCACACTGTACAAGTCTTTTATCAAAATGAGGCTTGTAAATACCTTTTTAGAGCAATCTTCAGGCTGGTCACGTGACTTGCAGCCGCTGTAAAGCTCCAATACATGGCTACTGTGGGAGGGGCGGAGATCTTCTTCTGACGTCAGCCTGGGAGGTCATATGGCTGCTCAGCCCCTTCTGCAGTAGCTCCGGAGATTGGCAGAGAGTCATGTGACTGTCCTGAAGATAGCTCTAAAAAGGTATTTACATGCCTCATTTTGATAAAAGACAGTTTGGTATGCCTGCCTATAATAGAGGGTCTGCCAGTGACCATTTGTAAAATGTTATTTCTAGAAATAGCTGCAAGGATAGAGGGGGCATAGACAGAGACACAGACACAGAGCTGACAGGCAGGGAGGGAGGGGGTGAGGGGGAGGGAGGAGAGTTGAGTGCAGGGCTGCAGATGACGAAGGGACGTACGCTGACCACGGTAGTCAGGGCTCAGCATCCCTGATTATCGTGGTCAGCACACAAAGGGGGACACAGGAAGTGGCAAGATCAGCCAGGTTTTTTACAGTTTAGAGAGGGGCAAATTAAACAGCACAAGCACTGTGCTATTTAATCTGCTTTAAGAGAACAGGATCTCTACTTTTTTTTTTAGGTTAAGAAACACTTGAAATTTTTTTCAAGCGTCGCCTATGGAGATTTTTAAGTACCGTAGTTTGTCGCCATTCCATGCAGTTTCAAATCATGACATGTTAAGTATCTATTTACTCGGTGTAACATCATCTTTCACATTATACAAAAAAATTGTGCTAACTTCACTGTTTGTTTTTTCATTCATGAAAGTGTATTTTTTCCCCAAAAATTGTGTTTAAAAGACTGCTGCGCAAATACAGTGTGTGGTGTTTTAATCCAGGAGTATGTCGTTTACTGTAGTTCTGGATAATACAAAAAGTGTACCTAAAAACACCATTAAAAATATTTTTTTTCTTCTGTAGCTTTAATCTTACCATGTCCTAACTTCTCTTTTCCTGACAAAATGCCAAGGTGCCTTTTACATGTGTAGCTCTACCCCCATAGGAGCTGCTAGTAGTATTAGGTCCTCTGTTCATGCCTCGACTTTATAATATGCATCAACCCTTCTGACACCTCAGGTTGTATCGCTTTAGTCAATGTGGGTCTTGCAATTTTGCAGAAATTTAAGGTCACCCTGAGATCAGACTCGAGACAATATTGGAGATAGGAGTATATTTCTTAAGAAACATATGCACAAAATATAGCAGTACAGTATATGATAAACCCTTACAATAATACACTAGCAATGTAGAACAGAACAGTACCTTGACGGCTACAGCATATGCTGTAGCCTCCCCCACAAGCATACAACAAACAAGCAAGAGAGTGGTAAATTTAGCAAGAAAATGTGGCTAAATTGCCTGGGTGCAACTGTGATGGGTAGGCTAAATCTAGGCCCCTGTTTGCAAACGGTAGCAATATGCAATGACTAGACCAGATAACAAGTTATGTACAGTCCTTATTGTTGATATTTGCTTGTCAGCTACATTGGAGCCCTGGTGTGAGTGGCTTGCTTGACCAGAGTCAATCACCCTGCTCACAGAGGAATGGTGGTAGAAGTAGTCAATTATGCACTGTGAGTTATGGTGCAGGGGAGTTGACTGAGTGGTTGTGTAGCCAGGATAGAGAACCATGTAGGAGTCAGGCAGATTGGAAGGGCCGTTGGGCAGCTTAACTGGCTGGAGGGGATGAGAGGGCAACCTAACCTTGTTTAAAGTATGTTTTATGCAACAAAATAACACTGAAGTGGGCCATTGACCCTCTCACCAGTTTCTTGGGTATAGTTGACAGATGGTGGCAGTGGGGAGAGTACGCTGATCTCACCATGAAAGCTTGATGGACAGGATTGGGCTGGTGCTATGACTGTGGTGTACTGGGTCACCAGTGGCAACTTAATGAAACTTATTTTCATTTGACAATTATTTTTGTAGCAAGTAATTTATTTCCCCTATATTTAATGTGACATTTATTAAATTTGCTACACATTTGCTCAGAGAGTTTCCTTAACAGATGCACTATTGATATGACAAGTTTGTTTCTTAAAGACGCTTTGAACTACATAAATGATTTAAAAGTAGAATTTCAGCACTAGTAAGTGATAAGTTGTTATCCTTTTGTGTGTGTTTTTTGGTAATTAGCATGGCTTTGGTCAGAACTACTTTTGTTCTTTTGTTCTTGGTAATGGGTGAATTTAGTATGTAAAGTTTGCCTTGTGTGCAGATCGGAGAGCATAGTTAACCTCTGGATGAGCTGTCCAATGATGGGGTGGATGATGAAGTACTTACTGTCTCATCTTGCAATTTAGCAAGCTTCTCAAAAAGTCACAGAGGACCTGGAGATGCAGATGAGGTACAAAAGGTATTTGCCTGAGTTGCACAATGTTTGTGACTGTGTTTTTTAATGAGGAAATATCGTACCATTGCAAACATTGTATTAGTCAGCCTAGCTTTCTGAAGCATTTGTTTGAGGAGATCGTCAAACATAAGTTTACCTTCCATCTTCTTACTAAAACTTTGTCAGAGTGGAAGAATTTTAAGTAGATCCAATACTTCCCTAATTGCCTGGGTGTAGTGCCGGGACAAGATCATCTAGTACCCAGGGCGAAAATGGCAAACAGCGCCAGTGTCAAAGAGCCAGTGTCATTTCAAAACAAGAAAATATTTAAAACAATATTTATTCAATTAGATTTAAACAGAGTTCGCTCACACATTTTATTCTATAGTACATTATAGTACAATGGATCTGTACAATACATCTACTAAACTTACTTTAAATGTTTTTGCTATACTGCAGTCAGTGACCCTTTCTGGACTTCTGTTCAAGAAAGGCTGAATACATTTGGCTAAAATAAAAATTACAATTCTACTACTATTCTATTCAATTACTTTTCTTTTTGAAAGATGACACTGACAACTTATGCTGGCAGCTACCTTCTTTAGCTGCTACCTTAGTATTTCCAGCTCTCCCACCGTTTTCTTTTAAACCTGTTCAACCTGTGTGGGTTAGGGTTAAAATGTTGAGGACTGAAGAGAAAGTAGGAGTAAAATAAGCCCCATAGCTCCAGTGATAGTGACATGGACAGTCACTGTATTGTTCATTTAAGCACAAGAGACTCCATTTTGTTCGCACTGTTGAAAAGTGTTCTGTAACCTTCACCTAACACACAGACACATCTTCTGCTAGAAGCTCTCTCTGTCTCTACTCCCCCCCTCCCCTCTCAAGGTTTTACTTTTGCAAATGTTCTATTCGCTAGCTTTTAATAACACATTTCTACATATTCTATTGTTAGTTTTAATAACATCTCACACCACCCCTTTCTTATCCATGTATAAAATAACATGTAATAATACATTTTGGCATGGAATGAACATTTTAAACACAGGGATTGCGTCCTGTGAATCTGTTCCTGCAGCTGCAGTATTAACTTCTGTTTTTAGAATCCCAATCAGAAGTAATTCCATAACAATAGTAACCCCCAGCATTGATGTCAGAGGATACAATAATACTCCCCAGCATTGGTACCAATTTATGCAAAAGTAAACCTCAGCATTGAGTAGCAGCAATAATAACCTCTCACAGTGGCGATGATAGTTTAACCACTTCAATACCAGGCACTTATGCACCTTCCCGCCCAGACCAATTTTCAGCTTTCAGCGCTCTCACACTTTGAATGACAATTACTCAGTCATGTTACACTGTATCCAAACAAAATGTTTATCATTTTCTTCTCACAAATAGAGCTTTCTTTTGGTGGTATTTAATCACCACTGGGTTTTTCATTTTTTGCGATATAAGCAAAAAAAAGTGAAAATTTTGAAAAAAAAACACCTGATGTACTATCTCACCTGAAGGCCTATCTCATTTCTTGAGACACTAACAAGCCAGGAAAGTACAAATACCCCCCAAATTTCCCCCTTTTTGGAAAGTAGACAGTCCAATGTATTTACTAAGAGGCATGGTGAGTTTTTTGAAGCTGTAATTTTTTCCCACAATTCTTGGGAAAATTAAGATTTTTTTTTTTTTTTTTTTTACACAAACTGGTCATATTAACAGGTTATTTCTCTCACACAGCATATGCATAATTGCAACTACACCCCAAAATACATTCTGCTACTCCTGAGTATAGCGATACCACATGTGTGAGACTTTTACACAGCCTGGCCACATACAAAGGGCCAACACTGAAGTTCCACTTTCAGGTGTTCTACAAGCATAAATTGCACATATCCTTTCTCAACCACCTATAAAGGCTCTCCCTCATGGCATGAGGGAGAAGTAGCCTGTCGGCTCTTGTCAGTGTGCAGCCTGCAGTGATCCTGAATAGCAGCAGCACGGAGGAACACGAAGGCAGTGATTTCTACTGACCATACATCAGTGAAATGCGATCTAGATCTTTTACATCATGTGAGTGGATCTATTGGGCTCTTTGTTAACTTTATTTAGTAGAAGTTATGTGCGCAATGGTCTTGTCCCACTTTTGTATTTCATGTGGGGGAAAGCATATGAACAGGAGAAGTGGAGTTTAGATGATCCAAGCCGGTGGATGTAAGCCTATCCTCTGCTGATTAACCCAGACTCAGTAAGCCTTGTTTAAACACAGATAAGAGGTATCTTCTAACCTGCAAAGGAATCACCTTTTCAAGTAAGGTGTATGGGAATCCTCACAATTGTAATCCTTTTATAATTGTTACCAACTACATATTTATTGAATATATCTGTTTTAATATATTTTTCACTCTATTTTTTCACCACCTTTTTCCACATATTTTTGTTTGTTTATTATTTCACAAGAACAAATGGTGAACTAACTTTTGGATTTGTATTCCGGGAGGTCTCCAATTAGACTTTCACAGCAGACTTTTCAACACATTGTATTTATATTTATTTATATTATGCTAATCACTGTTCAAGTTTTTTTATAGTTTGTAACAAAGTATCCACAAGTAGAATGTGACCTGGCAGCACATTGAATAGTAGGATATCCTATAGATATTACAAGCGCATCACTATATCTATTTAATTATTTATAAGTGGGGTGTCACTGAATGATTGCAGCTGCAGTATCTGGATATTTGAACTCTTTTTTATATATCAGTTTTTTTATATATTAGTTTATTTATTCATTTATTTTTTACACTATTTTGTACAACATTTTACAGTTTTATATATTCACTTTAGCGCTTGAGTACCTTAACACTTTTAACCACTACTCAGTGTTTATATTTGTGACCGGCTATGATTGGACACAGCCGGTCACATGGTAAACAGCCAATTTCATTGGCTGTTTACCCTGATTGGGGAATTTACCGTGATCGGGGAAGCCAAGGGACACACGCCGCCCCCGATCGGCGCGCTGCGCGCCCCCGCAGGCGCGCGCCGGCATGTTATCCTGCTGGACGTCATATGACACCCAGTCAGGATAACGCAACCACTTCCCGGACGTCAATATGCTATTGACCGGGCGGGAAGTGGTTAAACAATCATAACCCACAGCAATATTAACCCACAGTTGTGCCAGTCTCTGCAATAATAACTCCTAGCACTGGTACCAGTTTTGTAGTAATAATCCCCATAATCAGTGCCAGTTTCTGTAATAATAGGCATTGCTACCCGCTTACACAAAAATAACCGCCAGCATAAATGGCTGTTTCCATAATAATAACCGCAGATCAGTGCTAGTTTATACAATAATAACTCACAGCATTGGTGTCAGTAGCAGAAATAATAACCCCCAGCATTAGTGCCAATTTCTGCAATTATATCCCCCCCAGCATCGGTGCCAGTTTCTGCAATAATAGGCCTGAGCATCGGTGCCATTTATGCAAAAGTAACTGCAAAAGTAACTCCCTGCATAAATGACAGTTTCCATAATAACTACCAGCATCAGTGCCAGTGTACACAATAATAACCCACAGCATCTGTGTCAGTTTAGGAAATAATCACCTCCAGCATAAATGGCAGTCTCCATAATAATAACCGCCAGCATCAGTGCCAGTTTATGCAATAATAACTCCCAGCACTGGTGCCAGTTTTTCAATAGTAATCCCCAGCATCGGTACCACCAGTTTCTGCAATAATAGGCCCCAGCACTAAAGCCTGTTTATGAAAAAAAACTCCCAGCATAAATGGCAGTTTCCATAATTATAATCGCCAACATTAGTGCCAGTTTACGCAATAACCCACAGAATGGGTGTCAGTAGCAGCAATAAAGCCCCCAGCATCAGTGCCAGTTCCTGCAATTATATCCCCCAGCATCTGTGCCAGTTTAAGAAATAACCCCCAGCATAAATGGCAGTCTCCATAATAATAATCGCCAACATCATTGCCAATTTACCCAAAAATAACCCACAGTGTTGGTGTTCTTTTCTAAAACAATAATGCCCAGCAATGGTGACAGTTTACGTAATAATCTCCAGCATTAATGGCAGTTTCTGGAGTCCTCATGTGAACCAGCCTGGCGTGGTTAACTCTTCGGGGGGTCAATTAATTAACAATACTATCTGTAATATGCAGCATGAAGGGGGTTAATGTACTGCCACTGGTAAATGATGCATTAGTGCCCAGTGGCAGTTAACTCCTTTAAGCTGCATTAATGGCACCAGTATCAGTGTTTATAAACCCTTTCATACAGCAGCATCTGTCAGCCCATCTGCTAACTCACACAGTGATGCCGGCAGCACTCTCATCTCCTCTCCCATCCCGCCTCCCAGCCTCTGAGTGACATCACGCTGAGCCAGAACTAAGAAGCACCTGCCGGGCAGAGATCACTCCGCCTGACAGGGAAGTGAAGGGGTTGGTCCTAGACTTGTGCCGGGTGGAGGAGTGCACTATGTTAGACCCCTGCAGCTCTGCAGCTATTGTATTGTATTGTACCACAGCCAATTGTAAACTGTGTACAGACAGTGCACAGTTCCCAGGTAAAGCAAGATTTTAGCAGCACACTCCTGGCACTTTACCTGCGCCTCCACTCTTCAGTAAATTGTGGCACCCAGGGCTTCTGTCCCTTCTACCCCCCCTCCACCCAACTGTCCTGACCCTGCCTGGGTGCCACAGGCTGTCCTCACATTGCACTTTTACCATCTAACTAGTAGAATGGAGTGGACACCTCTCACCTGATGGGGGACCTCTGATGTGAAGCGGGGGGCACTGATGAGAAAGGGAAACCTCTGATGTGAAAGGGGCTTCTGATTTGAACTTAATTTTTGTCAACACAGTTCATTGTCCCAGATTTATTGATAAATAACACTTATGTTTTCTACACTTTAGATTAGGATTCCTCAAGATATATACTTTTATTCTATATATACTTTTGAAGGTTCAAAAGCTTGAGAAACACTGTCCTAGAGCTTTCAGCACTATTAAACAGCACATGACATAACACCTGTTCCCTTTCATTTAAAATGGCCATCATCTTAAAATGAATTTGAAGTGAGCATGGGACATTGCTATTTTTGTGCATACTTTACATGCAAATGATAAGGTTCAGCATGGGAAATGACCCTACGCAAAACCACTGATTGTATGGAATAGATTCCCCTTTCATAATGTACTGTAGTGGGACTACTCTGAGAGGTGTTATTATCATAGCGTGGTATGTGTTCGCTGAGTGTCAGTGAAGCCGTTTACACACGGTCAGGTTATTGGACGAATTTTCGTCAGTTTTTTGTTTGATGCTAGTCTCAAATCGAAAGTGAAGAGGGTACTCACCAAAAAATATTCTGAGGACAGAATTCAATGTCAGAAGTGACGTAATGTGTTGAATTGTTTTGTATGTGTTCTTTCATTTCTGAGCATGCCTAGTCTTGCACTTCAGATTTTTTTTGTCAGAAAACCGTACTAATGAAAAGAAAATCGGCAGATCAGTTTTTGTCTGCCGAAAATTCGTAATCGGCTGTCAAAAGCAGCATACTAACAATCAGAAAATCGGCAGATCGTTCATCGGATAAAATTTGTCTTCAGATTTTCTGACCGTGTATACGGGCCTTAACTGTTCTGTCAGATAATTTGCCAAACAACATTATTTTATGGTGCCCGGCAACCTCTTTAAACCTGTTTCAAATACTATTCCTAGTAGTGTTTAATAAACAGAAGAATAATATGTAATATGTACATTGCATTGCTTGGTCTTTGCAGGAGGGAAAAGACTGGATCATCAGGACAAGCATCTGGGAAATGATTGATTACTCTCTTTAAATGGGGTCAGAAACTACAGCCAGCAGTTATCTCCTGGAACAAAATGGCATAACCTAGCTACATTTTCATTACACAGTACACAGACTTAATTCAAGTTTAAACGGTCATGAAAGAAATATGGTGGCTGCCATTACTCTTCTTTTCTTCTGAAAAGGAGAGAAGTCTGACAAGTATTCTGACCCTCTAGCTTCAATCATTTGAATATTTGTTCAACAACAAATATGCAGATAAGCAGTTCAAATTTAACTCTGACTTGCTATTATATACTGTCACACGTCGGGTTTTTTAGCTCAGTGGTAGTGGCAAGTTTATTCCACGCAAGAAACGTTTTTTAGGGCTTTCCTGGCCACTTTTATTTAAAAGAACATAAGTTCACACAGGTATGTCTTTCCACGCAGAGGGTTCTCACCATTAATGCAACAAGCATAACATTCGGCCTCCTGGCTCTCTTGTGGCAGCTTTACTGCTCCAAATAATTCTTCAGGGTCCTCTTGAACATTCAGTACCTTTTTGGTCCTCCTGACCATGAACCAGTTCCTAGCTGCTCTGTCCTTCATGGTCTCTCTCTACAGCTTCCTAGCTGCTCTGTCCCTCATAGACTCTCTCTCAGGTTTGGGCCTTGGCCTGTCCTGACCTGGACACCATGGTGCAAACCAGTACCTCTCACGGCTCCCTTCACACACTGATCCCCATGGGAGGGTGGGGCTCTGAGCTCTATCTCTGGCTCTCATATGAAGCCAGCACTTACCTGTGCCATTAGTGTGCTTTCTTCGTGGACAATCTGGCATAAACCACTATTTTAAACTGGCATGGGGTCACCCTGCCACAATACGTACATACTTGTCCTAGGTCAGGGACTCCAAAAGTTTAAAAAAAAATTCATATGGGCATACTTCTAAGACACACTTGTGTTGTATGGGTTCCTTAGCAGTGGGAACCTACTTTGCTTATGTGTGAAGGTGAAGTAAAATGAATCCTTCTTCACTTCAGCCATCCAGTCATTAGAAAAGAATTTATCTTTCCACCCCTTATGTAAATGAATGAATTTTGAAGATATAGATTCACTTCGTCTTAACTTCCCATTTTAGTAAATCAAGGTTCACAAGAAAGAAGTAGGCCCCTTTCACACGGACGGATAGAATGGTGCTTTTAGCTGCGGATTTGCTAATTTTCTACCGCAGGTAAAAGCACACAATGCTTTCCTATGGCCCCATTCACACACTGCGTTTAGCTGCGAATTAGATACATGCGGTTCTGTGCGAATAGAAAAAATAGAATTGACTGCATCCAGGAGTGATTTAGCGCAGCTATCAGCACATAACCGCAGGTAATCGCAGTGCACTGTGTCAGCTGCGGATAACAGCGCCAAGCTGCTCATCGGGAAAGGAAAAATTATTTTTCCTTTCCAAATGAGCGACAAGCACGGGGATCCGACTCGGATCCCCGCCAATGCCCGCCACTGTTTGGTATGAATCTTGAGGGGGAACTCCACGGCAAATTTTAAATAAAAAAATGGCGTGGGTTCCCCGCAGGGGCATACCAGGCCCTTTAGTCTGGTATGGATTTTAGGAGGAACCCCTATGCTGAAAAAATGGCATGGGGTCCCCCCGAAATCCATACCAGATCCTTATCCAACCATGCAGATCGGTCGGTCAGGAAAGGGGTGGGGACGGGCGAGCGCCCCCTCCTGAGCCGTACCAGGCTGCATGCCCTCAACCAGGGGGGTTGGGTGCTTTGGGGGAGGGGGCGCCCTGCGACCCCCCCACCCCAAAGCACCTTGTCCCCATGTTGATGAGGACAAGGGCCTCTTCCCGACAACCCTGGCCGTTGGTTGTCGGGGTCTGTGGGCGGAGGGCTTATCGGAATCCGGGAGCCCCTTTAATAAGGGGGCCCCCAGATCCCGGCCCCCCACCCTATGTGAATGAGTATGGGGTACATGGTACCCCTACCCATTCACCTAGTGAAAAAGTGTCAATAAAAAAACACTACACAGGTTTTTAAAGTATTTTATTAGACAGCTCCGGGGGTCTTCTTCCGGCTTCGAGGGTCCTCTTCCAGCTTCGGGGGTCTTCTTCCGGTTTCAGGGGTCTTCTTCCGGCTTCAGGGGTCTCTCTGGTTCTTTTCCGCGCTCTCCGGGTCTTCTGCCGGGCTCCTCCGCTATCTTCTGCTCTTTTGCGCTCTTTTGCTAGCGGAGGAGCCCAATCTGCTGCCTTCTGCCTTCTTCCCCCTTCTTTTCTTCCGATGTTGACACAATGCTCTCTCTGGCTGGAATGCTCTCTGAGCGCTCCGATGTGACTTATATAGGCGGTGACCCCGCCCCCTTATGCCATCACAGTCCCTGGGCATGCTGGGACTGTGACGCTGTAAGGGGCGTGGTCACCGGGTGATGTTGACCATGCTCCCTAAAACAGCACAGTCCCAGCATGCCCAGGGACTGTGACGGCATAAGGGGCGAGGTCACCGCCTATATAAGTCAGAGCGGAGTGCCCAGAGTGTATTCCAGCCGGAGAGAGTGTCGTGTCAACATCGGAAGAAGAGAAGAGGGAAGAGGGAAGAAGGCAGAAGGCAGCAGACAGCAGACCAGGCTCCTCCGCTAGCAGAAGAGCAGCAAAAGACCAGAAGATAGTGGAGGAGCCCGGCAGAAGACCCGGAGAGCGCGGAGAAGAACCGGAGAGACCCCCGTAGCCGGAAGAAGACCCTCGAAGCCGGAAGAAGACCCCCGGAGCTGTCTAATAAAATACTTTAAAAACCTGTGTAGTGTTTTTTTTATTGACACTTTTTCACTAGGTGAATGGGTAGGGGTACCATGTACCCCATACTCTGTCACATCTATCACAGGGTGGGGGGCCGGGATCTGGGGGCCCCCTTATTAAAGGGGGCTCCCGGATTCCGATAAGCCCTCCGCCCGCAGACCCCAACAACCAACGGCCAGGGTTGTCGGGAAGAGGCCCTTGTCCTCATCAACATGGGGACAAGGTGCTTTGGGGTGGGGGGGCCGCAGGGCGCCCCCTCCCCCAAAGCACCCACCTTCCATGTTGAGGGCATGCGATACGGCTCAGGAGTGGGGGCGCTAGCCCGTCCCCACCCCCTTTCCAGGCCGACCGGGCTGCGTACTCCGATAAGGGTCTGGTATGGACTTTGGGGGGATCCCATGCCATTTTTTTCGCGTAGGGGTTCCCTTTGACATCCATACCAGACCAAAGGGCCTGGTATGCTCTTGAAGGGGGAACCCATGCCGGTTTTGTATTTAAAATTTGGCGTGGAGTTCCCCCTCAAGATTCATACCAAACATTGCGAGTCGGTACCCTGTCGGGTTGCCATGGAAATGGCAAACCGGAGCTAAACGCAACCGCAGCTAATCGCGCTGTAAAAATGCAGCTGATCGCAGTGCCTGGAGTCTTGAATTTCACAGGAAAAAAAATATGCTTTTAACTGCGGCAGAATAGCCGTCCATGTGAAAGGCGCCATAAACATTTCCCTAAGTATTTGTAAAATAGATACATGTGAACATAGAATCATGTAAATTCATGCCAGTGTACTGTTATTTGGAAGGTTAGCCCTTGACAGGGTAAAGTAGGAATTTCTAGCTTTTCACATATTTGCTCACAACACTCTACATTCATTTCTCCACTGTTCTTTCCTGGCAAAGTTACCTGAGTATCAGCTTTAGCCCACCAGTGCAAGAAAAGAATACATCTTTAAAAGCCTTTCTGAATACTGCTCTATCCAGACAAAGGACATTAAAGCTGTGGGCATAAAAACTTTCATTTACATATATTCTTCAATAGCCAAAGGATATACAGTCATGTTTTGTGCACCAAACACGCTTGCAAACGCAGCTATTACTATATGCAGAATAGCCTGTGCAGAAAGCAGTGGAGGGTTCCATCATGTCCACCCACTACAGACTGCCTACAAAAAATGGACAGGAGTGGGGGAATAAGCGACAGATACTGTGCATAAGGAAAGAGAGCAGCAGTGACTGGTCTTTATTAGTGATGAGCACAAAGTTTGGCACTAGCAAGAGTTCTGGCATTCGTATGAATGCTGGACTTTTTACACATATACCAGAAGCTAAACATCATATATCTTAGCAGTAGAAATTTCCCTACTATACATGACAACTTCCCTGCTGTCCATGGTTGCTAAGGAAACTGCAGGTGCTGGCACCCTTCCGCATCCTTAACAAGCAGTGATGTCACCCAGCCCCAATAAATTACTGGCTGGGAATCTCTAGCCATGTAAACATAGTGGGGATTAGTGTGATATCACAGACCAATGGCATTGGAAGACCGTGCCTCTTTGTTTACTTTTAGCAGGGGGAATCAGAGATGTCATTCTGCGGCAGTCAGAGACAGGATCAGATGTATCCATCAGTCAGCCAGATTTTTTTCTTTAGGCAGGCATCTGGCATCGTTCACTGTGATTGGTGTGCATCTGCATTGCTGGATGACAGGATTGTTGATGGCTGTACATTGTGGGACTTTTTTGTTTTTATGATAAAGGGATTGTCAAAAACTGTGTTTATTTTCTTTTCACTCTTTTTGTGTAAAGAAGTAGAGGTACCCCCATGATGAAGGCATGGTTTAGGAGGGGGGGCGCATGCCAAGCTGCATGCTTAGATAAGGGTCTGATATGGATTTCTGGGGGACCCAACATTTGTTTCTCTTTTTTTCACATGGGGTTTCCTCTTACAATTCATATCAGACCCTAAAGATCCTTGATGAGGGTCTGGTTTGAATGTAGCCAGGGCATGAGAGAATACTCCTACCCAGTATTCAACTTTGGTATCTATTTACAGCTGTTGTCTTGGGACAAGTTGCATTGTCATATTATATGGGTCAGTTTTGTGTCTGCTCCAGAGGTTTCCCTCCTTCCTTCCATCTCTCCTTTTGCTGGCTGCTTGTGTACACCAGCTGCAGATGTGATCTGGTTACCTTAGAAGAGGCTTCTCCTGGTTATATAGTTACATAGTTTTTTTTTTAATTATTATTTACATTTTTTTTTGTTTTTCCATATAAAAAAAAAAGAAGAAACATATACATTTCACATATTTAAACACATTACCCTAAACAAAACATACATTTCTCTATTAACCCCACCCCCCCTATCTTCTCTTCCCTCCCCCCATTGTCCCATGTGTGCCAATCCCTCCCATTTCTCATCTCCCCACTCTCTCTCCTTCTGTCCCTAATCCATAGGTGTGCGCAGCCTATCGCATTAGGGTGTGCACCAAATCTCAAACGCACATGCGAGTGTGTGTGTGTGTGTATATGTATATATATATATATATATATATATATATATATATATATATATATATATACATACATACACACACACACACACACACACACACACACACACAGTATATATTCTTATAAATAAATATGAGCAAACGTTTTATAATGTAAGAAAGGTCTTTCCCATCTCCCTGCCGGCACAGTGAAAGAAAAGTGCAAAATGTGGAGGGTAAGAGAGTGGGCACTATGTACATGAAAGGAGTAAGGGAGGTATGAGTGGGAGGTATGAGAGTGAGCAGTATGTACAGGAGAGGAGTGTGGGAGGTATGAGAATGAGCAGTATGTACAGGAGATGAGTGTGGAAGGTGTGACAATGGGCAGTATGTACAGGAGAGGAGTGTGGGGGTATGAGAGTGAGCAGTATGTACAGGAGAGGAGTGTGGGAGGTGTGACAATGGGCACTATGTACAGGAGAGGAGTGTAGGGGGGGTATGACAATGGGCACTATGTACAGGAGAGGAGTGTGAGGGGGGGTATGACAATGGGCACTATGTACAGGAGAAGAGTGTGAGGGGTATGAGAGTGAGTAGTATGTACAGGAGAGGAGTGTGAGAGGTATGACAATGGGCACTATGTACAGGAGAGGAGTGTGGGGGGTATGACAGTAGGCACTATGTACAGGAGAGGAGTGTGTAGGGTATGAGAGTGAGCAGTATGTACAGGAGAGGAGTGTGGGGGGTATGAGAGTGAGCAGTATGTATGTACAGGAGAGGAGTGTGGGAGGTATGAGAGTGAGCAGTATGTACAGGAGAGGAGTGTGGGAGGTATGAGAGTGAGCAGTATGTACAGGAGATGAGTGTGGGAGGTGTGACAATGGGCACTATGTACAGGAGAGGAGTGTGGGGGGGTATGACAATGGGCACGATGTACAGGAGAAGAGTGTGGGGGGTATGAGAGTGAGCAGTATGTACAGGAGAGGAGTGTGGGAGGTATGAGAGTGAGCAGTATGTACAGGAGAGGAGTGTGGGAGGTATGACAATGGGCACTATGTACAGGAGAGGAGAGTGGGGGACTATGAGAGTGAGCAGTATGTACAGGAGAGGAGGTATGAGAGTGAGCAGTATGTACAGGAGAGGGGTGTGGGAGGTATGACAATGGGCACTATGTACAGGAGAGGAGTGTGGGGGGGTATGACAGTAGGCACTATGTACAGGAGAGGAGTGTGGAGGATATGAGAGTGAGCAGTATGTACAGGAGAGGAGTGTGGGAAGTATGACAATGGGCACTATGTACAGGAGAGGAGTGTGGGGGGTATGACAGTGGGCACTATGTACAGGAGAGGAGTGTGGGGGGTATGACAGTGGGCACTATGTACAGGAGAGTTGTGTGGGGGGTATGACAGTGGGCACTATGTACAGGAGAGTTGTGTGCGGGGTATGACAGTGGGCACTATGCTCAGGAGAGGAGTGTGGGGGGGTATGAGAGTGAGCAGTATGTACAGGAGAGGAGTGTGGAGGATAAGACAATGGGCACTATGTACAGGAGAGTTGTGTGCGGGGTATGACAGTGGGCACTATGCTCAGGAGAGGAGTGTGGGGGGGTATGAGAGTGAGCAGTATTTACAGGAGAGGAGTGTGGGAGGTATGAGAGTGAGCAGTATGTACAGGAGAGGAGTGTGGGAGGTATGAGAGTGAGCAGTATGTACAGGAGAGGAGTGTGGGAGGTATGAGAGTGAGCAGTATGTACAGGAGAGGAGTGTGGGAGGTATGAGAGTGAGCAGTATGTACAGGAGAGGAGTGTGGGAGGTATGAGAGTGAGCAGTATTTACAGGAGAGGAGTGTGGGAGGTATGACAGTGGGCACTATGTACAGGAGAGGAGTGTGAGAGGTATGACAGTGGGCACTATGTACAGGAGAGGAGTGTGGGAGGTATGAGAGTGAAAGCACTCTGTGTATGTGGTTTCCAGATCATGCAAAGTTTATGTATAACCATTCAATTTAACCCTGTATTGATCCAAACTCTGTAAAATCCAAAGTGTAAATTCACCGTAAAAAAACGAAACACTCTAAGGCTAAGTTCACATCTATGTGCGTGGGTAACGCATGCAAAATTGCATGCCTTCCCAACATGCAAAGAAATGTGCTGCCCTTATCCAGATGTGTAGCAGTGCCATTGTTTGTTATTGGCATCTCCATGCATCTGCAAGCATGTGGACCAAACTACAGGGTGCCGCACACTTTTGGAAAAGATTCAGGACTTCTTTTCCATGATGTTTGTGTGTAGGGCAGCCCATTGAAGTTAATGGGCTGCCCTACCCGTAATGCATGAAAACCATGCCTGTGCGTGCGTAAAAAAAGCCTAAGGGCCCTTTCACACTGGGGCGGTTTGCAGGCGCTATTGCGCTAATAATAGCGCCTGCAAACCGACCCGAAAGTGCCGCTGCTGTTTCTCCAGTGTGAAAGCCCTCGGGGCTTTCACACTGGAGCGATGCGCTAGCAGGACGGGAAAAAAAGTCCTGCTAGCAGCATCTTCGGAGCGGTGAAGGAGCGGAGTGTATACCGCTCCTTCACTGCTCCTGCCTATTGAAATCAATGGGGCAGCGCGGCTATACCGCCGGCAAAGCGCCTCTGCAGAGGCGCTTTGCGGTGGTTATTAACCCTTTCTCGGCCGCTAGCGGGGGTTAAAACCGCCCCGCTAGCGGCCGAATACCGACGGTAAAGTGCCACTTACAATAGCGGCGCTTTACCGCCTCCGCCCCAGTGTGAAAGGGCCCTAACTGAGTAGATGCAAAATAACAATTCTCAATAAAAAAAAATATTATTCTCTAAATAATCAGTGTTCATACAATTGCACTACCATGTAAATAACTGTGAACACTGTGCTCTGCTCTGATTATTGAGGACAGGTAACTTGTATAGAGAGTGTTTAGTTTATGTGGGGAATTTACATGTTGTACAGAGTTTGGAGAACACAGGGTTAAATTGAATGGTTATAAAGTTTCTTCAGATTATCTGGATATACACAGAGTGTGGGGGTTGTTTATATAGTGATAAGTGCCAGCATCCAAGATATCTGTTAGCTGTGAGCAAGGCTGAAGACTCAGCCGACTCTCCCATACACACTCTCTGCTCTTCCGATCCTCCTATTAGCTTAATCTTTCTCATCACACTGCAAACAAATCCTCCTGAATAGTTCTGATGTGAAACTGCAGCTTACCTCTCCAAATTGACTTTTCTTAGAACATGAGCTCAGCTCACCCCCTTCCCTGCACAGTGTCAGCAGCACCTGGCACTAGCAGTGCCCCCCCTCCCCACCACGTTCTCTGGGCAGACAGCACTGGAGATGGGGGGAGGATCTAAGTGAATGAGGGCACAGATTGAACATACATAAGACTTGGGGGAGATAGAAAAAGATTGGAAGCCTCTAAATGCAATCACTACCTGGATCCAGCGGAGTGCAGTCACTCGTCTGCCGCTCTCAGGCTCTGCTAGTCCACTGCTTCTAGGGAGAGAGAAGCTGGAGGGGGGGCGGAGTGCAGATGTAGATCACTCCGCCGGCTACTGTGAGGACCTGCAGCCGGAACTATAGAAGCTGCATCGGAAAATGCGGCTGGGTTACTCCGCAGCTGAGGTCCTAGTTCCCTGCTCAATCACCTCCCACTTGCAGCACAGCTGTTTTTACTGGCCCCAGTGGTAGTGACTGAAGTTACACAGGGATAGGACAGATGTTGCAGGCATTTAGCACTGACAAAACTTGTTGAAACACAGACAGGGCTGAATGATTAGGGTGTGCCTGGGCACACCCGGCACACCCCGTGGGCACGCCTATGCCCTAATCTACCCAACATTCCATATATTTCTTAGTTTTCTTAAAGTCTTCTTTCCCCATATCTTAGTAAGTCTTTCTACCTGATCTTCTTCCCTACTACTCAAATATTCAATTTTGTATATATATTCTATTCTGTTAAACCAATCCCTAACTGTAGGGCTCTATCCGGGTCCAACCATTTTCTTGGTATTGCCCCCTTTGCTGCATTTATTAAATATGGTAAAACTGAATTCTTATATTGTTTTTTCTTGATGTTTACATTATGAAATAAACAAAACCATGGATCATCCGGAATCTCTGACCCCCAAATCTCCCCCCACATTCTGCTGTATCTTCTGCCAGTAATCCCTTATCTTCAGGCACTCCCACCATATGTGGGACAAGGTGCCTTTCTGACCACACCCTCTCCAGCACAGTTGGGATTTCCCTGGTTGGTATTTCTGTACTTTATCCGCTGTTGTGTACCATCTTGCCAAACATTTGTAGTTTGTTTCCATTGTGTTTATGTCTGCTGCAAAGCCATATATGGCCCGCAGAATTTTCCTTTTTGTTGTTCTTTTAGACATGACCCCAGTTCCTTTTCCCATTTTTCTATGAATGGAGGCATTCCCAGTCGCTCAATCTGCATGAGAACCTTGTAAGTCTGTGAAATCCTGTGAATTATCAGTTGACTGCATAATTGTCCAGTTCTCTCTATCTCTAATTGGTTGCAGCAAGCTTCCCATGAAATGTTTTAACTATCATCAGTTCTCTTCTGTGCTTTAATTCGTGGTATGGGCATATTTCCCTTTTTTTATTATATCTTTTAGCTGCGCATATTTTACCCAATTTCCAAAGCGTGTCCCATTAGCAGGTAGAAAAAAATGTGTCCCCCCCTAGTGAATTTAGTGGTGAATTATATTCCCATTTTGCCTGCCCATGAAGTATATCCTATATTTTAAAAACATTCCTTGTCAAGTCATGTGTATTTTCATCAAACCTTTTATATTTTTGTGGTACCCATATATTCTTACTTAATTGTGCTCTACTTAGTGCATTTTCCATCTTCACACATCTTTTATCACTCTTTGGATTTGTCTATTCTGTCATTCGTGCTAATATTACTGCATTATAATATCTTTTAATACCAGGTGCAGCTACTTTGCTTTAACTTATTATCGGGAACTGGATTTTAGGTTTCTTGTTCTTCCATATAAACTTTAGGATCATTGTTTTTAATATTTTAAAGAATGTTTGTGGGAGGGCAATTGGCATCATTTGAAATTTGTACAAAATTTTTGAGATTATAGCCATTTTACCATATTTATTCGTCCCACCTAGGGATGAGCCGAACACCCCCCTGTTCGGTTCGCACCAGAACATGCGAACAGGAAAAAAGTTCGTTCGAACACGCGAACACCGTTAAAGTCTATGGGACACGAACATGAATAAACAAAAGTGCTAATTTTAAAGGCTTATATGCAAGTTATTGTCATAAAAAGTGTTTGGGGACCTGGGTCCTGAAGGAAGATAGAAGAAAGAAGAAGCATTTAAATAAAGGAATTGTCAAAAACTGTCTCTTGTCATTTTTAACATTTTTACACTTTTTTCGTGAAATGGTAGGGGTACTTATGTACCCCCTTACCATTTCACACAGGGGGGGGCCGGGATCTGGGGGTCACCTTGTTAAAGGGGGCTTCCAGATTCCGATAAGCCCCCCACCCGCAGACCCCCACAACCACCGGCCATGGTTGTGGGGATGAGGCCCTTGTCCTCATCAACATGGGGACAAGGTGTTTTGGGGGGCTACCCCAAAGCACCCTCCCAATGTTGAGGGCATGTGGCCTGGTACGGTTCAGGAGGGAGGGGGGGCCGCACTCTCGTCCCCCCCTCTTTTCCTGCGGCCTGCCAGGTTGCGTGCTCGGATAAGGGTCTGGTATGGATTTTTGGGGGGACCCCACACCGTTTTTTTTTTTTTTTTTGGCGCGGGGTTCCCCTTAAAATCCATACCAGACCTGAAGGGTCTGGTATGGAATTTAGGGGGAAGCCCACGTCATTTTTTTTTTTTTTTTTTTGGCCGGGGTTCCCCTTAATATCCATATCAGACCTGAAGGGCCTGGTATGGAATTTAGGGGGACTCCCACGTCATTTTTTTTTTTTAATTTTGGTTCGGGGTTCCCCTTTGGGGAATTCCCATGCCGTTTTTATCAATGAACTTCTATGTGTATTGTCGGCAATGCAATAGCCGCGGGTAGTTTTAAATGAGTTTTTTCCTTCAAAATGTCATTTTGCTGTCAGACTGTTCTAAACACAGGAAACATGCGCCCCTTTACAGGCATACTATAGACACCCCCCAGGTACGAAATTTAAAGGGATATTACACTTTTATTGATTGACTTTAAGCATTATTAAAATCACTGCTCCTGAAAAAACGGCCGTTTTTAAAACTTTTTTTTGCATTGATCCATGTCCCCTGGGGCAGGACCCAGGTCCCCAAACACTTTTTATGACAATAACTTGCATATTAGCCTTTAAAATTAGCACTTTTGATTTCTCCCATAGACTTTTAAAGGGTGTTCCGCGGCATTCGAATTTGCCGCGAACACCCCAAATTGTTCGCTGTTCGGCGAACTTGCGAACAGCCAATGTTCGAGTCGAACATGAGTTCGACTCGAACTCGAAGCTCATCCCTAGTCCCACCTATGAGAGTGGTCGTATTGAGTTTTTTAAATTTCTGTTTTAATTTCATCAAGTAATGGGATATAGTTTGCTTTATATAAATTCCCTATTGAGGGTGTTAGTTTTACCCCAGGGTATTTTTGCAATCCCCCCCCCCCAAATGAATGGGAATTCCCTTTTTAGGGCTGTCTCTTCTTCGTTGTTCATACTTATATTTAAGATTTCCAACTTAGCAGGGTTGATCTTTCAAATTAGAAAGTTCTCCATACTTTTTTAACTCTTTTATTAAGTTTGGTGGTGTTGTTCTAGGGTTGGATATATAAAACAAAACATCGTCGATATATGCTGCTACTTTGTGTTCCTCATCTCCAATCATCACCCCTCCTATATCTACACTATTTCGTATGGTAGTCAGTACCGGTTCCAACGACAGGACATACAGGAGGGTTAAGAGTGGGCATCCTTGTCTCGTTCCATTGAACATTTCAAAGGGTGGAGAGACACTAACGTTGACCTTTACTGATGCCGCGGGAGGATTATATAGGGTTTTAATCCACTGGATCATTTTTGGGCCTATCCCAACATTCTCTATTGTGTCCATCATAAATCCCTAGTCTACTCTGTTAAAAGCTTTTTTGGCATCTATTGACAAGAATAGAGCTGGGGACATTCCCCCTTTTGTTCTGTGCAATAGCAGTAATGTTCTTATCCCATTGTCTTTACCTTCCTTTCCTAGGATGAACACAGTCTGATCTGGGTGTACCAGGCTGGGCATCAGTTCTTTCAAACTTGCGGCAAGGATCTTTGCGAACAATTTTGTATCTGCATTTAACAACGCTATTAGTCTATAGCTGGTGCACAGGGTTGCAGCTTTTCCCTCTTTGGGTATCACTGTAATGTGTGCCAGGAGAGCCTCCTTCCTCATCTCCTCCCCTTCTCCTATTCTATTCATATATGAACACATTTTGGGTATTAGTTGTTGCCAGAATTTTTTATAATATTGTAAACCCATCCGTTCCTGTGCTTTTCCCTGTCTGTACTTTTAAATTGCTGCTCTTATCTCATTTTGAGTTATTGGGTCTTCAAGACCTAGCAATTTTTCTACTGATATTTTAGGTAGGTTTGCTTTCTTTAGGTATTCTTGTATTTTTTGTTTTCTTTTTAACTCTTGAGGACTTTTTTGCCTTAATGAGTATAGTACACACATAATAAACATGGAAAACCCTAGCAACTTCTGTTGTTCTATGGACCATTTCCCTTCCAGACCTGTAGACTTTACCTTACTCATTAGCCGTGTGTGGGGAACTGTGTCAAATGCTTTTGCAAAATCCAAGTATACCACGTCCACAGCCACCCCTCTGTCCAAGGTTTTACTTCCTCATAAAAAGAAATCAGATTTGTCTGACAACTTTGGTCTTTCATGAATACATGCTGTCTGTTGCTTTGGTACATTAAAATACACTTGAAACCCCCAAATTTGTATATACCGTACTTCTCTGAATGCAGAGACCTTGTACAATTAAAGAGGTGGCAGCTACAATTTTTTATGTTTCACTATTTATCAGATATTTATTTTTGGTAAAATATATATTGAAATACATTTTAGTGCATACAAACACATTATAATCCCCAAGCCTTGTTCTTTGAAAGGGCAAAAGACTACCTAATATTGTCCTTGGGCAATACTTCAAAAGCTTTTACAGGTCATCAGTTTAGCGTTAACTGTGAATAGTGGCCTTAACGTGCACATTGATAACTAATATGTGTGAAGCAATAGTTGTTTTAATGTCTATGCATGTCTGATGCAGATGTATGCATTCATATATGCATGTATTTGATGATTTTTTATTTATTTTATTAAACTTTATAAGTTTATAACTTTTAATTTATAAAGATGTTTTATTTGTTTAACCACTTCAAGTCCAGACAGTTTCACCCCTTTCCAGTCTAGGTCCATTTTTTCAGTTTTCAGCGTTGCCACAATTTGAATGACAATTATTCATTTATGCAAAACTGTAACCATATGACATTTTTATATATTTTTTGAGACTGATAGAGTTAATTTTGGTACTTAATCACCACTGGGTTTTTTTGCTATAGAAATGAAAAAAAAAGACGGAACATTTTGTCTACACATCAAGTCTACATGAACTATGTTTGAAATGTATACATGCTGGGAACCTCTAAGTGGAGAGTATTTAATTATGTTTTGTCTGTGTTTTTTTAATGCAATTAAATAAAATTGTTTTTATTATACTCTGTTGTTTCATATGTTTGTCCACAAAAAGCCCATGACTATGTATCGGACATTGTATCTTGTGTATCACACAAATCAACCAATTGTGTTAAAACCACAATGTACTGTAATGGTCACCTCTATACAAGTGATCGGGGAATATAGCATAGCTTAGTGTCACCTATAGCAATCCCAGTTTCTATAAGCCT
Organism: Aquarana catesbeiana; assembly: GCF_042186555.1. Taxonomy (NCBI): domain Eukaryota; kingdom Metazoa; phylum Chordata; class Amphibia; order Anura; family Ranidae; genus Aquarana; species Aquarana catesbeiana. The sequence goes on along the minus strand of NC_133331.1, from coordinate 172,538,795 downwards.
AGCCTACTGGAACATGGCTGCCTTGCAGGAATGCCATGTTCACTGACCAGGAAGCACAGGAGGCTAAAAAAAAGAAGAACAAAAGAGGTCATGTGATTCCACAAGTGCAGTTGACCGCAGGGGATGGCTGTGACTGGTGTCTCACAGGAACATAGTCAGCAGGATGTGCAGGTGGGTCAGTTTAGGCTGCAAGCAGATACATGGTCAGCAAACAGGCAAAGGATCGGTCCAGGCAGCAGGCAGAAACGTTGTCAATAAACAGGACAAGGTGATGAACAGCTAACCCTCAGAACAGCTCTCATCAGCAGCAGCCTCTGGTGTTAGGTCTTCCTCAGCTATATTCTGCTGACTGTGTAGCCCCAGAGCCCCACTGCTGCCCACTGATGATGCCATCTGCCACTCGACCTGAGATCTTGGTGCTCTCATGGTCTCCCCCCATGCCAAGCACAATGAAAGGTGCTAGAGGCCTCTGAAGCTGCACCCCGGTCCCAATGACAATAATGTAGAAGAGCCAGGAAAATTTGCCAACCTCACCTTCTGGAACAGGGGGTCCTAGCTGTGCCTGGCTACAGGCCAGCACCCACCAAGCAATCTTTCCCACGCTGGGCCACATCCCTTGAAGGCAGAGAGCCGGCTGCCTGATCCATGCTGACAGGTGAGCGGGCTGAAGAGCAGGTGGCAGATGGAATGCTCTGGCTCTGGTTCAGCCTATGATGTGGATTCCTCCCTATCCACACATCAGTGGAAGCAGGCTGACACTTTGCTGGTGGGGCCACAGGGTCCCTTATGGGGATCCCTGTGCATCGCTAAACCCTGGGGTTCTCCTGTAGGCTAAAGTGAACAGGAGGCCCTGCAGACCTCCTAATACAAGGGGCAAGCAGACGGGGGCCCAGAAGATGCATGTCTGGGCTCCCACAGCAGGTCCAAAAGTCTTTCTTGAAATTACTCAGGACCATTAGCCTCAGCTTCTGCACAAAGCTGGGAAAGCATTCTCTCTAAATCCCCCGTGACAATTTTCTCTCCATAGGCATGATGCTGGTACAAGCTCCGACTGAAGCCTGACAAGGTTCAGCCCCCTCTCCTCATACCAAGGTGCCAAACCCCTGATGCCCAAACCATCCTATCAGTCAAGTAAGTCTTCTTTCTCATAAATGAACCCCCAGCCCACTGTACAGCTTCGCCTCTTGTGCTCACCCCAGTCATGCTTTGCTCAGTTTCATGCCATATACCTTCAACTAAAGTGAATATAATCAGTTGGATTAGTTATATTTGTTCAGTTTTAGGTCTTAATATTCCTTTAAAGGCCTTACGTAGATAGCTATGGAATGAAAATGTAATAAAGTATACTTTAACACAGTTAGAAAGTTCTGTAATTTGAAAAGTAGACATAAAAAGAATTGGGAAAAAAGCAGCTTATATAAAGTGCAGCATCCTAGAAGGGATGAGATAAGGAACCTAAGAAGGACCGCTATGCAGTTTTATTTTAAGCACCTAAAGAAGCAGAGTGACTTAAAGGTTACATTGCAGATGAGAGAAGAAAGAAGAGGTGAGAGAGAAATAAAATGTAAGGCAGTGTTTGAACACAATGACACTTACAACCTTCCTCCTAATGGTATTTTAAATAGTATAATTTTTTTTTTCTTCACAATGTTAATTTATTGTTCGTTAAATATTTGTTTATATACATATATACTTAAGTTAGCATGCACTGCTACCATAGCAACTACATATAAAAATCACTTAGCTATAGCAGTCTGTAAGGTAAAAATCCACGGCATGCTGAGTGATTCCGTCCATTTTGGCACAATGTTGCTAAGAGTTTTACTGCCTTGAAAAACCTTAACTTAGTTGACCCATGTTTTTTTCCCCCTATTGTTTATCATCATTAAACAAAATGAAAAAAAATTGTGGGTGAAATACACAAGACACAAATCTATAAACTATTTGCAACTGGAAAGTAATCTCTCTGTCTCCAAACCATTCCCCATATCTTTTTTATAAGACGGATTAAACTGCCAAGCAGTAAGTGCCTGGATGAAGAGGCTATTGAAAACAATCATATTTATCCATTGCTAGCTTTAATTAGTAGCTGAGAGATGCAGAAAAAACCCTTATAGTGTGAGTCTTGCCAGTCTTTCTAAATACCTCTTACTCCACAAAACTTAATCACCTATAAAAACAACAAAGAATGTTCCTGCCATTGAAGAAAGCAGCAGCAATAATCCTTGTAATGGAGCAACTAAAACATTAAAAAGGTTTACTTAACTCAAAGTGAATGCGTGCTTTGTTCATGGAGGGGAAGAAACAGGGGATGTAAACCTTAAAATGAAACTTCCCATATTTGATCAACTTTGGTCTGTTAAATATACTGATAAAGGCATTTGTTCATAAAAGTGCAGATAAATAACTGTTATTCCTGCCAGAAACCGTGTGAGCTAATAATGTCCTGTGCACTCTGCATGTATTATCAGTTACATTGCTCCCAGTGCTCTCTGTGGCCTATAAAACACTGCTTCTTTATATTATGGATAAGAGGAGATTGGGAGGTGTTATAAAGTCCTGTCCTAGGGTGACAACCCTGCTTCATAATATATACTGTATGGTGAGTAAGTAGTGTGACCCTCGACCAGTAAAGCTGGATATACTCTGTTCAATTAAAAAAAAATTAGCAGAGTTCTCCAGCCACACAAAAGGAGGTGAATGGACAATTCCAGGACATTGTATTCAACAGTGGCACAAACAGCTGTTAGAATCGACTGATTGCAAAAAAATGTGTCCCTTTAAAAGAAGTTGATCAAATGAAGGAAGTCTATCAATTGGCCAAATTTTAATTAGTGTATGGCCAGCTTTATGCCCCGTACACACGGTCGGACTTTGTTCGGACATTCCAACAACAAAATCCTAGGATTTTTTCCGATGGATGTTGGCTCAAACTTGTTTTGCCTACACACGGTCGCAAAAGTTGTCGGAATTTCCGATCGCCAACAACGCGGTGACGTACACCACGTACGACGAGACTAGAAAAGGCCGGTTCAGAACCAAGCGCGGCACCCTTTGGGCTCCTTTTGCTAATCTCGTGTTAGTAAAAGTTTGGTGAGAGACGATTCGCGCTTTTTCAGACTCGTGGCTTTCAGATCGTTTTCTGACGTTCAGTTTGTGCTTGTGGGTTTGTATCTGCTCTTCAGTGCGTGCAGTCAGTTCGTATCGGAGTTTTCTGTGTGATCTTGCCTGCTCGTTGCTGTTTTTCAGGTCGCTCTTCACAGGCCTTGCTGTTCTTCAGTGCGTTCTGTTACTTCGTTCTGAGCAGCCGACCGTTTTCTAGCCATGTTTCGTATGCCTACTCCTCGTACAGTTCGTGCTGTGCGGGGGCTTGGTGTTGGAGTCCTGACCTTGACACAAGTCCAGTCCATGAACAGGGTGGGGAGGAGTTCATGGACCAAGAATTGGTTGCTTCAGCGTGACCAGTTCTCTCATATGCCTTTGCTCCGTGAGAATAATCCTGATGATTTCAGGAACTTTCTCAGGATGACGGACCCTGTGTTTCACCGTTTGTTGGCTTCGCTGACCCCCTATATTAGCAGGCAGGATACCTGCATGAGGCAAGCCATCACTCCGGAGCAGAGGTTGGTCGCTACCTTGCGGTATTTGGCCACAGGGAGAAGTCTGCAGGACCTCAAGTTCTCGACAAGCATCTCCCCCCAGGGTCTTCTTTGTGGACATTTACTGCTTGTGTTTGTTTGAGCTGACCCTGACAGAAATGTGTGGAGTGCAGAAAATGTTGTGATTGTGTAACCTTATACAAAGCACTGTTGGCTGTTATTTACTAAATGCAAAGACACATTTTACTACAAGTGCACTTGCAACTGCACTTGTAGTGCAAAGTGGATTTCCCCTTAGGAAATTACCCCCATTTTCTCATAAAACAACAATTACATCACCCCAAAAGTGTTGTAGCGTTGAGACAATAATCCACACATTCTTGATGAACAATCTTTTTAATACCTGCACAATCACATGTGCATTTACCAAAGGTTTTTCTGACAAACCAACATGTTTGTTGTATAACAATTTTTGTGGTGTCATTATCCAAAATCAAAATGTGCATTTTATAGAAAACAGGCATGTGTAAAACCAACAAGAAAGACACAAATCTTGATCTTACAAAGTTCACATTTGGTAGAACTGGAAGGCTATATCAGACATGAGTATTTAGGAACTGTGTTTGATATTGCGTTTAGATGGGGGGAAATCACCCCAGGAAAAGCCAAATTTGGAAGATGCACACCAATTTCACAATGTCAACATGTGCGACCTGCCATCACGGGGGATCAAGGGACGTGTTTTGGGGGAGAAAGCCCTTCCTCACCGTTACTTTATTATTGAGGAAGGGGTTGCACCCCCAAAACACGTCCATTGATCTCCCGTGATGGCAGATAGCACATGTTGACACACTGTGTGCATCCTCCAAATTTGGTTTTGGGAAAAATCACAAAAACATTTCGCACATTGTAGCAGACAAAAGAAGAAAGTGATTTGGAGGGGTTTTAAACTCGCCCCAAAACATCAATGATGTTTTTATATTTTGGAATACCATCATTGATGTTTTACTTGATGTTTTCCAATTGTAAATTACACCCCATGATCTCCCCGATCAGGATCTGGGCACTTTCGGATGTGAAAGGATCTTCATCCACAACCTCACGATCACCTAAAAAGAGAGGAAACCCAAAATAAATTAGGTCGAAAAAAAATGCCGACATCCATCTCTTATCTGAGCCTGTGGTCGCAGACACTCACCTGTTGTGGTGACTACTTCCACCACGTCTTCTTCCTCCTGCTCAGCTTGTGTTGGGTGGATTTCCCCTTCTTCCAGAGGGGGGGGGGGCTCTGGTCTCCTCGGATGAGGGATGTCCTCCGAGTCTTTTCTCCCCTATGTAAAACAAAAATGGTATAATTAGCACACAGATATTTGATGGCAGAACTAGAAAGATGAAACATTGCTTGGAAGTGGGGTACAATGATCTATTTTAGCCGAGTTCCAAGATGTAGCTTTTTTAGTGTCCTTTGTCAAGCTGCAATACTTTACCTGTTTGGTACAAGCTTCACAGATGGAGACCCCCCTATAGTATACACTGGGGCACCTGTGTGCCCCCCTAATAAAAATGGTGTTCTTGTGTCCCACACTAGTGCTCCAGTGTCCAGATGTGAAAACAGCTGCTCAGTGTCCTCTCCTTACACACAATCTAGTTTGCATTTCATTCTAGTAACAAAGCCATCTACACAACCCAATTCTTTGAAGACAAGTATAGGGCGTCAAAATGGTGGCCAAATGCATATGGCCTAAACAATGGTATTTTATCGTCCGAAATAACAATGTGTGATCCGAACGAATAATGTGCCCATGAACATGAAAGTTACCATTTTAAACTGTACAACAGTTCCTAAAAGCACATGGAGCAGCACGAACGTAATAAACATAAAGAAAAGGAACACAGCACAACTACTTACTTTTTTGCAGCACTCTCCGGATCTTTCTGTACTGCTCATGTTCTCGTAATTTCAGGTCCGACCACCGTTTCCTGAGCTGATCTTTCGATCGTCGTACCCCGAATTTCCGGTGCAGACTCCTGACCACTTTCGCCATGATCTTGGCCTTTCTGACATTGGGGTTGGGGTAAGGCCCATACTTTCCATCATAGTCGGCCTTCTTCAGGATGTTCACCATCTCCAACATCTCCCCAAAGGACATATTTGAGTTCTTTAATCTCCTTCTGGATCGGGACGTTTCAGGCTCCAGCCTTTCCTCCTCCTCCTCGTTGCTGTACTTAGCACTATCCTGCTGTCTCTCCGCCATGTGCTCTTCCTCCACTGCGCCGAACGAAAAGGGGCGGGGACTAGACTAGAAAGAACGTCAGGGGTGGGTGGAGTTATACGCATGCGCAGTGTGTATAAATCGTAACGTGCGCGTCTTACGTACGATCTGTGAGCGGAGGAAGGAGCATCGGAGACGCCGATCGTGCTAACGAAGGTAGGATCTAAACTTGGGCCTATACTGCTTCGAAATGGAAGCCTATATTGTAACAAGATTAGGGGAGTTTGGCCTGACATTAGGGTTTGTCTTGTGTTGTGTCTTGCAGAGAAAATGGATGGGTTCAACGACCACAATTTCCTGCCCCTGTTCATAGACAAGTACAGGGAGCTGCCCTGTCTGTGGCAAGTGAGACACCCCCCACTATAACCATAAACAAAAGAGGCAGGCAGCGCTGGAGAAACTGCTGGAGTTGGTGAAGCCGGTGGTCCCCACAGCAACCATCCCTTATTTAAAAGCTAAAATTGGTGGCCTGAGGAGCACTTATCTTAGGGAGCGCAAGAAGGTCACGGATTCCCAGAGGTCCGGAGCTGCAGCAGATGACATTTATGTCCCCAGGCTGTGGTACTACGAGAGACTGCGATTTCTGTCAGACCACACTGAAGTCAGGGAATCCCTCTCCACTCTTCCTTCCACGCTTCCTTCCATCCCAGCTGAGGCTTCCGATGTCCAACCTGGGCCTTCCAGCCAGGAAGAAGTGGAGGAGCCCAGCTGGAGTCAGGTATAGCATTCCTCTACAGATTTCTGGGCAATAAATAAATGATGTTTATTAGATGTTATTATTGATCACTAATTGCTGATTAAAAAAAGTGCTTTACATATCAATAGACAGTAGTGGGCACCCAAAATTGGGACAAGAATGAAAACTGCTGGGCTCAGAAGGATAGTCTGTTATATTTGTTAACATTCAATTTGCAGCAGTCAGGAGGTGAAAATTGTGTGTGATTGATGAATAAAAAACTAAAACTATGTCCCTTTTTCATACACAGGAAGACCTCAGCCAGGAGGAGGCTGTGGAATGTGGCAGCCAGGAGGAGGCGGGGATTAGTGGCAGCCAGGAGGAGGCGGGGCTAAGTGTCAGCCAAGAGAAGCCAGGGACCAGTCGCAGCCTGACTGAGTCTCAGGTCCCTCCCCTCCGCCTGCCATATAAACGAGCCAGGAAGGCCACTCCGAGTCCCGTGCAGGATTCAGCATACAGGCTGATCCAGGAGGCTTCGGCGTCCCTCAGAGCCTTCCCCAGTCCTGAAGAGGCCTTTGCCTGCATGGCTGCCACAAAATTGCAGGGCATGCAGGAGGGCCAACGCAAGATCTCTGAGGACCTGATTTATAAAGTCCTACGTAAGGGGTTGAGTGGGGAACTGACACACAAGACGGATGTCATGGAGAGGGACGATCCTCCTCCTCCTCCTGCTGCCACAACTCCACCACCACAGCCAAAGCCTGTAAGGAGGCGTGGAGGGAAGACCAAAGAGTGATGACCTGGGTTCAGTCTGGTCTGACAGAAGATGCAGTCTCTCGTATGACCACAGCCTGGGGACACAGATGTCATCTGCTGCTTTCCGGATCTCTGGGACTTCTGGACCAGACTGCCCTCCCTTAGATAAGGACTCCTCAGGCCACCAATTTTGCTTTTAAATAATTGATGTCTGCCCTGGGGGTCCAAGGCTTCGCCCACTTCTGCAGTTTCTCCAGCGTTGCCTCCCTCTTTGTTTAGTTGTGAGCCCTTAATAAAAATTTTTTAGGGAAATTCTACTCTCCTGTGTTTGTTTTCATCCAAAAAGGACAGTTTGTTGTTGAGGATTCAGGTACATTTCTAAAGTACAATGTGAAATTAACAAGGGACAACAACACCAAATAATCTCCTACAGATTAAATAGAACAACATATTAGTGGAGTTGTGGGAACTTGTCACCAAAAACACACACAAACATTTTCGGGAGTACAAATCAAAATCACCCAAAAAAATAAAAAAATAAAAAAGAGAAACACAAAAAAAGAATCTACATTAAAGTCCAAAAATAACAAAAAATGTTGTTGTCAGATGTGAGAAATCTAAATATATTGAGGGAATCCCGATAAATAGTAACGAAATAAGTTTGTGAGAAGTGTGTGTGAATATGAGCATCAAAACTACTTAATTCTTGTCACATTATAAAGAAGAAGAGAGTGCGCTGTATTAAACCATTTTGAACATTGCAGCATGACGAAAGTGCTGTATCCATTCCGAACGCTACATTTACCAGAACGAGCTGTCCCGTGTCGGAATTTCTTCTGAGCATGCGTGGCACTTTGTGCGTCGGAACAGGCCACACACGGTCGGAATTGACGCGATCGGATTTTGTTGTCGGAAAATTTTATCTCCTGCTGTCCAACTTTGTGTGTCGGAAAATCCGATGGAAAATGTCCAATGGAGCCCACACACGGTCGGAATTTCCGACAACACGCTCTGATCGGACAATGTCCATCGGAAAATCCGACCGTGTGTACGGGGCATTAGTGTGTTACTAGCATGTTACCAAGTGAAAATAAAGGGGAAAAAACCGAACAAAGAAAACTAAGCTCCCATATCTAAGGACTTGTTAACTGCAATATACTACATGTTTGTTCTTGGATTTTTATACATTTTTACTTTAATGCTGACCCTGCAGCCTTGCATACATCCCCTTTTTTGGTCCCTAGTCCTCCTTTCACCCAGTAAAGTAAAGTGACATAACCAGTACTTCGAGGTATGGAGGAAGATGTGACTCAATCTCTGTTCTATGCAGGGGTCAAGTCCTAGGAAAAAAGTGTGCAAATTCACCCAAGATTTTATAATATATATATATATATATATATATATATACATACATATACACACAAACACACACACACACAATGTACTCAGGCTGTCTGTTTTGATTGTGCAAAGTGGGACCCCGGGCTGCTCACTTCAGTACCCAGCAATTCAGCCATACCAGTGTCCCCAGCAATGCTGCCTTACCAGTGTCCCAGCAATGCGGCCTTACCAGTGTCCCCAGCAATGCAGCCTGATCAGTGTCCCCAGCAATGCAGCCTTATTAGTGTCTCCAGCAATGCAACCATACCAGTGTCCCCAGCAACTCAGCCTTACCAGTGTCCCCAGCAATGCAGCCTGATTAGTGTCCCCAGCAATGCAGCCTTACTAGTGTCTCCAGCAATGCAGCCATACCAGTGTCCCCAGCAACTCAGCCTTACCAGTGTCCCCAGCAATGCAGCCTGATCAGTGTTCCCAGCAATGCAGCCTTACTAGTGTCTCCAGCAATGCAGCCATACCAGTGTCCCTAGCAACTCAGCCTTACCAGTGTCCCCAGCAATGCAGCCTGATCAGTGTTCCCAGCAATGCAGCCTTACTAGTGTCTCCAGCAATGCAGCCATACCAGTGTCCCTAGCAACTCAGCCTTACCAGTGTCCCCAGCAATGCAGCCTGATCAGTGTTCCCAGCAATGCAGCCTTACTAGTGTCTCCAGCAATGCAGCCATACCAGTGTCCCTAGCAACTCAGCCTTACCAGTGTCCCCAGCAATGCTGCCTGATCAGTGTCCCCAGCAATGCAATGGCTAGCATTACGAGGAACCTCTGAATGGCACTGGCTCTGGAAAGCATGGACACTGGTAAAACCCCTGGAGATTTGACTGAAGGAGAACAGTGGAATTTACGCTTAATGGTCTTGGACGGGCCACGGATTCAGCTGTGGGTGAGATCATTGCATGGGACAGTGAGGTCCCGCAATAACACACTATATCTGAAGTGCTGTGCCGCTGTGTGACTTGTTTTCAATGGCTTGAGACCTTCTGCCTGCTGCTCACTCTATTCCTGCTACCCTGGTGGTATACAGATTTTCAGTTGGTGTGTCCATGACTGCATGAGTCCGCTACATCTGTTTCTCCATGTGCCATCATATAATCTGATGCCATTCTGAACTAACACTTCCATATTGGTTTATATCCTCGGATTTTGACTGCTTTTGATCCCCCTTTTTTGCCCAATTTTCTAGGTATCGGGTGCCACTCGATGCTAAATTTTTTTTGCATAAACATTTTATTAAGAGTTTTGCAGATAATATAAAAGGTAAAAGGATTCCATAAACCCTCCATACTCATATGTATGACAATAACAGTATGACTCAAACCCAGGGAGAGCAAGAATCAACCATAAGAACCAAAAAAATAAAACAAGAACAGCAAAGAAAAACAAAGGGCATTCTGTTTCAGGGTTGATGCTAATTTGAGCATGTATGCATCGGTCATTTATGCTAGCCCCCTGGGGTGACTGCAGGCATGTTTGAGAGTCTGGGCTGTTTTTTTCTATTTACTTTCTTGACAACGTTGTCACAAATGTTTTAAATATGGTATAGTGAAGGTTCTGATTTACTGTGTTCCTTACTTACAGCCTTACCAGTGTCCCCAGCAATGCAGGATTACCAGTGTCCCCAGCAATGCAGCATTACCAGTGTCCCCAGCAATGCAGCATTACCAGTGCCAATGGTGGTAAGTCTGCCCCTGGTGCCACACATTGGCGGGGGGGTGTCATCCCAGTGCGCCCATCTTCCCCTCCCTTGGTCCTCCTCGTCCAGTGTTTTATGCACCATCCCGAGGAAGTGGCCTGTGTAGTGCCATGAAATGCGTTGTATGGTGTTTTATACTATTCTGTGAGCAATACATATCAAATCAATGATTCTTGATGATGCTTCTCCTTCATATTCCGGCACCTCTGCTGACACCAGTTTCCTTTTTATTGGGGATCATAAACCTCTTCCTGTGAACACACCAGAATCCTTAGACCGCAAAGCGTAGGACCATCCAGATCACTCCACTGAGCATCAAGAGCCACCTTACTCTGTGCAGGGCCAGTCATATTCCCTGCAGGCTTACACGCCAGGTTGCCTGATCCCCTATTAGGGAGTTCAGCAACCTCCCAGATGTGAGTACACCATTGCAATTCCTTTTCATCATTTATTTCAGCCAGTTATCTGTCAAACTACTACACTATAAGGAGCTCTCCCACAGCCTCTGTCTTTTTTTCTCTTTTTTCTGCTTAACCACTTGACCTCCGAAAGATTTACTCCCCTTTATTACCAAGCCATTTTTTGCGTTACGGCACTGCGTTATTTAAATTGACAATTGCACGGTCACGCAAAGCGGGACACAAACATGATGTATGACCTTTTTTTCCTACAAATAGAGCTTTCTTTTGGTGGTATTTGATCAACTCTGCAGTTTTTATTTTTTGTGCTATAAACAAAAAAAAAAAAATTAGAAAAAAAAATAATATTTTTTACTTTCTGCTATAAAACATATCCAACAAAAAAAAAAAAAAAAGAAAAAAAAAAATCTATTTTCTTCATCAGTTTAGGCCAGTATGTATTCTGCTACATATTTTTGTTAAGAAAAATCCCAATAAACGTATATTGATTGGTTTGCGCAAAAGTTATAGCATCTAAAAAATATGGGATATATATATTTTTTTTATGTAGCGCTGGTAGATTTTCAATCTACTGCTTATAGGTAAATTCAGTGGGTTATCTGTTTAAACATAGTCAGATTTGCCTCTGTTCCAGCTTGGCTGAGTTGCATGTAGTTTCACACTGTGCCTGTGGGTGTCGTTGTCACCATGGGTCGGTGTTGGAAAGGCAACACGTTAAAGCGTATGAGTGCTCCTCTGTCCCAGAGATAACTTGGTGGAGGTGGTCCTCCAAGTTGCATTCTGGGAGAGGGTATTTAAAGGACGGACGCCATGTTTTAGGGTTTTCGTTCCACCTGCTGGCCCTCCTGGCCGACAGGTATGTGCTAGGAGTACTACCTCGTGGTCCTCCAACCGGGAGACCCACGTTGCTGCAGCGTGTGGGTGGGCCCAGAAGCCTATCTGGGGCCTACCACAGCGGCAAGGGAATGGTCCTGGGCTGTCTGTCCTAGAGGGAAGAAGCTGGACAACTGAGAAGATCCCAGGGGAGGACCCGTCATGGAAGGATCATGCAGAGTGCTGGTCTGGAGAGGGGCCTGGTGACTCAGTTGGAGGACGTATCCTAAAGTAATCCTACTGCATAGTACTGCTGGATCGGCTTAAAGGTTCTAGTGCTGTGTTTGCGATTCATCGTAAACCATTACATCCTGTGGCAGAGGAACGTACGGGTTTCTATTCCATTCAAGTCTGTGGCAGAGACTTTTGTTCGTGCTGCGTACTGGCTGCTAGGTTAGTGAGAGAAACCTATCCAGGTGGCAAAGATTCAGCTCCAAAAAGAGAGTACATTCATCTACAAGATTCCAATTCCTAATACTACACTAAGAAAAGGTATTTGAACTTCCCTGCAACTCTTCTTCTACCTCTTTCCTGCTACTTCTTTCAATTACGTTTATTAAAGCATTGGAAAAGATACTCAAGTGTCCGTGGCCTACATTGTCTGGTATTAAACTCAAGGTGACCCTAGACCCGGTTCTGGTAAAATTGAGGTAACGAAGGTGACGGTAACAGCCCGCTTTAAACCAGCAGCTCCTCAGTGAGTTATTGCTACATGTGGGGGCGTCGTCCAGGAGTGTTAGCCGTCAACCTCCTGCAACCCTGAGAAGTATTTCACTGGGAGTTTACGTTGGAATAAGTTTCTGGACTTTGTCATTTTTTTAAGAGAAGAAGGGGTTAAAGTGCAGGACTTTATTTCTGACTGCGTAGGCTGCGGGTGAGAAGTAAAAACCTGTGAGCTACGTGATCAGAGGAACAAGTGGGAGGAGCCTAACCTACTTGTTACTGCATGGGATGCGTGTGTGTGTGTTTGGCTCCAGAAGAGAAGAGAGGCCTCGTGATCGTGCTGAGAAGATCGGAGTGCAGCCATGTCTTCTTTTCCGTTGGAACCGCCAACTATGGGACTTAAGATGTTCCCTACGAGTACCGCTGCGGGTGCTATGCTGACCGGAACCCTGCTGACAGATACCGGCATTCATTTGAAACCGCAGGGGAGGTTTGTGCTATACACAGTTGGAGATATTGAAGGGCTGGGCATGCTTTGCCACAAGTGTGAAGGACTGACCATACATCTCCGTCTATTTGTCCGTTGTTTGCAGTGCGGGAATATTTGTTCACAGTGGAGCAACCTACCATGTTGCCCCGTGCTTATCGTGTGGATTGGGCTACAGGAATTGCCACAGTGGAAACTACTGCTATTGCTGCTGGAGAGCAACAGGCCATGATCTCGTCTGCTACCATGAGTGCTTCCGAGGAAGATGCCGCTGTTACTGCTTCCTCAGTGGATATCACCGTTATGTCTACGTCTACTACACCTATCCCAGTTGCACCTGTCCAGAGGAAGGTGGGATATGTGAAGGCTTCCCGTGGCTGTGGTCGAGGCCTACCCCAGAGACTACCCGAACTGGAGACAGAGAAATATATGGCTCCGGAGAAGTCCACCTCAGGAACGGGTGAGAGATCAAAGGGGAATGTATCTGGGACTCTTTGTAAATATTTGCCAGCAGAGGAGTTGAGAGACTCGGAGATAGATTCTATGTCAAATCTCTCCGGTGATGATGATTTGTTTGAAACAATGTCACAGGAACTATTTTGGGCCCAGGGTGAAGATGTTGCTTCTATCTTAACTTTCTCAGAGTGGACAGCCCTGGATTCTGGGAAGACATCACCTTGTGTGGAGCCGCACAGTACTACCAAAAAACATTGTCTAAAGTTGCTAGTTTGCTTCCGACACCCGTCGGGTCTATGGTGAGTAAATCCCCAAACTCTTGTGTGTCCCCTGGTTTGGGGAAAAATAGATCTTTGCCTAAACTTGCACGTTTACAGAGAGTGCTCACCAAACGTGTTGCCACAGAATATGGTCTGGAATTTCCCTATGTTACTCAGGAAATTATGCAGGAAATTGAGGCCAACCGGGAACTGTGGTACAGTGAAGCTGTTTGGGACTATTTGTCTGTGCCAAAACCTTTCCGGAAAACTGGATATTCTGTTGCCATGGATGAACGCTTCAATGGATGTTTCCTACACTGGAACTATGGTCGGCACATCTATGCTGACAAAGTGGTCATTTGCAGACCTGGAAAAGATGATGTTGTGTACTTTATCACTACAGTGGATAAACTGGGAAAGAAACTGACATTGCCAGATCCCCGCTTTTATTGGTGATTATGAACAAGAACTTTGGGGTATATAGTTAGAGTGTGTCAGTATATAGAGATCTCTGTGGTCAAGAAATGATATTCATCCCAGCGTTTTCAAATCCAAAGACTCTTTGCTAGCTGGATATTCTTTATTGAAAGTATGTGATTCACTTAAAGATAGGGATGGACTTTTCAAGTTACTTTAGTTCATTTCTATTAAAAGGAAAAGTATATGGGAAGAGAGTATCATTCTTCTTTTGGAATGAGGCTTTGCTCCTAAACTGTTTAGCTAGGAAACTGTACATATTTAGTGGGTGTCTAACTTTGTTTTTTTCAGGAACAATTGGATCTCCTATCAAGCTGTTAGACTTTTCAGCTAGATAGATAGTGGGACTTGTAACAGTTCTAAATGTGGTTTCTTTTAAGGATGTGAATATGTTGTTCTATAAATGTTAAAACTGTAATATTCCTATACTGTCTTTTCTTTCCCCTTCATCCAAGTTTTTTTAAGTTCAACTACCTACTTTCAGGCTTAGGAGTTATTTTGACAGACGTTGAGGACAACGTCTATTGTAGTGGGGGGGAGTATGTAGCGCTGGTAGATTTTCAATCTACTGCTTATAGGTAAATTCAGTGGGCTATCTGTTTATACCTAGTCAGATTTGCCTCTGTTCCAGCTTGGCTGAGTTGCATGTAGTTTCACACTGTGCCTGTGGGTGTCGTTGTCACCATGGGTCGGTGTTGGAAAGGCAAAACGTTAAAGCGTATGAGTGCTCCTCTGTCCCAGAGATAACTCGGTGGAGGTGGTCCTCCGAGTTGCATTCTGGGAGAGGGTATTTATAGGACGGACGCCATGTTTTAGGGTTCGTTTTCGTTCCACCTGCTGGCCCTCCTGGCTGACAGGTATGTGCTAGGAGTACTACCTCGTGGTCCTCCGACCGGGAGGCCCACGTTGCTGCAGCGTGTGGGTGGGCCCAGAAGCCTGTCTGGGGCCTACCACAGCGGCAAGGGAATGGTCCTGGGCTGTCTGTCCTAGAGGGAAGAAGCTGGACAACTGAGAAGATCCCAGGGGAGGACCCGTCATGGAAGGATCATGCAGAGTGCTGGTCTGAAGAGGGGCCTGGTGACTCAGTTGGAGGACGTATCCTAACGTAATCCTACCGCATAGTACCCGGTTCTGGTGAAATTGAGGTGACGGTAACAGCCCGCTTTAAACCAGCAGCTCCACTGTGAGTTATTGCTACATTTACATACTGCCACTGGTCCTGAAGCCGAAGAAGGCTGAGAGGGCTCTCCTTGCAGCTGAGTGCTCGGTGACCCTGAAGGTGGTAACAGGGATCACTAAGCCCAAAGAAGCAGGGATTGCCGGCTGTGCTGCAGGTGTCAGATTCTGGTGAGGCGACTTCCCTTCAGGTGGATTCCAGATGAGAGGAGCAGCAGGTCCCAAGAGGGGCACAGGTTGTGCAGGCAGCACACAGCAAGAACGTAGCAACAGGCTGGTCACAGCGGGTAAGTGCAGCAGGCTGTTCACAGCGGGTAAATGCAGCAGGCTGGTCACATAGTCAGGAGTTGTAGCTAAGGGCAGAGAACCGCTGGTCAGCAGACAGAGGATCAGAGACATGGTCGGGCAAGCCGAGGTCATACACTGGACAGGAGATGAAAGCAGATCCATGGACAAGCCAAGGTCAGAGCCAGGAGGAAGACGAGGTATCCAAGAACGAGCAGGGTCGGTAATGGGTAGTTCAGAAGCACAAGCACACAGGGTCACAGGAATCAGGAAGCTGAAGACCAGTCAGGGGCATATGAGTGCATCAGTCATTCTTTTAAAGGCCAGAGGGCGTCAGAACCTACCGCAGGATGTGTGTGCCAGCCCGTTCTCTTCCATTGCGTGTGCACGCAATTCCACACAAATGGGCATATCCGTATTGGATATTGGCTATTATGCCAGGTCTCTAGGCAAGCCTCCTCCTGCTTGTTCCCTGACAGCCACCTTAGCAGTGCAGTGTCATCATACTGATACTGTACTATTTTGGGAAGGTAATTATTTTTTTTTTTTACACTGTGACTGCTTTTACAGCAATTACAACTGTAAAATCAATAATTTCTCACTCTCTCCAGCTGCATTCCTGCAGACACTGAGAAAACTGTAATAGCTGTGACTGGTTACAGTTATCACATGGTACAATGCTGCTGTAAATAGCCTTGTGTCATGTGATCTCTGTGAGCAATCACAGAGATTACACAGTAGTAAACAATGATGCCGGGAAATTACATCTTGTTTGCTACTTCTATGTGATCACTAATTGACCAATCAGTGATCACATGGTACCAGGGCTGCCCACAGTGGCGTGGTACAGTGATCCCTAGGGTGGAGTAAATTCTTGGCTACAATTCTGGCATAATGAGATGACAAGATATAATATTCATTCTGTTAAAAAAGTTGATTTGTAGGCAAACCCACAATTTACAATTACAGTAAGTAACTTGTATAAGTGATAAAAACAGAAAATAAAACCAAGTACAATTAAACTCCCAAATTCACATCCTGCAAGATTTTTTTTTTCATTTTTAGTTGGATAGTGAGAAGTGGGGCAGCTGGAAGATAATTTCAGAATTGTTTAGTAATACACTGAATTTTATAAGAGAAGAAGAGCACAGATGTGGCTATGGTGTGATGAAATTGTGGACAAATGACTAAATGGCACGTTTTGATTTTATTCCAGAAATCTCAATGTTATGGTCTGAATTGTATTTACTTATGGCAAATTATTATATTTTTTAGTGACTGACATGTGGGGTTCTCATATCATACTGAAAAATGTGTAATTATAACATCAGCAATTTTTTGTGACACATCCTGTCATGGTATGTTTGCAGTGATCAAAATGCTATTTCTGTTGTTACAATCCAAATGTCAGAAAAGTGGCAGGGTATAATACGAAACAAAGGATATCTAATATCTAGCCTTCAGGCCTTACAATAGCTATATACAGTGGTCATACAGATGCAGATAGGTCTATATTTTATGATGCATGTGCAACAAAAGCTTACAACAGCCTTTTTATACAGTGCCTTGCAAAAGTATTCACCCCCCCCCCCCCCCCCCCTCTTGGTATTTATCGTATTTTGTTGCCTCACAACCTGGAATTAACATGGATTGTTTGAGGATTTGCATCATTTAATTTACAGAACATGCCCACAACTTTGATTTATTATTTTTTTTTTAATTATTGTGAAGCAAACAACAAATAGGACAAAATAACAGAAAAAGTCAATGTGCATAACTATTCACCCCCCTAAAGTCAATACTTTGTAGAGCCACCTTTTGCGGCTATCACAGCTCCAAGTCGCTTTGGATAAGTCTCTATGAGCTTGCCATATCTTACCACTGGGATTTTTGCCTATTCCTCCTTGCAAAACTTCTCCAGCTCCTTCAAGTTGGATGGTTTGCGCTTGTGAACAGCAATCTTTAAGCCTGACCACAGATTTTCTATTGGATTGAGGTCTGGGCTTTGACTAGGGCATTCCAACACATTTACAGGTTTCACCTTAAACCACCCGGATGTAGCTTTAGCAGTGTGTTTGGGGTCATTGTCCTGCTGGAAGGTGAATCTCCGTCCTAGCCTCAAATCAAACACAGAGTGGTACAGGTTTTGCTCAAGAATATTCCTCTATTTAGCACCATCCATCTTTCTCTCAACTCTGACCAGTTTCCCAGTCCTGACTGCTGAAAAACATCCCCGCATCATGATGCTGCCACCACCATGTTCAACTGTGGGGATGGTGTTCTTTGGGTGATGTGATGTGTTGGATTTGCGCCAAACATAGTGTTTTCTTTGATGGCCAAAAAGTTCAATATTAGTTTCATCAGACCAGAGCACCTTCCTCCATACATTTTGGGAGTCTCTCACATGCCTTTTCGCAAAGTCAAAACATGCCATTATGTTTTTTGCTCAAAGTAATGGCTTTCTTCTGCCATAAAGCCCAACTCTATGGAGCATACGGCTTATTGTCATCCTATGTACAGATACTCCAGTCTCTGCTGTGGAACTCTGCAGCTCCTCCAGGGTTACCTTAGGTCTCCGTGCTGCCCTCCTTGCCCGGTCCGTGAGTTTTGGTGTGAGGCTGTTTCTTGGCAGGTTTGCTATTGTGCCATGTTCTTTCCATTTGGGTTTGATAGATTTGATGGTGCCCCTAGGGATCATCAAAGATTTGAATATTTTTTTTAACCTGACTCTGACTTGTACTTCTCAACAACATTGTTCCTTACTTGTTTGGAGAGTTCCTTGGCCTTCATGGCAGTGTTTGATTAGTGGTGCCTCTAGCTTAAGTGTTGCAGCCTCTGGGGTCTTTCAAAAAGGTGTGTATATGTAATGACAGATCATGTGGACATCATTTCACTAATTATGTGACTTCTGAAGGTAATTGGTTGCACCAGAGCTTTCTATGGGCTTCATAACAAAGGGGGTGAATACATACGCACATGTCAATTATCAGTTTTTTATTTCTGAAAAATAGTTTTATGTATATATTTTTCTAATTTTACTTCACCAACTTAGACTATTGTGTTCCGATCCATCACATATAATTCAGATTAAAAAAAACATTGAACTAAAGGCTGTAATGTAACAAAATAGGTAAAAAGCCAAGGAAGGTGAATATTTTTGCAAGGCACTGTATTTAGGTAACAATGACATACTTGCCAACAGTCCCGATTTTCCCGCGACAATCCCAATTTTGGGACCCTCATCCTAATCGGAGCTCGTCCCGATTAAATTACCGGGATTTTGCCTTTGTCCTGGGAAATCAGGAATGTTTTAGGCAAAAATGGCCGGCGGGCTACAAAAAGAGGGCTGCCGCTGCTATGTCTATTTCCCCGTGTCTTCAGCAGAAAGGGGAGGGGCAGCCAAAACAGCTTCTCTCTTCAGTGTACAAGTAGATAATTCTCTTGTACACTGAAGCCTATTGGCTGCATGGATCGATCAGAGGCCCCTCCCCTCTCCACTGCACACACGAGAAAGCCGGGAACTGTAGCTGCTGCGGGACAGACACATGAAGGAGGGCTTCGCTGCGCAGCTGGGGATGCTGATGTAAGGAGGGGCTCCACTGATGTGGACACAGATGTAAGGAGGGGCTCCACTGATGTGGACACAGATGTAAGGAGGGGCTCCGCTGCCGAAGACACAGATGTAAGGAGGGGCTCCGCTGCTGGAGACACCAGATTAAAGGAGGGGCTTCGCTGCCGGGGACACAGATGTAAGGAGTGCCCCGCTGCTGGGGACACCAGATGTAAGGAATGGCTCCGCTGCCTGGGACATTGATGTAAGCAGGGGCTCCACTGATGTGGACACAGATGTAAGGAGGGGCTCCGCTGCTGGGGACACCAGATGTAAGGACGGGCTCCGCTGCCAGGGACACGAAATGTAAGGAGGGGCTCCACTGCCAGGGACACAAAATGTAAGGAGGGCTCCGCTGCTGGGGATACCATATGTAAGGAGGGGCTCCGCTGCTGGGGACACTGATGTAAGGAGGGGCTCCGCTGCTGAGGACACTGATATAAGGAGGGGCTCCACTGGGGGCACCTGATGTAAGGAGGGACTCCACTGGGGGCACCTGATGTAAGGAGGGACTGTGCTGGGGACACCTGATGTAAGGAAAGACTCTGCTGGGGGCATCTGATGTAAGGACAGACTCCGCTGGGGGCACCTGATGGCATCTGGTGGCAGGCGTCACGCTCAGGGCTCCCACTAATTCTGCATAATGGTGAGTTGAATTATTTCATTTTATAGTACAATGTAATAATAGAAATAATGAGCTTCAATCATCCTGACACCATAACAACCATGGTGCTGGGATGATTGAAGCAGTAACACCAGGTGTTTGGAGTATCTTTATCTGCTGATTGTTAAACTTGCTGAAATATACATATTCCTACTGTGGTGTAGGATCTGGGTCTGCTGTCCCTCCGTCTCTCTCTCCCTTTCCCTCTTTGTCCCTCCCTCTTTCTCCCTCCATCATCTCAGACTCTAACCACACCCCCTTTGAGCCATGCCCCTTTAAGCCACGCCCAATATTTCGCTTAAACCACCCCCATTGTTCGCTGCGGCATGTAAAGCGCACGGCATTTTAAATTCCCCACTATGTCACGCCTCCAAATGAATGCCCCCCCCTAATTATAATAAGACTCCACCCACAGGCAAAAAAGTGTCCTTATAAATTTTTTTACCATGTTGGCAACTATGCAATGGGTCATTAGGTAAAACTTTCTAATACAGCTGAAAGCTCTCACCTCTGTTGGAGAACTCTTTAAAAAAAACTGTAACCCTATAGCAAAAGAAATGGACATTGAAAATGACCAATTGAAATTTGGACACCTCACAATTCTTGTAGCCATATATGTTTTATACTTAACACCTTGTAAATGATATCTAAACACCATAACAAAAAAATGTAAATACATTGCAGTCTACCCGTCCACCAGATGTAGTGGCTGCATTAATTTTCTGTCACGCTTACCCCTATTGCAGGTGTTCAGACACTATATCTGGCTACTATGTTCTTCACCTATAGCAGCCCCCTTTTCCCATAAGGCAAGCAGGTCTACCGGTACTCGGTTGCCCCCAGGACTTATACGCAATGCTATAATGCCTGGCTACCACTTCCAGGGCAGGCACAAACTGAGCAAAACAAACAGGTACTTGCGTTTGGCAGACAGGTAGAGTGGTTCAATGACAGTCCAGATAAAAGGTTGGCAGAATTCAGAAAATAGTCGTTATCCGGTCCGAGGTCATACACAGGGAAATCCAATTTAGCAGACAGGGGCTTGCTCAGATATTACACACTTTATCACACTATATCACAAGCATGAGAACTGCAGGTTTGGCTGGCTTAAATCAGGTCTGGTCTCCTCCCAAAGTCTGGCCACATTAACCACTTCCCGCCCGGCCTATAGCAGATTGACGGCCGTGAAGTGGTTCTGTTATCCTGACTGGGTGTCATATGACGTCCAGCGGGATAACATGCCGGCGCGCGCCCATGGGGGCGCGCATCACGGCGAGTGCGGTGTGTCAGTCTGACAACCCGCATCTCCGATCTGTCAAAGCCTTCTTACCATGTGACCAGCTGTGACCAATCACAGCTGATCATCGCGTGAACCAGGAAATGCTGGTAAACGGCAATCCTCGGTTTGCGCTGACAGGGAGAGCTGATCGGCGGCTCTCCCTGTCAGGGGGGGGGGGAGTCTGTGCTGATAATCAGCACATTGATTATCAGCACAGACCCCTCAAATGTAACAATCACCTGCCAATCAGTGCCCAGAAGTACCACAACAAAAAGTGTGCCAGTGCCCACCACAGTGCCAATCACTGCCCACTGCAGTGCCAATCACTGCCCAGCAGTAACACCTGTCAGTACTTCTCAGTACCTAATCAGTGCTGCCCATCAGTGCCACCTACCAGTGCCACCTGTCAGTGCCAATCAGTACTACCTATCAGTGTCAATCAGTGCCGCCTGTCAGTGCCCATCACAGATGTCTGTCAGTGCCCATCAGTGCCATCTGTCAGTGCCCATCAGTGCCGCCTGTCGGTGCCCATCAGTGCCGCCTGTCGGTGCCCATCAGTGCTGCATATCAGTACCGCCTATTGGTGGCCATCAGTGCTGCATATCAGTGCCCATCAATTCTACATATTAGTGCCTCCTCATCAGTGCCCATCAGTGCCACTTAGGGTTGCCACCTCATCCCTTTAAAACCGAACACATATTAATTACACAGTTTATGTGGCTGACTAAGGTGGTAATTAAACTCACTTGGTGTCTTATCTGAATTAAATTAGCCTCAGAACCTGTGTAATTCATATGTGTTCGGGTTTAAAGGGATGAGGTGGCAACTCTAGTGCCACTTTATCAGTGCCAACTCATCAGTGCCCATCAGTGCTGCCTCATCAGTGCCACCTCATCAGTGCCCAACAATGAAGGGGAAAACCAATTTTTATGAAAGAAACTAAAAAAAAATCCTTTTTTTTTCAAAAATTTTGGTATTTTTTAGTTTGTGCAGCAATAAATAAAAACCGCAGAGGTGATCAAATACCACCAAAAGAAAGCTCTATTTGTGGGAAGAAAATGATAAAAATTTAGTTTGGGTACAGTGTTGCATGACCGCGCAATTGTCATTCAAAATGTGACAGCGCTGAAAGCTGAAAATTGTCCTGGGTAGGAAGGGGTGTAAGGGCCTGGTATTGAAGTGGTTAATCACCTTGCAGGTGGACAGACAAGGAGAATGCCATTGCCAAAACCAGGAAGCTGAAATGAGAAGCAGGAGCGCTAGATGCTCCTGACATTTTCTTTTTTCACTCTACATTTCTTTTTTTGTGAAGTACAGAAAAATACCTGTTAATCCTGCCAGAATTTCAGTGTTCTTGCAACTTCCTGTGAGCTGAACTGATATTTTAGACAATGTTATCAGCTTTCTCAGCTATCATCTCTGAACTACAAAACCTTCTCTCTATATAATGGGGATAAGGAGGTGTTTGTAGTGTAAATCACCCTGGAGTGACAATGCTTTTCCTCTATAGATAAATACAGTGAGTGGGTTTTGTTTTCTTAGGAAAAAAAGAGTATTACTGACAGGGTCACCAGGTGAAAATAAAGGGAAAAAAAATCTAACACAGAAATGAATCACTTGCTGACCACGCTATAGCCGAATGATGGCTACAGCTGGCTAGTTCTGGGAGGCCATCATGACGGCCTCCCGTGATCTTGCCTGCTGCGGGGTGCAGGCGGCATGCTCTGTGATCGTGGGAGGACACTGCTAATCACAGATTGAAGTAAAGAGCCAATCAGCAGCTCTTTACCACATGATCAGCTGTGTCCAATCACAGCTGATCACAGATGTAAACAGAAGCCGGTTATCGGCACTTCTTTCCTTACGCTGACAGCATGAGGAGAAGAGAAGAGAGCCGATAACCGAAAGCTAACTGAAAGCTAAAAATTAGCCTGGGCAGGAAGGGGGTAAAAGTGCCCGGTAGGCAAGTGGTTAATGCATGTGCCACATCTAAGGACTAGTAAACTGCAATTCAATAAATTTGTATTCTTGGGTTTAAATATGCTTTACCTCTCAGGCATTACAATGACTTTGTTAAGGAAAAGTAAATGCTTTAATTAATAAAATATGTCTTATGTATGATGTATGAACAGTTTAATCATCAGAAGTTTTCACAGGTGTACTACAAGTGGGTGTATTTTCTGATGGTGAAGTCATCAGGGACATATTTTGTGCTGATTAGAACTCCCACTTGAATATTAGAATAGAATCATAAAACAGTTACCAAAGCAGAACACAGTCTTGGCTGCTATTTCAGAGTTTAGAGTTCTATGTTGAAAAAAAAAAAACAGTATTTTTTTCTGTTATGGTATCATAGCCCTGAGCACACATATAAATTCTTGGCCTCAAAATGTAACCAAAAAAGGAAGATGGTCATTTAAAACAATTTTGTGTTGTTAAAAAGTTATTTTGCTTTTTTTGGAAGCTGATGTTTTATATAATTTGTTTTTAATTACATATATAAAATCTTCATTTTTCAAATAAACATTGATTTAAAGAACCTACCACATCCTGTAAAAATTACAGCCAGCTGCTCCATGAAAGAAGATGAATACTTTTCTCTCCAGGGATGACAAGTAAAATCTTTGCTGTCTGCATGTGCTTTCAGAGTCACTGCCATCCAACATTTCTGGATGTTTTGGATAGAGTATTCCCCCTCAGAGCACTGTAATTCATCCCAATAGCCACTGCATGCTGTAGTAATGTAGTGGCTGTTGGGAGGAATACTGAGTACACCTAGAATGATCCTATGTGTTGTGCACAGGAAAAGGCACAAGCTGGTCATAGATTACTCCATTTTTTTTTTCACATAAGCCAGCAGGCTGATTGAAAAAAATGAACACATTCTGCTAACCACACAAGTGAGGTGGACGAGGTAATCCTCCCAACTGCGCTATTGTATTCTTACATCAGGGACTTTGTTGAATACACTGATCAGCGCTGCAGCCAATTGACTGCATGCTATGATCGAATTAAAATTCATCAACAGTCTTCAAGACGATTCAGTTCAATTCAATAGTCTCCCTGATAATGTTTCCTTTTTTGGTGGCAGTCCCCAAAGGTGAAATGATTTTGGACCCAAACTTATAAAGAGGTGACTGGAATCAAGACTACAAAAACTGCCTAGATGGTTCTATTAAATAAACCTGTTCTAGGGCTCACAAAGGCCTCCCAAATACGTATATTCTTTTTTTTACTTGCTGCTAAAAAAATTGCTAAGACTTGGAAAACTTCTATAGTGAGGCTAGAGTTTTTGAAAAATAAGTTATCTTGGATAAGGATCTAGAAAAATTTGGATACAATTATTAATGATAAGTAAAATCTCAGGAACCCTGAAATAATTATATATGGATGTTAAAGCAGGATGCTAATATGGTGTGGAACACCTTCTCCTTCTCTTAGCTAAGGGGATTTAGGGGTTGGGATCCTACGGAGGGGCAGGTGTGGACTGGCGGCCTTTTTCCCACACTCTTCTTTTATTTCTTGTCCTATATGCTAATTAATAAACAGTGTAGTCCCCCACGCTATCGAATGAATCTAATCTAATAAAAAATTGCAGCTAGACCTAAAGTGTATACAGTGCACAAAATTGGTGTATGGTAAAAAAGTGATCTCCCCTGATGAAGTCACGTGTCTTGACGTAATGCATAGGGAGTCGTGGATATCGAACGAACCGGAAGTGATGTAAGAGGCGCCTGTAACGCCGTGTATTTTACATCTCTGCTGTTTTTTAACCTTTTCTTTGTAAGTGCCAATTTGGCCATTTAATAAATCTATTGTTCTAAATGGTTTGCACTATGGGAGATTCTTTTTTATCCCCTTATATGCCCGTTTTCCATGAATGATTATGCTGTGAATACGGAACCCATCATTTGGAATACACTATGTGGAGGTGTTCCACACCATATTAGCACACTGGCTTCAAAGGTCAGGAGATCCATAGATGTCCCTCAGCTAAGCGGATTGCTAAAGCTGTATATACTTCATATTGAGGTAAGAGTCCAGAGAGCATTAATTGGTGTTTATGAAGATCTCCTATTGAAGATACCCTTTGATGACATGTTCAGCACTTTATTAATTTGTCTATTTTAGACATAGTGGACTATATTATTACACTACACAGTTTTGTGTTATAGTTGCATGCCTTAGAGCAGTGGTTCTCAACCTGGGGGTCGAATGATGATTTGCTAGGGGTCACCGAATCCTGGGTTTTTCCTGAAGCCTGTACCACTCTCCCAGCCTTTTCGCAGCCGCCCAGCAGGGCTGTCCCTGGAGCCTATGGCCGCCCAGCAGGGCTGTCCCTGGAGCCTATGGCCGCCCAGCTGGGCTGTTCCTGGAGCCTGCGGCCACCCACTCAGCCTCTTCACAGCCGCCCATTCAGTTCATGGCATGGTTGGGGGGCAGAGACTAGAGGTCAGCTGACTGGTGAGGAATGTGAAGTGGGAGGGGCTGGAGGAGACCCTATCGACTGATTTTGACATAGGTGTCACTGCTATGAGACACCACAAAGTTGTAGACACAGTGAGTAACACTACCTTTGCCATTAAAGGTCCCCACTACAGTTCTCAGATCAGCAGATGACCTTGATCAAGGGCACCTAAGTTGGCTGATCAGAACTCCCCCTAGCACTGCCACTCATGCCATTCCCTCCACCAAGGAGTAAGAGAAGGAATAAAAATAGAAAGGGAGGAACAAAGGGAGAGGAAAAGAGGGGGAGGAACAAAGAAAAGGGAGAGAAAGAATAAGAGAAATAGCAAGAAAAATAGCTAGAGAGCGGAATGGGGGAAAAAATCAAGAAATTAAGATAGGGAAAGAAAGGAGAAGAAAAAGAAAGGAGGGGTACATCCTAAAATGTACCATAAGGGGTTTTAATACTGTACGAGTCGAAGGGACTCAGGGAGCGCTAAATATCTGTGGGTTGGGCGCGCAAATTACTTGTCTTGCCTTGGGTACTGACAACCCACGCTACGAAAATAATTTTTTCTGTTAGGGGTCCCCGCAACTTGGGAAATTCTACCAAGGGGTCATGGTACTGGAGAGGTTGAGAACCAGTGTCTTAGAGCTACCTGGGGCTTCATATTCATTTGCACAGATTGTTTACATATTTATTAGCTATTTGCACGATACGTTGTATTGCTTATATTTGCACAGGAGTTTATTTTGTACTTTGTTATATCTATTGTCATTTTGCATTGTACACTTTATTGCTTAATTCTGCACAGGAGTTCTATTTTGCACAGGAGTGTATTTGCTTATTTCACAGGTAGTATAGATTGTTTGTTCTTATTAAGTTGCGCTGATCACTTTTTTACCTTGTTCTATAAGCTACCTTTTCTTGGTTGTTCTGGTGAATAGTGATGCTGGTGGGTCTTTGGAGATTTCCACGACAGCCCACTTTCATGAGGCATTCTGGAGTTGATTTACTAAAACTGGAGAGTGCAAACTCTGGTTCAGCTGTGCATGGTAGTCAATTAGCTTCTTACGTCAGCTTGTTCAAGTAAAGCTTTAATAAAAAAATAAAAAAAAACACCTGGAAGATGTTTGGTTTCTATGCAGATTTGCACCAGATTTTGCACTCTCCAGTTTTAGTAAATTAACGCCTCAGTGTTTTCTTTTACACTTTTCATGTTCTCTTCTGCTTCTTTACATATGCAATATTGCTTATTTAATCTAGAACATTGCCTTAAAAATGCTGGTTTCTTGTAGTCATCTGTAGTGATGGGGTTTTCAGCACTTTTCTGTTTTCGGTAGCACGCTGGTTATATGAAATCCCTCTGAAGTCTATATTGCATTAATACTGGTGGACAGGGATATAACAATAGGAGATGAAATGTAACTGTTAAACGGTTCCCGACCGGCTCGCGTACATATAATGCGGCACAGTGGCACCGTTGCGCGAAACCTGTACGGGGTTCCTTTAAGAGCTGCCAAAGAGCACACATGCCCCTTCCTGCTGCACAGCGGGGGGACCTGATGCATATGGCTGGTGGTCACAATCGCAGCTGGCTACGCATGATCGCATGCAGGAGCACCAGCACTGGGATTTGTGTGTCAGCACACAAATCCCTGTGCTGTCAGAGGAGAGGAGACATATCATTTGTTCCTAGTAAGTAGGAACATTGCAATGTCTCCTCTCCTACGCTGTCCTCTCCCAATACAGTTAGAACACACATTTAACCCCTTGATCGCCCCTAGTGTTAACCCCTTCCCTACCAGTGTAATTTACACAGTAATCAGTGCATTTTTATAGCACTGATTGCTGTATAAATGTCAATGGTCCCAAAAATGTGTCAAAAGTGTCCGATCTGTCTGCCACAATGTCCCAATACCGCTAAAAATCGCAGATAACCGCCATTACTAGTAAAAAAAAAAAAAATAATAAAAATGCTATAAATCTTTCCCATAGTTTGTAGACGCTATAACCTTTGCCCAAACCAATCAATATACGCGTATTGCGATTTTTTTTTTTACCAAAAATATGTAGAAGAATATATATTGGCCTAAACTAATGGAGAAATTTGTTTCTTAAAAACATTTTTGGGGATATTTATATAAAGTAAAATTTTTTTTTTTTTCAAAATTGTCGCTCTTTTTTTTGTGTATAGCGCAAAAAATTAAAACCGCAGAGGTGATCGAAAAGCACCAAAAGAAAGCTCTATTTGTGGGAAAAAAAGGACACAAATTTTGTTTGGGTACAGCATTGCATGACCGCGCAATTACCAGTTAAAGCGACGCAGTGCCAAATTGTAAAAATTGCTCTGGTCAGGAAGGGGGTAAAACCTTTCAGGGCTGATGTGGTTAATAACCTCATGCTTTCAAAATGATTCATTATGTTTGGGGGAGGCTCACCGGTGTAGTGATATTCATGTTCTCTATGATGCTTATTCTGTTTTGTATTTCTTGAAATTCTGTAAACATTATTGATAGAGATATTGTCAGATTATAACTTGGTGCATTAAGCTGAAGGATTCAAATTGCAGTCCCTGGTAAAAGTAAAATTAATGTTGCCTACTGCATTAGAATACATTTATTTGATTAACTAGATTTGTAGAGGAGCGTAGGATATGTTTTCTTGTACTAAGAGAATCCCCTACTGAAGTTGCCATTGTTTAACCTAGTTGTTCCTGTTGGGAGCTCACTAGTAATAACAGTGAACACCATTTGGGAAGTGCATGTAGAAAATCATTTTAAGTTGACATCCTGCCCAGGACTGAGTGGCAATCATACCCTGCCAGTCAGTAAGATCTGTAGGACTAGAGTGCAAAAGGAGTCAATCTGTTAGGCAGAGGGCCTTTGAGCTTGGAAAGAGTTTCTATTATGTGGAGCTTTCCGGAATCAGGATGTAAACAATAACTATCTTGCATGTGCTTCCTAATAGGGGGAAAGCATGAGGACTTCTGATATGGGAGGCAACGTCAATTGCATTCATCCTTTGGAGGAATGCCTGGATATTCAAAACCACTCACAGGGTGCAAGTCTCAGTTCTCTAGACACCTCTCTCTTATGTACTATTAAGGATGTTTGCAATCTGGCAGTGTGCAGCTGCCATTACCTTGTATGACTGTTAGTATGCAGCAGGGGTAGGCAACCTCGGCCCTTCAGCTGTGGTGAAACTACAAATCACATCATGCCTCTAGGAGTCATGCCTGTGATTGTTAGGGTCTTGCAATGTGTCCTGGGACTTGTAGTTTCAAAACAGCTGGAGGGCCAAGGTTGCCTACCCCTGGTATACAGTAGATTATCTTCTTCGGTAAAGTTTGTTTGCTGCTTTCACGGAGCCTGATATGGACTCTGTTTATTATATTCCAACTGTGTCTACTCTTCAACACGGGCTTGTCCTTGGTGAAAGAAGCAGGAGTAAAAGCCAGCATGTAAAGCAGCCTGGATAGAGGTTCTGGGTTCTACTCTGGCCAGGCTGAGCTTTATTTGGGTGAGATCTACAGATTTCTTCCTAATAAGTTTGAGAACCCTGGTGGGGCCCATGCTAGAGAACTGCAGGAGCCTTGAGGATCACCTGAGCTGGTAAGGAAAGAGTTAAGTTACACCAGACATGGTCCCCTTACATTAAAGATTATATGTACCTAAATCAATTCAATATTCTTCACAGTATAATTCTTTTTTATTCTTTTACTATAACTGCTCACTTAATTCTATTACCTTGATTTAGGCTAATAGCAGAAAAGTAGTTATTACTCTGCACAGTTATATCCCTTCGCATCAATTGAAAATGAAAAGAACTTTTAAAAAGTCGTTAAAGGTGGTGGGTTTGCTTTTCCCAGTGATGCTTAGTGATGAGGCAATACTCATTCTTTTACACCCTGGTAATCTGACAAACCTGAACCTGTGACCTGTTTTTTCTGACATTTACTGCAGTCCTGTAAAATATTTTTTTGCAGAATAAAAGAAACAAACTGCTATTGCTTTATCTAAGATAAAAATGCAAGCATTCTAAGCGATATTTGCTATAATTCAGATGCCAGCATACCAAAGGAAAACCAATAATGCATTGTTACTGTTTGGGTTCAGTAATACATTGAGCTTGATAAACATGAAGTGAATAATTTGCTTATTTCAATGTTAACATTGTTGTTGTTTTTAACACCAAACTTACATGTACATGCCATAAAAACAGAAAATTTGAATTTAAACCCAGTACAGGAAGCATAATTTTCCTGCTAAGTAGTCCATGCATTGTTGTACTACACCAATTCTCTTTTATCTTCAATTAGGTAAAGCCATTATGCACCTGTTGGTGTTGTTGGAACACCCTCAGGAGGAAACTGGGCTGGCAGGCATGTACCCCATGGGCCAGTATCAATAGGATATGTGAGACTGGTGGCCCTGAGTAGAGATGCAGGTGCTGTAGACCCACAGTCATTAACACATGCTGTGCTTTATATATGTAGCGGTAGTTGCCACTAGTAACAAACATCCACCAAATCACGCCGCTGCCAGACTCCCATGCATCACTTGCAGAGATAATGAACAGTCTTTTGCTGGTTTTGGGTTTTTTTTTGTTTACTGGGGGGTACAACTTGGTTGGGGAAAAGGGTATATGGGATGCCCATAGGATAGTTAGTTTGCCATCATACTTTAAAGATTGCAAAAGTTAGCAAATAGAGCCAGAAGAGATGATGTGCATGTATTTATGGCTATGATCTTTCCTCCTGCATCACCATGCAAACTGTTGCTTCTCCTCTGCTTAACTCCCGCAGACTATTGCTTTCCAGGTGTTCCCCATCCATTACCGTGTAAGGGATGAGGACATCACTCTTGACCGTGTGGGGGTGATGTTCCCAGACCTTCTCTCCTCCTGCACGAATCTTATCAGCTCTCCTTTCCTCCTGCACAAATCTTATATTGAAGTAAAGTAATGACACATCTTCTTCTGAAAGCTAGAAGGACCCACTCTGAATAAATCCTTTAAGCTGGCTCTGGTTGCTCGCAGCTACTAGGCCAAAGGCCTGCAACACCTTTCCCTGGAGTATATAAAGTGTGATTATCTGCGCTATTCAATAAAAGCAGCCCGCAAAGTTTGTTGATTGCCAAACATAAAGTCCAAAAAGAGTCTATAAGAGCGGCGCTAAAATAAATGATGTTAGCGTAGTGAGTCCGAGGTAAAGGGAGGAATGTTCCAGTCACCGGTAGAAGTGCATAGACGTGGAAGCACTCAACACCACGTGGTAAAGTAATCTGCTTACCAGAAAGCAAAAAAAAAGTTAGGAGTGTAATTAACTCCACGACTCGTCCAGCATGTCGGCCTCCACAATACACCCTCAAGGATTGGAGCAGCAATATCCAGATAACATTCACATCCGATATAATTTCTCCAGGGATTCACATCAATATTACAGGCTCTCAACAGACCCAGCAATGCAGAGCTCAATCTCCATCCAGAGAGGTGCATTAGAGCTCTAGAGTGCTTTAGAGTATAGCACACTTTAGGTGATACACATTCTATAGCCAACAGAAATCTGTCCCTATCATGAAAGGACCACTTGGTTGTGCATGCCAGGCCAAAGGTTTTCAGATGTACACACCCTCCTTGCTGCTTTCCATGCACAGAAAGCCTGCTGTAAAAAAAAAAAATTGCCAGTACTAAGAAGTTTCTAAAAGTCACTAATCAAAATCAAACTGTGCAAGTTTAAATGTAATTCACAAAGCAGGAATCAGAAAGTAAATATATTACACAGCAAACTGTCTCATTATCAGGCTGTGTGGGCTTATTCTGCAAGATTTACACAGAACTCAGATTAAAGTATTTCTAAACTCAATCATTAATATTTCATATAATCGTTACCATACAATATTAACATTATTGCAAAAGCTATTTTCAGTCTTTTAAATCAGCAGCTTTAATTAAAATAATAACACCCAGTGATCCTGTTATAAGTGTCCTAGTTCAAACAATTTCTGTTATAGGGTGAGAATCCTCTGCATTTGTCTACCAAATGTGCTGTGCCATTGTCAACCTGTCACATGGACTAACTGTGAAGACTGCAAGTAGCTGTTCTAATACACATTGGTGTACGTTTATCAAACAGAGAAGAGCCGAGATCCTGATGATAACGGTTGATCTCTCAGGTGTGCCAGTTTATGAAGCTGAGATGAGGAGTGGAGAACATGTTCTTAACTTCTCATCACAGGACACACCCTTCTGTCATTCACTTTTACACAAATGACCAGTTTATAAGGGTGAGATCTGAAGATCTCACTGGCCATCTCTGTAAGATATCTCCGTCCCAGATTCTCCAGCTCAGAGGTGGAGAATCTGGGTGAGAAGCTGCTGTGATGTGAAGAAGAAGGCCTCTTTCTTCTTAATATCAGCAACAGCAAGCTTAAAGATTGATATAAATAATAAATATATATGTACACACAAACACACAGTATAGTTATAATGTATTTTATTTTAGGACCCATTCACATCTGAGCAATGCAGAATTGTTGGCAGAATTGCGCAATTCTTGCCACGATTCCAAATTGCTGTAAAATTGTGTCAAAATACATTACTGGCACCCAAAATGCAGTTACCAGACATGAATTTTGCCACACATTTTGTCATTTGACAAATACATTACCAAGGTCCCAAAATGCGCATTGAAAGAATGCACAATGCTCCATGCCCACAAAATGTTCAATTTGGCTTTTTGGGCCTTGGACCTTTTTGTGTGCATTTTGGTACAGTTTTTGATGCACTTTTTGCTGCTTTTTTTCAACACACATTTTGGCTTGTTTTTTAAAATGCATTTTAGCACATTTTTATGTGCATTTTGGTGCTTTTTTAACATGTATTTTGGCTCATTCTTTTACCTGCATTTTTGTGTGCATTCCGGAAACACATGCAAAATGCATGATATGCTTGCAGTGCTATTAATGTTAATGGCACCCCAAAAGTGGCTAGCAAATGTGCTGTTTGCCAAAATCCATAACAAAGTGTCAAACTACATGCTAAAAGAAGCACGAAAATGTGCGTCACAAACCACACCCAAATGCGTGTTAACCACTTGAGCCCCGGACCATTATGCTGCCTAAGGACCAGAGGTCTTTTTCCAATTTGGCACTGCGTCGCTTTAACTTTTAATTGCGCGATCATGCAATGCTGTACCCAAACGAAATTTGTGTCCTTTTCTTCCCACAAATAGAGCTTTCTTTTGATGGTATTTGATCACCTCTGCAGTTTTTATTTTTTGCGCTACAAACGGAAAAAGACCGAAAATTTTGAAAAAAAATGATATTTTCTACTTTTTGTTATAAAAAAAATCCAATAAACTCAATTTTAGTCATACATTTAGGCTAAAATGTATTCGGCCACATGTCTTTGGTAAAAAAAATGTCAATAAGCGTATATTTATTGGTTTGCGCAAAAGTTATAGCGTCTACAAACTAGGGTACATTTTCTGGAATTTACACAGCTTTTAGTTTATGACTGCCTATGTCATTTCTTGAGGTGCTAAAATGGCAGGGCAGTACAAAACCCCCACAAATGACCCCATTTTGGAAAGTAGACACCCCAAGGAAATTGCTGATAGGCATGTTGAACCCATTGAATATTTATTTATTTTTTTGTCCCAAGTGATTGAATAATGACAAAAAAAAAAAAAATATTTACAAAAAGTTGTCACTAAATGATATATTGCTCACACAGGCCATGGGCCTATGTGGAATTGCACCCCAAAATACATTCAGCTGCTTCTCCTGAGTACGGGGATACCACATGTGTGGGACTTTTTGGGAGCCTAGGCGCGTACGGGACCCCGAAAACCAATCACCGCCTTCAGGATTTCTAAGGGTGTAAATTTTTGATTTCACTCTTCACTGCCTATCACAGTTTCGGAGGCCATAAAATGCCCAGGTGGCACAAACCCCCCCCAAATGACCCCATTTTGGAAAGTAGACACCCCAAGCTATTTGCTGAGAGGCATATTGAGTCCATGGAATATTTTATATTTTGACACAAGTTGCGGGAATGTGACACTTTTTTTTTTTTTTTTTTGCACAAAGTTGTCACTAAATGATATATTGCTCACACAGGCCATGGGCATATGTGGAATTGCACCCCAAAATACATTTAGCTGCTTCTCCTGAGTATGGGGATACCACATGTGTGGGACGTTTTGGGAGCCTAGCCGCGTACGGGGCCCCGAAAACCAATCACCGCCTTCAGGATTTCTAAGGGCGTGAATTTTTGATTTTACTCTTCACTGCCTATCACCGTTTCGGAGGCCATGGAATGCCCAGGTGGCACAAAACCCCCCCAAATGACCCCATTTTGGAAAGTAGACACCCCAAGCTATTTGCTGAGAGGCATGGTGAGTATTTTGCAGCTCTCATTTGTTTTTGAAAATGAAGAAAGACAAGAAAAAACATTTTTTTTTTTTCTTTTTTCAAATTTCAAAACTTTGTGACAAAAAGTGAGGTCTGCAAAATACTCACTATACCTCTCAGCAAATAGCTTTGGGTGTCTACTTTCCAAAATGGGGTCATTTGGGGGGGTTTTGTGCCACCTGGGCT
This sequence comes from Aquarana catesbeiana, assembly GCF_042186555.1. Classification (NCBI taxonomy): domain Eukaryota; kingdom Metazoa; phylum Chordata; class Amphibia; order Anura; family Ranidae; genus Aquarana; species Aquarana catesbeiana. The sequence continues at coordinate 172,504,706 of NC_133331.1, read as the reverse complement.
TTCCATGGCCTCCGAAACTGTGATAGGCAGTGAAGAGTGAAATTAAAAATTCACGCCCTTAGAAAGCCTGAAGGCGGTGCTTGGTTTTCGGGGTCCCGTACGCGGCTAGGCTCCCAAAAAGTCTCACACATGTGGTATCCCCGTACTCAGGAGAAGCAGCAGAATGTATTTTGGGGTGTAATTTCACATATTCCCATGGCATGTTTGAGCAATATATCATTTAGTGACAACTTTGTGCAAAAAAAAAAAAAAAAATTTGTCTCTTTCCCGCAACTTGTGTCGCAATATAAAATATTCCATGGACTCGACATGCCTCTCAGCAAATAGCTTGGGGTGTCTACTTTCCAAAATGGGGTCATTTGGGGGGGTTTTGAACTGTCCTGGTTTTTTTATGCACAACATTTAGAAGCGTATGTCACACATCACCCACTCTTCTAACCACTTGAAGACAAAGCCCTTTCTGACACTTATTGTTTACATGAAAAAGTTATTTTTTTTTGCAAGAAAATAACTTTGAACCCCCAAACATTATATATTTTTTTAAAGCAAATGCCCTACAGATTAAAATGGTGGGTGTTTCATTTTTTTTTTTCGCACAGTATTTGCGCAGCGATTTTTCAAACGCATTTTTTGGGGAAAAAACACACTTTTTTAAATTTTAATGCACTAAAACACACTATATTGCCCAAATGTTTCATGAAATAAAAAAGATGATCTTAGGCCGAGTACATGGATACCAAACATGACATGCTTTACAATTGTGCACAAACGTGCAGTGGCAACAAAATTAATACATTTTTAAAAGCCTTTAAAAGCCTTTACAGGTTACCACTTTAGATTTACAGAGGAGGTCTACTGCTAAAATTACTGCCCTCGATCTGACCTTCGCGGTGATACCTCACATGCATGGTGCAATTGCTGTTTACATTTGACGACAGACTGCCACTTGCGTTCGCCTTAGCGCAAGAGCAGGGGGCGACAGGGGTGCTTTTTTTTTTTTTTTTTTTTTTCTTTATTATTTTTTTGCTTTTTTATCTTATTTTTAAACTGTTCCTTTCATTTTTTTTTTTTTTTTATCATTTTTATTGTTATCTCGGGGAATGTAAATATCCCCTATGATAGCAATAGGTAGTGACAGGTACTCTTTCTTGAAAAAATTGGGGTCTATTAGACCCTAGATCTCTCCTCTGCCCTCAAAGCATCTGACCACACCAAGATCGGTGTGATAAAATGCTTTCCCAATTTCCCAATGGCGCTATTTACATCCGGCGATATCTAAGTCATAAAATGCTCGTAGCTTCCGGTTTCTTAGGCCATAGAGATGTTTGGAGCCACTCTGGTCTCTGATCAGCTCTATGGTCAGCTGGCTGAATCACCGGCTGCATTCTCAGGTTCCCTGTTGAGACAGGAGAGCCAGAGAAAAACACGGAAGACGGTGGGGGGGGGGCATTCCCTCCCACGGCTTGTAAAGGCAGTCTAGAGGCTAATTAGCCGCTAGGATTGCTTTTACATGAAAGCCGACCGCTGGCTGAAAAGAATGATACCAAGATGATACCTAAACCTGCAGGCATCATTCTGGTATAACCACTCAAAGTCGTGAATGGCGTACCTGAAGACAAAAAAATGGTTAACAATAAAGCACAGTAAACGGTAAAGTATAAATAATTACATACCTGAAAAACAAACATGATAAAACATAATAACAATAAAACATTGCAGAATAGAATACAGTAAAAAAGAGCAGAACAATAGAGAGAGAGAATAGAGAGAGAGAACAATAAAACGACAACAATTTTTTTTTTATTTTATATATATTTTTTTTTTTACACTTTTTTTGTAACTAACTTTTATAACGGTAACCGGTTCCAGGTTCGGGTCTCTCAAAATGCGATGGCATCTTGGGAGACCCTGTGAAAGTGTGCCTAGTCTGTGGAATGCTGTACCCTACGCTAATACTCAACTAGTGAATGGTAGCGTTCAAAACATTCACCAATGCAAAGACCAGGATTGTCAGGACAGGAGGGACAATGATAGCGGGTGTCACGCCTATATCCGCGCTTGCTGCAGACACAACATCTTTTTTGGGGGGGTTCGTTGGGTAGGGGTACTCGGGAGGACATAAAGAAAATGCCTCTCATGCAGCCGACTGCATTTGGTTGGGGATGTGAATGGGGGAAGTACGGGCGCTGCAGAAGCAGTGGGTTCCCAATTAGGATTGGCGAATGCAGCAGGAAGGGCACTATGGGCACGACGGGCCTGTGTTTGTCTTCTTGGTGGCAGCGGGACACTACTTGTGCTTGCCACCTCACCAGCTTGAACTGCACTTATGGGACTCGCCACGTCACCAAGTGTTACTGCAGTGCTGGTTTGACTACGACCGGGGTGTACTAGGCCGCTGGTTAGGGATGAGCCGAACACCCCCCTGTTCAGTTCGCACCAGAACATGCGAACAGGAAAAAAGTTCGTTCGAACATGCGAACACCGTTAAAGTCTATGGGACACGAACATGAATAATCAAAAGTGCTAATTTTAAAGGCTTATATGAAAGTTATTGTCATAAAAAGTGTTTGGGGACCTGGGTCCTGCCCCAGGGGACATGGATCAATGCAAAAAAAAGTTTTAAAAACGGCCGTTTTTTCAGGAGCAGTGATTTTAATAATGCTTAAAGTCAAACAATAAAAGTGTAATATCCCTTTAAATTTCGTACCTGGGGGGTGTCTATAGTATGCCTGTAAAGGGGCGCATGTTTCCTGTGTTTAGAACAGTCTGACAGCAAAATGACATTTTGAAGGAAAAAACTCATTTAAAACTACTCGCGGCTATTGCATTGCCGACAATACACATAGAAGTTCATTGATAAAAACGGCATGGGAATTCCCCAAAGGGGAACCCCGAACCAAAATTAAAAAAAAAAAATGACGTGGGAGTCCTCCTAAATTCCATACCAGGCCCTTCAGGTCTGGTATGGATATTAAGGGGAACCCCGGCCAAAATTTAAAAAAAAAAATGACGTGGGGTTCCCCCTAAATTCCATACCAGACCCTTCAGGTCTGGTATGGATTTTAAGGGGAACCCCGCGCCAAAAAAAAAAAAAAAAAACGGCGTGGGGTCCCCCCAAAAATCCATACCAGACCCTTATCCGAGCACGCAACCTGGCAGGCCGCAGGAAAAGAGGGGGGGACGAGAGTGCGGCCCCCCCTCCCTCCTGAACCGTACCAGGCCACATGCCCTCAACATTGGGAGGGTGCTTTGGGGTAGCCCCCCAAAGCACCTTGTCCCCATGTTGATGAGGACAAGGGCCTCATCCCCACAACCCTGGCCGGTGGTTGTGGGGGTCTGCGGGCGGGGGGCTTATCGGAATCTGGAAGCCCCCTTTAACAAGGTGACCCCCAGATCCCGGCCCCCCCCCTGTGTGAAATGGTAAGGGGGTACATAAGTACCCCTACCATTTCATGAAGAAAGTGTCAAAAATGTTAAAAATGACAAGAGACAGTTTTTGACAATTCCTTTATTTAAATGCTTCTTCTTTCTTCTATCTTCCTTCATCTTCTGGTTCTTCTGGTTCTTCTGGCTCTTCTGGTTCTTCCTCCGGCGTTCTCGTCCAGCATCTCCTCCGCGGCGTCTTCTGTCTTCTTCTCCTCGGGCCGCTCCGCACCCATGGCATGGGGGGGAGGCTCCCGCTCTTCTCTTCTTCTTTTCTTCTCTTCTTCTCTTCTTCTTTTCTTCTTTTCTTCTCCGGGCCGCTCCGCAATCCATGCTGGCATGGAGGGAGGCTCCCGCTGTGTGACGGCGCTCCTCGTCTGACAGTTCTTAAATAACGGGGGGGCGGGGCCACCCGGTGACCCCGCCCCCCTCTGACGCACGGTGACTTGACGGGACTTCCCTGTGGCATTCCCCGTGACGTCACAGGGAAGTCCCGTCAAGTCACCGTGCGTCAGAGGGGGGCGGGGTCACCGGGTGGCCCCGCCCCCCGTTATTTAAGAACTGTCAGACGAGGAGCGCCGTCACACAGCGGGAGCCTCCCTCCATGCCAGCATGGATTGCGGAGCGGCCCGGAGAAGAAAAGAAGAAAAGAAGAAGAGAAGAAGAGAAGAAAAGAAGAAGAGAAGAGCGGGAGCCTCCCCCCATGCCATGGGTGCGGAGCGGCCCGAGGAGAAGAAGATAGAAGACGCCGCGGAGGAGATGCTGGACGAGAACGCCGGAGGAAGAACCAGTAGAGCCAGAAGAACCAGAAGAACCAGAAGATGAAGGAAGATAGAAGAAAGAAGAAGCATTTAAATAAAGGAATTGTCAAAAACTGTCTCTTGTCATTTTTAACATTTTTGACACTTTTTTCGTGAAATGGTAGGGGTACTTATGTTGATAGGGTCTATTGAGGGCATGTGGCCTGGTACGGTTCAGGAGGGAGGGGGGGCCGCACTCTTGTCCCCCCCTCTTTTCCTGCGGCCTGCCAGGTTGCGTGCTCAGATAAGGGTCTGGTATGGATTTTTGGGGGGACCCCACGCCGTTTTTTTTTTTTTTTTTTTGGCGCGGGGTTCCCCTTAAAATCCATACCAGACCTGAAGGGTCTGGTATGGAATTTAGGGGGAACCCCACGTCATTTTTTTTTTTAAATTTTGGCCGGGGTTCCCCTTAATATCCATACCAGACCTGAAGGGCCTGGTATGGAATTTAGGGGGACTCCCACGTCATTTTTTTTTTTTAATTTTGGTTCGGGGTTCCCCTTTGGGGAATTCCCATGCCATTTTTATCAATGAACTTCTATGTGTATTGTCGGCAATGCAATAGCCGCGAGTAGTTTTAAATTAGTTTTTTCCTTCAAAATGTCATTTTGCTGTCAGACTGTTCTAAACACAGGAAACATGCGCCCCTTTACAGGCACACTATAGACACCCCCCAGGTACGAAATTTAAAGGGATATTACACTTTTATTGATTGACTTTAAGCATTATTAAAATCACTGCTCCTGAAAAAACGGCCGTTTTTAAAACTTTTTTTTGCATTGATCCATGTCCCCTGGGGCAGGACCCAGGTCCCCAAACACTTTTTATGACAATAACTTGCATATTAGCCTTTAAAATTAGCACTTTTGATTTCTCCCATAGACTTTTAAAGGGTGTTCCGCGGCATTCGAATTTGCCGCGAACACCCCAAATTGTTCGCTGTTCGGTGAACTTGCGAACAGCCAATGTTCGAGTCGAACATGAGTTCGACTCGAACTCGAAGCTCATCCCTACCGCTGGTGCTTGCCAGTTCACCAAAACGCTACAAAAAAAACTGTTAGCGATCGCAGGGATCAGGCCTGACTCTGCGAACGCTGCAGTTATGCGTTTAGTGTTTTGTAAGTGACAGTGATCGATACTGCACTTGGGTGGGCTGGGCTGGGCTGGGCGGAGGGGCAAAACGCAGGTGCTAGCAGGTATCTGGGCTGATCCCGCTAACACTACGTTTTTGGGAACCCTAAACTGCTGGAGACGCTAGTATAGATCTGATCGGATCAGATATTGATCCGATCAGATACTATACCACTAAGGGAGGTGTATGGTGTGTGCGTGGGTGTTAGCGGTACTGGCGCTAACCTGACGCTGCCTGGGGCTGGTGCTTGCTAGTTCACCAAAACGCTACCAAAAAAACTGTTAGCGATCGCAGGGATCAGGCCTGACTCTGCGAACGCTGCAGTTATGCATTTAGTGTTTTGTAAGTGACAGTGATCGATCGATACTGCACTTGGGTGGGCTGGGCTGGGCCGGGCGGAGGGGCAAAACGCAGGTGCTAGCAGGTATCTGGGCTGATCCCGCTAACACTGCGTTTTTGGGAACCCTAAACTGCTGGGGACGCTAGTATAGATCTGATCGGATCAGATATTGATCCGATCAGATACTATACCACTAAGGGAGGTGTACGGTGCGTGCGTGGGTGTTAGCGGTACTGGCGCTAACCTGACGCTGCCTGGGGCTGGTGCTTGCCAGTTCACCAAAATGCTACCAAAAAAACTGTTAGCGATCACAGGGATCAGGCCTGACTCTGCGAACGCTGCAGTTATGCGTTTAGTGCCTTGTAAGTGACAGTGATCGATCGATACTGCACTTGGGTGGGCTGGGCGGAGGGGCAAAACGCAGGTGCTAGCAGGTATCTGGGCTGATCCCGCTAACACTGCGTTTTTGGGAACCCTAAACTGCTGGGGACGCTAGTATAGATCTGATCGGATCAGATATTGATCCGTTCAGATACTATACCACTAAGGGAGGCGCATGCTGCGTGCGTGGGTGTTAGCGGTACTGGCGCTAATCTGACGCTGCCTGGGGCGACGCATATCACCGCCGGGCGATCGGGGGGCTAAACCTTTATTCGGTAATAAACGGCGGGTTCCCTGACACTATAAAAAATAAACGAACTAACCAGCGTCACCCGTAACGGTTATACGGTGATCAGTGGTGAAAGGGTTAACTAGGGGGCAATCAAGGGGTTAAAACATTTATTAGATAGTATATGGGGGTCCCTGTCGCTATAAAACGCTGACGGCGAACCTAAATATTTACCTCACTAACTAGCGTCACCAGCGACACTAATACAGCGATCAGAAAAATGATCGCTTAGCAACACTGGTGACAGGGGGTGATCAAGGGGTTAAAACTTTATTAGGGGGGGTTAGGGGGGTATCCTAGACCTAAAGGGGGGTAATACTCACTGTTCCAACACTGTAACTGTCACAAACTGACACCAATGCAGTAATCAGAAAAAAAAACAAAAAAAACAAAAAACTGCTGGTGTCAGTTTGTGACAGGGGGGGGGGTGATTGGGGGGGGATCGGGGGGCGATCGGGGGGGGGATCGGGGTGTTTTGTATGCCTGGCATGTTCTACTGTGTTGTGTAGTGTTGGTGCACTCACATTGATGTCTTCTCTCCTCGGCGCTGCAACGGAATACCGAGCCGAGGAGAGATGACATCATTTCCTTTGCTGCTGTTTAGCATACAGCAGCAAAGGAAGTGATCTGATTGGCCGGCGGCGATCGCGAGGGGGGGGCCACGAACGGATGGCCTCCCCCTCATCTCCGATCGCCGGGGGACCAAACGGGACCGCCTCGGGCGGCGAGGGGGGGTCCGATCGGACCCCCCACCCGCGGGAGGCAAATCACGTACATGTACGTGATTTTGCCTGCCCGTGCCGCCTTGCCGACGTACATCGGCGTGAGGCGGTCCTTAAGTGGTTAATTTAACCTGTTCCAAAATGTGCGCTAAAGGGCCAAAATGTGTGTTTAAATAAGCGCCAGTGTTAATATTTTCATGTAATCACATAGTCTTTTTAACTTTGGTTCCACGTTTAAAACTCAGCTGCCCTGTAATCACATAGGCATTTCAGGAGATCACAGGCAGCCCTCCCCCTTCTACTCAGAACTCAGGTGTTCTCAGAGGAAAAACTTCTCCGCTCTTCTTCTGAGAAAAAATGTTCTCTGCTTAATAAACCGGGTGCCAGAGGAGAAGATTTTTCTCTGAGAACTGAAATGAGATAAAGTATCTCTGTTTGATAAACGGATACCATTATGCGGACAAAGTACACTGTTTTCCCCATCAGGATACCTACCATGAGAAATGCCATGCAGCTATGCATGACATTTCTTCACCAATATAAAGCCTTGTTTCTCCTAAAAAGATGATATATGCATAACTTTATCTTAAAGAGGAAATTCACCCTTAATATTACAACAAAGGCATCTTTAGAAATATTTAGCAATCTACAAATTGATACTTATAGATATTTGTAGGCTTTTTTTATCCACTTGTGGAGCACCTGCCCACAATGTACTGTGGATGGGCGGCCCATACAGGCTAAGCGAAGCGACGTACCTGTACCTAAAAAAATAATAAACACCAGGCCCTTGCATATTTACAAAATTGTAAACTCCCATAGACCACTCACCCATCAGGGTCACTTTATGATGGGTCATTAACCACAATAGACCCTATCATAGGACACACCCCCCCCCCCGGGCAATTATCCACCCTGTCATAGTGAACAGTGTTCCGTAAGGTACCTTATACAGTAGGGAGTCACACGTGCGCTCAAGTCCCCAAGGGCTCTACATACCTTGGGTGTCACTTTATACCCTATTGGTCCTGTACCTTGTTTGTAATTGCAAAGCGATAATTATCACATGACAACCTTGTGTGTGTATTGACATTTGGCATCCGGACGATTAGTAGATGATGTGTTTTGTGTTTTATGTTTGTCTGTCTTTAATGCACTTTAACTGTTGGTGCTTTGTTTGATCTGAGTGACTCTATAATATTGGGAGTCAGTTGGTTTTAGTGCTGAAATCATTTTTGATACCAAGCCATTAATAAAGTTTATAGTTTTGATAATTAACCTGCCGCACTATCGCAGTCCCATTATAAGTCGCTGATCACTGACATTAGTATGATGAAAAAGAAAATTCCAATATATATCCAATAGTTTATAGACACTATAACTTTCACGCAAACTAATATCAATATACCTATTGGGATTTTTTTGGGCAAAGATATGAAGTAGAATATATTTTGGCCAAAATTTATGAAGGTTTTTTTTTTTTTTAAATTGGATATGTTGTATAGCAGAAAGTAAAAAATATTATTTTTTTTTTTATTTGTTTGGTCTTTTTTAGTTTGTATTGCAAAAAATAAAAAACCCAGTGGTGATCAAATACCACCAAAAGAAGCTATATTTGTGTGAAAAAAAAAATATATAAATTTAATTTGCATGACCACGCAAGTACTAGTTACTGCAGTGCTAAATAGCAAAGATGGCCTCAAGTGACTATTCTTTGCATAACTTGTTTTTCTTTTCCTCCCCATTTATCTCACAGTCGCTGTTTCCACTAAGGGCAGAGAGAACATCTCTATTTACTTCTTGGAAGTTTACTAAGGATGAGCTCCGGTGTGTTCGCACAGCCCACGTGCAGAGCCCGCCAGGGAGTCGACACTGCACTGCGCTAATCACAAGCAGTGAGACATTGTCCCGATGCGTGGCTGCAGAGATCGGGAAATGTCTCACTGCCTGTGATTAGCGCAGCGCAGTGCCGACTTCCTGGTGGGCTCTGCACGTGGGCTATGCGAACACGCCAGAGCTCCTCCTTAAAGTTTACTTCCTAGAGCACTGCCTGGAATTCTGGGTCTGCCTCTTGAAAAATGTGACAGGAACTTCCCAGGATGCTGCAGGGTTACATTACCAGTCCCATAGTTGCCAACAGTCCCAATTTTCCCGGGACGATCCCCATTTTGGGACCCTCATCCCGATGTAATCTTGTCCCGAGTGTTTTCCTGAATTTTTGGGTTTGTCCTGAGAAAATCGTGAGTGTTTTTCTCAAAAAACGGCAACGGCTCCACAAAAATGGCCGCCGTCGCCTCCACGAGTCAGTCAATGAGTTGTTTCCCCTTGTGTTCAGTGCAGGGGAGAGGGGCAGCCAATCGGCTTCTCTCTTCAGTATACAAATAGAAAATGCTATTGTACACTGAAGCCTATTGGCTACAGGGATTGGCGACCCCTCCCCCCTCTCCACTGAACACAAGGAAATGTTCAGTCGCCGCTGCCGCCGCTAACCCTATGCTCTGCCCTGTGTGTGACAGTGTCCGAGAGCGGCACTGATGGAAGGAGCGGGGCTCGCTGGCTGGAGAAGAGAGGAGGGGCCGCCGGGGAGCAGCCACGCGTGACATGAGAGAGAGAACTTGCTACACACGCTTCCTGTGCTACTCTGCATATTGGCTAGTAAGATGCTGGTGATGTGTCCCTGATGTGCCCTATAATGTGCCCTGATCATGTGCCCCCTGAGGTGCCCCATGCCCTAATGTGCCATGTGCCCTGATGTGCTATGTGGCCTGATGTGCTCTGTGCCCTAATGTGCCATGTGCGATGTGCTATGTGCCATGATGTGCTATGTGCCCCGATGAGCCCCATAATGTGCCATGTGCCATAATGTGCCCTGATGTGCTATGTGCCTTGATGTGCCCCATGCTCTGATGTGCTATGTGCCCCGATGTGCCCCATAATGTGCCATGTGCCCTGACGTGCCCCGTGCCCTGACGTGCCCCGTGCCCTGACGTGCCATGTGCCCTGACGTGCCATGTGCCCTGATGTAGTACTTCATATTCCCATCGCACACTTTCTTGGATAAGCTCATGAAATATGGGTGCTGCAGCAACAACCAGCTGGATACTGGTTCAAGTCAAAATGGAAATATTTGCCAGCCTTCCATGGAACAGCGTAGATAGCGTCCAAACGTGCAGTTTATTGCATGATCACAACACACAGAGAGTGCAACGTTTCGGAGTCACGCAGGACCCCTTCGTCAGTGCCATAATGTGCCCTGATGTGCCCCGTACCCTGATGTGCTATATGCCCTGATGTGCCCCATGCCCTGATGTGCCATGTGCCCTGATGTAAACAAACAAGATATTTGGGGGGCACACCCTAAAAGATGCATTAAAGATGGTGCAGCCATAAGACCATACAGTAGAAGAAAATATTACAGCACACACATGCAAAAAAGACATTTACCTCCAGCAAGGCTAGTTTAAAAACACCTAAACATTTTCAAAAAAACATTATCAAAAAATATGGGGATTTGGTCACACCATATTGCTATATGGTGCTAAGCCCACTTACTGCGACAAAGTACCCCATAATCAGTGGGTCCTACACTATCCATGGACTGGGAGATCCTGCATCTCTGAACCATGAGAGCATTACACTCTTCTAAATGGGAGAATCTTAAGGTCCCCACCCATGACACAAGTGGACACTAACTGTGCCCATGACACAACTGTGCCCTGATGTGCCCCATAATTTGCCATGTGCCCTGATGTGCCATAATGTGCCCTGATGTGCCATGTGCCCTGATGTGCCCCGATGTGCCCCATAATGTGCCATGTGCCCTGATGTGCCATAATGTGCCCTGATGTGCCCCATGCCCTGATGTGCCCCATAATGTGCCATGTGCCCTGATGTGCCCCGTGCCCTGATGTGCTATATGCCCTGATGTGCTATGTGCCCCGATGTGCCATAATGTGCCCTGATGTGCCCCGTGCCCTGATGTGCTATGTGCCCTGATGTGCCCCGTGCCCTGATGTGCCCCATAATGTGCCATATGATGTGCTATGTGCCCTTATGTGCCCCGTGCCCTGATGTGCTATATGCCCTGATGTGCTGTGCCCCAATCTCCTATGCCCTGATGTGCCCCGTGACCTGATGTGCCTTGTGGCCCGGTGCCCCGTGCCCTGATGTGCCCCGATGTCCTGTGCCTCATTGTCGTGTGCCCTGATGTACTGTGACCTGTGCCCTGATGTGCTGTGCCCTGTATGCTGATGTGCTGGGCACTGTACCCTTATGTGTTGTGCCCTGATGTGCCCTATACGCTGATGTGCTGGGCTCTGTACCCTGATGTGTTGTGCCCTGATGTGCCTTATACGCTGATGTGCCGGGCTCTGTACACTGATGTGTTGTGCCCTGTACCCTGATGTGGCCTGGTGTGCTGTACCCTGATATGCTGTGCACTGATGTGCCTTGTATCCTGATGTGCCTTGTGCCCTGATGTGGCCTGATGTGCTGTGCCCTGATGTACCATACCCTGATGTGTTGTGCCCTCGGCCAGTCTGGATGAAGTCCAGGGCTACATTTTTGTCCCAGTCCAGCCCTGGCCCCCTCCCCCCATATCACCACCATACCTGCCCCCCCTCCCCCATGTCATCACTATACTTGTTCCCCCCATGTCGCCACTATACCTGCACCCCCTCCCCCCATATCACCACCATACCTGCAGCACCCTCCCCCCATGTCACCACTATACCTGCCTCCCTCCCCCATGTCATCACCATACCTGTTCCCCCTCATGTCACCACCATACCTGCACCCCCTCCCCCATGTCAACACCATGCCTGCAACCGCCTCCCCCCATGACAACACCATGCCTGCATCCCGCTCCCTCCATGCCTGCACCCCCTCCGGCCTAGTCACCACCATGCCTGCACCCCCTTCGGCCTAGTCACCACCATGCCTGCACCCCCTCCGGTCTAGCCACCACCATGCCTGCACCCCCTCCGGCCTAGTCACCACCATGCCTGCACCCCCTCCGGCCTAGTCACCACCATGCCTGCACCCCCTAGGTCACCATCATGCCTGCACCCCCAAATCACCACCCTGTTTCCACCCTTCCCCAAGTCAGCCTGTAACATCCCAAGTCACCATGCCTCCACCCACACACCTCTCTCCCCTTGTCACCACTCTTGAGGAGATGTAGCTAGACTGTAGCCAACACTCCATCTGCAGCCAACACTCCTCTGGGGACACCTGATGTAAGAGGCACTCTGCTGGGGACACCTGATTTAAGAGGTACTGTGCTGGGGACACCTGATGTAAGAGGCACTCCACTGGGAATGCCTGATGGAAGGAGGCACTCTTCTGGGGCCCTTGATGCAAGGACAGACTCTGCTGGGGGCACCTGATGTAAGGATGAACTCTGCTGGGGGCACCTGATGTAAGGACAGACTCTGCTGGGGGAACCTGATGGCATCTGGTGGCAGGCGATGTAGCAGGTGACACGCTCAGTGGTCCCACTGATTCTGCATTATGGTGAGTTGAATGATTTAATTTTATATTACAATGTAATAATAGAAATAATGCGCTTCAATCATCCTGACAACACCATAACAACCATGGTGCCGGGATAATTGAGGGCGCCAACACCAGGTGTTTGGAGTATCTTTATCTGCTGATGGTTAAACTCTGGAATACACATTGCTATTGTGGTGTAGGATCTGGGTCTGCTGTCCCTCCATCCCTCTCCCTCTACCCTCCTTTCCCTCTGCATCCCTCATTCATCTCAGACTCTAACCACACCCCATTTTAGCCACGCCCATGTAAACCACGCCCACTATTTCACATAAACCACGCCCATTTGTTTGCGCGGTGCGCTTCGCGTGCCGCATTTTTTCTTTTTTCTATGCCATGCCTACTAACGCATGCCCCGCCCCCTAATTATAGGCTGACTCCACCTACAGCCAAAGAAGTGTCCCGAAAATATTTTTTCCAATGTTTGCAACTATGCGGTCCCTCACTCCACTAGGAAGTGGAAAAACTGTTTAATGAATGTAAGATGATCTCACATCAGCATGCAGAGCTGTATGATTATGTGATTTTTGGTGAAAGGAGGGGAAGATTGCTTTAGGAAATGACAAAGGTATTGTTAAACAGGCCCATGGCATAAATGTAAGAATTACTCTGGTCCATGAGGAGAAGGGGTGACAGGTGTAGGCTGAACTGGTTAAAATATTACAGGCTGAAGGTCCTTGTTCGGGAACTTCTTGTTATGGGTGACAACTATCTCCTATGTTCCTGTATTGTCACTTTGTAACACATGCCCCTAGTGGGAACTACAAGCAGCTGTACCAACACATATTGTGCACGTATGTCCCGTCATTATTCAGAACAACAATGTGCATCCAGCACTAGCACGCATTGTTTGTAGACAGTTAATGTGGAGAACAGCAGCACTCATCTGAGTGCAGTATATTAAAATGATTAATGATGAATTCATTAAGATAAAAAAATAAATAAGAATTAACTCACAGGGTAAGGGTTAAAATGGCTAGTCACAAGGGGAGGCTCGCTGTGTAGTCCTGATCCAGATAGCCGGTGGTGTGGGGTGTTGCTGCTGTCTTGCTAGCTACAGGGGTTTCCAAGGCTCCAAGTCAAGCTGGCAGTCACCTCCTTGTCGGCTGTGACGCCACTGGATGTGGGGCACAGGGTTGGCAGGCGCGCGTTCAGAGCATGCGTGCTCCTTCTTCAGGCTAGAATAGCAACATGATGGAATAAGGCAGTATTTATATGGTGACATGGTGGAGGGAGGAACTACATTACCCAGTGTCCTTTGCGAGTTGCTACGGTGGTCAGAAGGTAACATTTTTACTGCAGCGACAAGGGCATAGGGGGACGTGTGATGTACATGGATACTGGGAATACAAAATGGATTTAAGAATGAATATTCTATTTCAAAAGAGTAAGCAAGGTTATATGGAATGGTGGGAAATATATATATTTGGTATAGAGGGGACTGGAACTACTTGAATGATGGATATGGGGATGGCCCTCTAATGGTGGATATTGGTAATACATGAGCCAAAAATGGGTTGTGCAGATTCAGAGGGTGGCCATAAAGGCTCCATTGAAAGTGGGAAAATTTTGGATGCATACACATGTATACATATATGTGTACACATGTGTATATATCGAGATAAAAAAAAAAAAAATAATAAAAATTTAAAAAAGTACATTATATGTATGAATGTAAATGTAAGTAGTGTGAATATGTGTGAAGATAATTGAAATTATGAAAATGATTATTAGATAGGCCAGTGGATTAGGCTTTAGACTTCATGCAGAGAAATGGATTATAAGACGGATGGAACCTCCAGATCCTCAATGAGGCCTCCTGGCGCCATACTTCCCAGATTGTATATCCAAAAAATTTCTCTTGCGCAAAGGCGCCGGAACCGTTCAGATTTCGGAAGGCTCTTGGAGATGATTTCCAACACCCAAACTCGAAGGCCTGTGGATTGTTGATGGTGAAACTCTCCCCCTCTCCCCCATCTTCTGTTTGTAGACTATGACTGTAGTGAGCCCTGAAATGTAACAAAGGATAAAAAAGGTGAGAAAAAACATAAAACTTACATGGATCGTGCTGAATGAAAACAAGGTGGTAGTAACTGTAAGAGCAACTACATAAGTGCACACACTGGCTGAAATGTTTAGCTAAATAAGCAATAAGTCCATAAATAGTTCAAGGGTTAACCGTGGCAGATCAATGGCGGCTGCTGTCCTCAGAGAGCTGGCTGTGTTTAGGCAAGAAAAAGGCAGAGAAGGAAGCGCTACCTAAGTGTAGTATTAGAGACAGCTTTTAATGGCACAAATAAAATCATTGGCCACTAGAAGGAGCAGCAGCTCTACAGACCCCCTACAGACCACTCACACAGATGAGCCTTTGTATTTCCTGTTTCCTGTAAGTGTGATTTTATTTGTGCCATTAAAAGCTGTCTCTAATACTACACTCAGGTGGCGCTTCCTTCTCTGCCTTCTTCGTGCTGCATGAAAAGATTGTGAGTGTCTTGCAGGATAAACATTCCCTATTCGAAAAAATTTGGTCCCCTGGCTTGCCTATTTGCAAGTCCCAGATACACACATAGTTGCCAACGGTCCAGATTTTCCCAGGACAATCCTGATTTTGGGACCCTTGTCCCGGTTGGAGGCCATCCCGATTCAGGATTTTGCCTTTTTTGTCCAGGGAAATCAAGAATGTTTGGCTCTGCAGCAGCTGGCTCCAACAAAATGGCCAACGGCTCAGCCGCTAGATCGTTCCCCTTGTGTTCAGTGGAGAGGGGAGGGGGCTCGATCCATGCAGCCAATGAATCGGCTTCTCTTCACAATTCTGAAGCTGGGGTTAGCTGCACTGATCGGCCCCTCCCCTCTCCACTGAACACACGGCACCGCTCGTGGAGTTTGCTCTGCTCTTGTCCCTCTCGGTGTAAAGCCCAGGCCAGCAGCGATGTAACATTAATGTACAGGGGGGAGGGTAGTAACTATGTACAGGGGGTTACTATGTACAGGGAGGTAGCTATGTACAGAGGGGTAACTATGCACAGGGGGGTAACTATGCACAGGGGGGTTATTATGTACAGGGGGGTAACTATGCACGGGGGTTACTATGTACAGGGGTAACTATGTACATAGGGGTAACTAGGAGGAGAGGGGTAACTATGTACAGGGGCGGTAACTATGGCTCTGTCTGGGACACTGATGTAAGGACTGAGGCTGGGGACACTGGTGTAAGGACTGACTCTGCTGGGGGCAACTGATGTAAGGAGGGACTCTGCTGGGGGCACCTGATGCAAGGAGGGACTCTGCTGGGGGCACCTAATGCAAGGAGGGACTCTGCTGGGGGCACCTGATGCAAGGAGAGACTCTGCTGGGGGCACCTGATGTGAGGACGGACTCTGCTGGGGGCACCTGATGTGAGGACGGACTCTGCAGGGGGCAGATGAACTCTGCTGGGGCACCTGATGCGAGGACGGACTCTGCTGGGGGCACCTGATGTGAGGATGGACTCTGCTGGGGGCACCTGATGCAAGGACGGACTCTGCTGGGGGCACCTGATGCAAGGACGAACTCTGCTGGGGACACCTGATGCAAGGACGGACTCTGCTGGGAACACCTGATGCAAGGACGGACTCTGCTGGGGACACCTGATGCAAGGACAGACTCTGCTGGGGACACCTGATGCAAGGATGGACTCTGCTGGTGGCAGGCGACGTGGCAGGTGACATGCTCAGGGGTCCCACTGATTTTGCATTATGGCGAGTTTAATGATTTAATTTTATATTAAAATGTAATAATAGAAATGTGCTTCAATCATCCTGACACCATAACAACCATGGTTCCGGGATTATTGAAGCGCTAACACCAAGTGTTTGGAGTATCTTTATCTGCTGATTGTTAAACTCTGGAATACACATATTTCTATTGTGGTGTAGGATCTTGGGCTGCTGTCCCTCCATCCCTCTCCCTCTCCCCCCCTTTCCCCCTTGTATTGGGGTCACGAATCCCCTTTCCATCCCTAATTCATCTCATACTCTAACCACACCCCCTTTGAGCCACGCCCATTTAAGGCACACCCACTATTCATGTAAACCATGCCCATTTTTCTGCGCGCCACAGTTTAATTTTTCTATGACATGCCTGCAAACGCATGCCCCGCCCCTAATTATAATGCAACTCCACCTACAGCCAAAAAAGTGTCCCTAAAAATTTTTGGCAACTATGTACACGGAGCTGACTTCTAGGGTCATATGGCATGGATCCCCAGACAAACTCACTCACTTCCTTCTTACTTTTCTTCTCCTACTTTTATTTTCTCACCACTTCTTCCTTATCTTCCCATCTAGTCCTTTTTATGCCCCCCCCTTTTTTTTCTCTCCCTCCTTGGTTATGGCAATTTCATTATTAATTGAGGGGATTCATGACCCCAATACATGACCGAGAGGATGATCAACAATGGGAGGGTTTTTGATATTTTGTAACATAAGTCCGGTGATTTAGTATTCTACAGATTACCTCATAGATACTAAGTATTGTTGGTGCCTTAGGGCTCATGGGCCTCGCACATTTAACAGCTGGACCTATTAAGCTATCTTTCTAGATAAACCTTTTCTATTCATTACTATGCTAATGGACTTTAATGTATAGTTTTTCCTCATTTTTTTACGTTTGGTCTTTCTATTTGTATGGACCCATACTGGACCTCCTGAACGGTTCATCCCCGTTGTTATAAACTCTTTTATTTTATTTTAGTGCACCAATATTACTGTGTATACAGAGCTATGTAAGAATTGTTTTGTTGTTCTGCTTTGTATTTTTCCTTCTTTTTTTTCACTTGGGCAAGAAAAATTACATAAAAATTATTCAAACAGAAAAAAGGTGAGAAAAAAAATGAAATGTTATTCTGTTTGGCTTTACAACCACTTTAAGAAAAGCTGAGTAACCTTTCTGACCAGCACAGTGGCTGTATTTACTGGATAGCATTAGTAGCTCACTGAATGCTTTCAACCATTGCCTGGAATTGCTTTTTAAGGGTAACAGAAAAAAAAATAAGAAATAAAAAACACATTTCTTTAGAGCCTAATGATGACATAATTTGAGTGGAGCATAGCTTCCATGAACTAGTATAAAACATGATATTTGTTGAACACAACCCTATGACGAAGCTGTCCAGTTTTATTTACGTTTAGGGTGTGTACTTAAAGCAGAACTTCATCCTAAATGGGATGATGTTCTATTTTGTTTAATCCTTCCCCCTCCTCTAATATTTTTGGCACTTTTTTTTCTGACAGGAACCCCCTCCCACTTCCACTCTGACCACCTAGGTAATTGGAACGGAATTTGGCTACCCCCACCCCCATGACACAGGGTCCTGGCAGGCTGCAGGTCCATTCATAAAATGCAGCATGACTTGAATAAGTGCAGTGGGAAGCCGACTGTGAAGTCGCAGGGGATCAAAGTCTGCTTCCCACATCCAAGATGGTGGTGCTGGGGACCCAAATACTGGCAAAGAATGGGCCTGGATGAGGACAGATCCCTGGATGGGTAAGTGTCCTTTTATTAAAACTCAACAGCTACAGTATTTTTCTTTACTTTTTTTACTGAAACCTTTTTGATTTCCCAGCAAAAAGCAAGCTTTCCATGGCACCCATTGTACATTGTATTGGCCCCATACCTATAAATGGTCTGTAAATTGCTTTGTGCTGCATACTACTTTAAAGGGGTTGTAAAGGTAAAAATTTTTTCATTATATGCATTAAGGTGAAAAAACTCTTGACAATACCGCCGCCCCCAGCCCCCCCGTTTTACTTACCTGACACCTCGAATCTCCGCTGCTCGTTCCCGTCATCTCTATTGCAGCTCAGCCTGGTCGCTGATTGGCTGCAGTGGATGGATTGAAAGCATTGGCTCGCGCTGCTGTCAATCACATCCGATGACGCGGCGCGCCAGGGGGCGGGGCCGAGTGACACAGCGAGCGGCTATAGCCGCCGGCTGTATCACGGGAGCGCGCCCGCAACAACTAACCACCATGCGAGGGAGCTCGCATTAAGGTGGTTATTTCTTGCGGGGAGGAGCTGAAACAGCTGCCGAGGGACCCCAGAAGAGCAGGTTCGGGGCCACTCTGTGCAGAACGAGCTGCACAGTGAAGGTAAGTATGACATGTTAGTTATTTTTTTTAAAGAAATAAAATTACCTTTACAACCCCTTTAAATTGAGGGATGACTGCATTCTTGGTTGACTTTGTAGTCCTTGTTTAGATGTTCTGATTCAATGGGGAGCCAAAACTCTGCACACACATGCTGGAGTGGATTAGATGGAGA
Organism: Aquarana catesbeiana; assembly: GCF_042186555.1. Taxonomy (NCBI): domain Eukaryota; kingdom Metazoa; phylum Chordata; class Amphibia; order Anura; family Ranidae; genus Aquarana; species Aquarana catesbeiana. The sequence goes on along the minus strand of NC_133331.1, from coordinate 172,485,767 downwards.
CATTTGTATTTTTTGATCTAACTTTAAGTAGAACCCCAGCCAAACACACAGCTCAGCTAACCTACATTTTACTGTTTTGACTGACAAAATATTCTTTTTATTATGTCTTGTGATTCACATACTCATGCCATACTATTTAGCTAGTGTGAACCAAAACTGGTTTGACAACAAGGAATAGCATAAAGGACATTTCTTATTCTCTTGCATATGTTTATACATATCTGTCTGCTCTGCTGAGAGTCATACAATCAATGAATCATGATTTCCAAGATTCTTAAATTGCATAACTCTGTAGAACATACAGAGTTCAGGAGAATCAAAACTTTTGTGATGATAATCTTCCTGTTCACTGAGACGAAGTTAGAACAGATATGAATGGGTTTAAGCCAAAGTCCGGCAAGTGTGAACAAATCTATAGGTAGCTCAATTGCTCGGAATGGTAGAAAAACTGTACCCTGGGGGAGAGAACTAAACAGAGACACAGATGGGACAAGTATTTAACCCTAGCTATGAGTGGCACACCTTTAGTGAATGCAAAAGAGAAGATGAAGAAAAATGTGCTTTATTTGACAGTAATTTTATTTTTATCCAGTGCCTTTCAGAACATTAACAAATCAGCAGAGCTATAAATAACGTTATAAGAACATTATCAGTACCATAGTGCTGGAACGAAGGTAAAAAAGACTGAAATGCAAAATAGCTGATTATAGCGTATCTCTGTATGTATAGTTTGAAAACTAAATTGCTGAATATAAAGCTGTATAACTAAAAATAAAGTAAATAAAATAAAAAATGTTGCAACTTAAAGTGTTACTAAACCCAGGACCCTGAATTCACTATATATGGTCTCCCACAGTACACAGAACATGGAAATGCAATCATTTTAGTAAATACAGTATAAACTGCTAAATACATTTTCTCATCAGCAGTATGTAGCAGCCTTGTGATTTATATTAGTGTCTGGTTAAAGCTTGTAGGGGGAGTTTTCATTCTCCCATGACTGTCCTAATAAGGATGCTGGACCCCTGACACTCTGTCTCGACAGTACTGATGCACATGCACCCTCCCAAGAAAAAAAAACAACAACACTCTAGCAATACACACCAAACTGAGCATGCACAGACTGACTCCACTAAAACTGTCTTATCTGGAGATGTTTTGGGGACAATGCAATAAGGGGAGGATCTGTGCATACAGGATTAAACAGTCTTTTTACACAGTGCAGAGGATTAACCTCTTAGGTTCCACAGTGAGTATATACAAACTGATTTTACTGTTGTGGGTTTAGTAACACTTTATTATTCCTTTTATAAATAACAAGATACATTATGACTACTGAACCCCAATGAAGGAAATTTACTAACACCCTGAAATACAATTACCAAAACATGTTATTATTAAACAAAGCATCTTTATTTGCCAATAAAACCAATAGTTTGCCCCTCCTAGCTGAATAACTTGTCCCATGTAGCTCTCTATTCACTACTGATGCTTAGAGGTGTAGTTATAAAAAAATTACACAGCTATTCATCCTGCAAAACTGCTTGTAAATTGGGTCTGTGCAAATGCTAACAAAATCAAATGCTGTTAGGCTATTTTCGCCCCAATTCTGATGTTTTTCTTTCATAAGAATAGTATTTATCAGGAAACTACTGCAGTATAGCTGCTAGATTAAACTGATGATCATAGTAAATAAGTATTAATTTCCTTTGATCATTAGCACCATCTAGTGCCATAATTTTGTATTTTCCTAATTTACACTATTCTTCTAAATGAAAAAGAGGGGAAGAGGGGGGGGACTAGAGAGCGCCCCCCCTCCTGAACCGTACCAGGCCACATGCCCTCAACATTGGGAGGGTGCTTTGAAGTGGCCCCCCAAAACACCTTGTCCCCATGTTGATGGGGACAAGGGCCTCATCCCCACAACCCTTGCCCGGTGGTTGTGGGGGTCTGCAGGCAGGGGGCTTATCAGAATCTGGAAGCCCCCTTTAACAAGGGGACCCCCAAATCCCAGCCCTCCCCCCTGTCTGAAATGGTAAGGGGGTACAAAAGTACCCCTACCATTTCACAAAGAAAGTGGCAAAAATTTTAAAAATGACAAGAGACAGTTTTTGACAATTCCTTTATTTAAATGCTTTTTCTTTTTTCTATCTTCTTTCCTCTATCTTCTATCTTCCTTCGGTTTCTTCCTCCATCTTCTTCTTCTTCTGGTTCTTCCTCCGGTGTTATCGTCCGGATCTTTCTCTGTGGCGCCAGCGTCTTCTTCCCCGCATCCACCATGATGGGAGGCTCCCGCTGTGTGATGCTTCTCCTCTTCTGACGGTTCTTAAATAATGGAGGGCGGGGCCACCCGGTGACCCCGCCCCCTCTGATGCACAGTGTCTTCCCTGTCCGCCCCCTCTGACATCACTGGGAATGCCACAGGGAAGTCCCCGTCAAGTCCCCATACATCAGAGGGGGGCAGGGTCACCGGGTGGCCCCACCCTCCATTATTTACCATAAAAATAATTGTGCCTGCGCTGAAAAATGTACTAAAATAACGTGCATATATAATAAATTAATCCACTATAAATGAGCTGTGAAATCATATATGTATACTATAAAAGTGCAAAAATAAGCCTCAAAGTGCATATAACATTGTGCAAAAATCAATATAACCCATTGAAAGTGCACCATGCATAAATAAAAACAGCAACAAGTGCACAGGTAACCTGTGTATTGCAAGTGTCCAGCTCAATCCACGGGTTAAAACCCAAAAAAATGTATGCAAACAGTGTCCATAAGAAAAAAGTTCCTCCGAGATCTTCTATTTACCGTCAGAAGAGGAGAAGCGTTACACAGCGGAAGCCTCCCATCATGGTGTATGCGGAGTGGCCCGAGAAGAAGGGAAGAAGACGCCGGCACCGCGGAGGAAGATGCCAGACGAGAACACTGGAGGAAGAACCAGAAGAACCAGAAGAAGAAGATGGAGGAAGAAACTGAAGGAAGATAGAAGATAGAAGAAGCATTTAAATAAAGGAATTGTCAAAAACTGTCTCTTGTCATTTTTAACATTTTTTAAACTTTTTTTGTGAAATGGTAGGACCATTTCACACAGGGGGGAGGGCCGGGATCTGGGGGTCCCCTTGTTAAAGGGGGCTTCCAGATTCCGATAAGCCCCCCTGCCCGCAGACCCCCACAACCACCGGGCAAGGGTTGTGGGGATGAGGCCCTTGTCCCCATCACCATGGGGACAAGGTATTTTGGGGGCTACCCCAAAGCAGCCTCCCAATGTTGAGGGCATGTGGCCTGGTACGGTTCAGGAGGGGGGCGCTCTCTCGTCCCCCCCTCTTTTCCTGCGGCCTGCCAGGTTGCGTGCTCGGATAAGGGTCTGGTATGGATTTTTGGGGAGACCCCACACCATTTTTTTTTAAATTTTGGCACAGGGTTCCCCTTAAAATCCATACCAGACCTGAAGGGTCTGGTATAGATTTTGAGGGGGACCCCATGCCTAATTTTTTTTTTTTGATTCGGGGTTCCTCTGTGGGGAATTCCAATGCCGTTTTTATCAATGAACTTTTATGTGTATTGTCGGACCGGCAATTCATTAATTGCCGCAAGTAGTTTTAAATTACTTTTTTTCCTTTGAAATGTCATTTTGCTGTCAGACTATTCTAAACACGGGAAACATGCGACCCTTTACAGGCATACTATAGACACCCCTCAGGTATGAAATTTAAAGGAATATTACACTTTTATTGTTTCACTTTAAGAATTGTTAAAATCACTGCTCCTGAAAAAACTGACGTTTTTAAAAAATCTTTTGCATTGATCCATGTCCCCTGGGGCAGGACCCAGGTCCCCAAACACTTTTTATGACAATAACTTGCATATAAGCCTTTAAAATTAGCACTTTTGATTTCTCCCATAGACTTTTAAAGGGTGTTCCGCGGCATTCGAATTTTCCGCGAACACCCCAAACTGTTCGCTGTTCAGTGAACTGGCGAACAGCCGCCTTGAAGCTCATCCTTAAGTAATAGCACTGTACAATGCAATAAATCCTGTTTGGCTGTCAGCGCATAACCCACCAGTCTTGACGGATGTCTGCTGTGCAGAGCTGATGAGATGTATATTTGCAATCATTACAAATAATATTTTTTAAAACATATTCACAATAAATATGCTAAAAACATTAGTTCAAAACATTGAAGGAAGTTAAAATAATGCCTGTTTTAATACTTTGTTTATTACATTGCAAAAAGTTCATGGACATCAAAAATTAGGTGGGAGCCAAACATGTCTTCTTTCTTATCAGCATTTTATTAACAAAGAAGTTAGAACACATTCAAGATTCAATTAACACTGCAATGTGAAGTGCTAGGTACCCAGTGTTGATAAGTTGTAAATTTCAGCTTTTCTCAGGTTTTCCTTTTTAAAATTCTTTACATTTATCGTGGTATTTCAACTATACATATGTTTTCACTTCTGATGCTAGCACAAAAAGGCTTGTTAAAGAAAGCCAAATCTGACTGCTTCAATAGGCACAATAGACGCTGTCTGAGCCCGGTGGCACAAGGAGCTGTCAAACAATAACTCAGTGACACAGATAAGCAGGTTAAAATTCACTTTTTGGCTATGCCTCTGCTAACTGGTATTATATTAGTGAAACAGTCACGTCTGTATAAATGCTTTATACATACTAATAATTATATAAATAAAGTCATTTTTTGAAAATGCCCATCTCTGAAAAAATATAAAAGATTACCTCTGCCTACCAAAGTAGTGGGGCTCTTCTCTTGTCCACAAGGCCCTCTAAATTCTCTTATGTATAATGTAAATTCACTAAAGCATAATAAAAGCAGTATTCTCATCACCGTGCATTATTTTCTAATTTTAACAATCAAAAATGTTATACTAGGTTTTACACATTGATCTCTTGAGTTAACTACTATAACTCTATGTAGAACTCAATTCACAAGGTTTATTGGTTCCCAAAAATATTTATCTGATCACTTGACCACCATTAAAGCTTGTCTCCAGATATTTTTTTCGTTATGTTTTTTGTTGCTGTCTGTATTGCTAATAAGATGTTTTTTACCTTCTTTCCGAGGACAGGGTGTTTCCTTTCCCCTTTCTTCCCCTATTATGACCTCCTCTTCTCTCTTGTCACCACTTCTGTTCTTTGCTCTTTTCTCCTCTTTTCTTCTCAACTCTCCCTGGCCTTCCCTTTACAACATTGCTCTCTTCTGCTACCCTCTCCTCTCCCTTTCTCTTCTCTCCTTGCCTATTTTCCTATTTCCTCTTCTCTCTCCTATTTTCTCCTCTTCAGCTCCAGTAATTTCTCCACATTCATTCATTGCCTGAAGACTTTTACCATGAGTTACACACTTATTAGACGAATAAATTGGCACAGCCAAAAAAAAAAAAAAACATGTTACCCACCCCTGAAAAATCAACTTTCACTGACCCTTATTCTATGTATAACCCTTAACCCAGACCTAACCCATAAACCTAATGTGAACCCAACTGTAAACTTCAGAGAAAATGTCTGCTATTAAGTTAATAATAATAATACATTTTATTTATAGGCACCTTTCAAAACACTCAAGGTCAATCTAGGAAGCAGTACGATATTTGACTGGAAACCAGTGAATGTGCTGAAGGACAGGAATGATGTGTTTAAAAGGAGGGGGTTCTAGTAAGAACAAATACTAAACTATATAAATAGAAATGTGATGACACCATCAGGCTAAAAAAAATGTAAGTCTTTGTGCCTATACATAATGTACCAATTATCAGCTTTGGCAAAGCTTATGTGGAAATCTTTAGCCAAAATTAATTTACCTTATCATAAGGTGTCAGGACATACCTTTGCTTTTAGTCTCAACCCCCTCTCCTTTTGCTCTTCAAGTAGTTACTTTCTACGTGTCAGAATATTCCCTTCACTTCTTATCCTACAGATGAAACCAAAAAAGAGAGGCGATATCCCCAAAGTGAGAGTAACTCCAAAATTTGATAGCCATCACAGGATCAGTTGTCCCCATTGGATGATTTACCTTCATCTCTTGCTCCAATTCTAAAATGTTGGATTTCCCCTTGCTTTACGTCTTGGTTACAATGGTCACCAGGAGTAGTGAATTTCCCAAGCTGAGACACAGATGGCAAGAAAAACTTGACAGTGTCTAATGCTTGCCCTCTCTGTTCTGAACAAAATAAATAAATTTAAATCCAAGGCACTCTATAAAAGAAGATATTCTGACCTATGTGGTGGGTAGTAAGTGGAATTTTTACTCTTTGCAGAACTCTGCACTTGCTGATGTGTATGATAAGGTGTCCCCAGCTAGCCATTCTGGTTTCTCCTGCTGACCCCTAGGCCTAGCTCACTACAGGACACAGTGTGATGGATGTGGTGTCAGACCACTGCCCTCTTCACCAATTTGTGACAAATGGCTGGTCAAACTCACACTTCGCTGTCACTGATACGTGACAATGACACTCTCAGCCTCAACCTGCACAAAGATCTAGCTTGCATAATCTAAGTGCCAAAAGACAGAGAGTAAATGTCACTGGGTTTTAGTTGACCAAGCAATTAACTCTTTACGTGGCCTCCAGATATTTCTTATTATAAAATATCAAATATTCACAATATTAGCAATAGTAAATATGACTTTAGAATAAACGTCTGTAACCCATACTGTCACAATAGGCAGGTATATCCAGAGATTTACACTATAGTAGCATTCTTCAAAGGACAGGGATTCTTTAAGTTCTGCGTTAATACAATAGAGACATTATTATTGTCCAGCATGAATTTTATAATGAATAAACTGTAAATATGAAGGGGTGTTGGATGTCTATTTCACCTAGGAGAAGTAATGTGTTTTGTTGCCCCCCCCCCCCCCCGTACCATCTAATACAGTGGTGTTTGGGCTTAAAATGCTGTAGATTATTTGAAATGGGTATATATGTCCTTATCCTAGTGGCACTGTATTATCACAGAAGTTATGAAGTACACTCAAATCTGGATGGGTCAGAATGAGATAAACAGAAATGTGTATTCACTAATGACTCCAGCTAATGCATTTACGAGGGGGAATTAGTGGAAAGGATATCTGCTTACTCAAGCTTGACTACTTTTGTGGGAACTGAGACCTGTATTGGGGTTTAGATTTTGCTAAGAGTTTGTTGATTGTATAAACTGAAGGGGGGGTCACTAATTCCAACAAAATGACCTGAGACCTGAACAAAATGACTGCCACACGCAGCTTTTTATGTGCTTTTTATGTGCCCAGTATGCATTACCATTACACACAGTATGTAAGGAGTTCATGGAATTACCACAGTGACCAGTCAAGGACACACTTTCTGATGCACCTGGACAGGTCAAATAGTAGCTAAACCCAGATATCTGCCTGAGTGTGAAGGTTTAGCTCAACAGCCATCACAAAAGGTAAATATAAAATGTATTCTTTTACAAGGCGCCTTAGAACTTTTTATTGAATGCCAACAGGGTCTCTATAAGTAGTGTTCCTTTTGAGCAAGCAAAGAAGATCAGCTTTTTTTTAGACTGCTTGCTGAATGATATACTAAAGTCCCAGTATATCCTGAAGCTTGCATGCTTAGGCTTGTGGTTTCATTGGAGAGCTAAGGACTGTTGGTAACCAAAAGATCACATTGTTTCTCTATGGAGACTTGCTAAAAGGAGTCTTTACCAGTGCTCCTATTCATTCCAACTATGTATTCACTTCATTGCTTACTACTCCCTCTTTGGTTTCTTTTTTCCTTCTCCTTTTCTCCCTGTACAAATATATTCAAATAGAGCCTCATATTACATTTTCCAAAGCGTGACTGCCATTGTTCTTTTAATGACATAGGGGTGACAGACTTTTAGTGGCACAAAAGACTGGCATGATATTTGTTCCACAGTTGGACATTTACTGATATTCAGACTGGTATTCCATTGTATGTCTTACAGACACCAAGTCTGGCATTTTAGTTTTCTTAGTAAAAGATGCTAGCATTATATATACTAGTTCCAAGAGCTGTCATTATGCTAATAGGCTTCTTACAGACACAAAGAGCAGGCATTATCCTTTTAACAGACTCTAGAGACCAACAACACAGCTGCATTTAGCCTCACATTTACCTTAGCCCCATGTTTTGCTCAGCCAGCTCTAGTTAATGGAACCCAGGTCTGAAAAAAAATAACTTTGAAGCTACCACTGCTAACCTGTCTTTCTGAAAAAGCTAGTTTGCTGACTGTCCTATTGGCTCTCTGTAATCACTAAAGTGGAATAAAAATGTAGGTAAAATTAAAAAATATATATATATATATAAACATCTTTGGATCACTTAACACCATTCGAGGGCATGTCTATCAAAGCCTTCCTCACTCCAGGCCTTGTTTCCAGGTAGTATTCCCACATGATCACTGCAATATATCCTCACCCCCCACCTCACCCCTTCATGCTCCTAAGTGTGCAGCTGACCTCAGTGTATATATAGAACCAGAGGAGGTGAAAGATGTCTGGGCAGCAACCAAAGCCTGCTCTCGAAATGTGGCAGCTTTGGAAATTTCTTTCAAGGTACTTTTGAGATGGTTACAAAGGCTGTGGGGAGACGGGCACCCATCTCCAGGTTTGGTGGACATTTTCCATAGTACACACTTTTTTTTGAGCTGAAGTATTTGGGATCCTACCTATACTCTGACAGATCGCTCACACCTGAACCCACAGTTTTACTCCTTAACAATTACCTATGAGCTCATTAAGCTGCAATTTAAACTTCCTCTGCAAATAATTATAGCTGCTAAACAAATGCTAGCAAAGGCCTGGAAAACCCCCAATTTATGCCTATGAATTTAAGAACAGGGTCATGCAGGCCATGATTCATGGTAAGATAGAAGCCACTCTACAAGACAGAGTTTCTGTGTTTACCAAGCTATGATATCCTTCGGCTGCTCATTTCCTCCCTATTGGCTTTGATGAATCCTTGCTTGAACCTTGATTCCTTGTCATTTGATTTCCCTGTTCCTCCTCCTATCATGATACATAAAAGTTTATATCCCCAAGCTCCCCTCCTTTTGAATGTTGTACTTTTTCTATTATCACAAATAAAATTTTTGAAAACCATGCATACTGCGATGAAGATATTTTAATTTCATTCTGAACTGAAGACCTCAGAAACCCATTTGAAGACCTAGGCTAAGAAGAGCATTACATCCCTCCAGAAGTAAGATAAAGCCTTGTGCACATCAGAAAATTATACAAAAAAATACAGATTTCAAAGTGATCATAAAATAATCGCTTATTTCGTTTTATCAGTACAAATACTATCAGGCGGCTTTATTAAGCCGCTTGATTGATTGGAGTAGACATGGAGATGGGAAGTTGTGGCCGGGCCTGGAGCAGGCTCAGAGCAACGAGCCGCTTGGTGTTATAAAGACCTTCCGACTATTACGAAGGCACACCCTGTGATAGGACCCATCCTAAAGATAGACTTTGAGCTTTTTTCTAAGGGTAAACTTTCGGCAATAATCTCACCGTTGTTTCCAATACTGGGGAATCCCCAGTTTGAGCCAGGTCTGAGGAAGGGAAATTTTACGGCATTGATGGAACAGGGGATCTTCCAGGCCTCTCATTTTTTAACAGGGGAAGCATGGCCCACAATATTTTCATTGACAACAGGATTCTTACCATACTGTTTGGATTTTTGGTGTGCAGTACAGCTGAGACATTTTTTGAACACTTTAATCCTGCCAAGTAGTTATGGGCGCACTCTAACAATCTTTGAGGAATATTGTAACGGAAGCGGTGTATTCCACCAAACCCTTTCTAAAACGTACACGCTGCTAGTAGCACCCTCAGAGGACTTTAGGTTGCCCTTTTTTAGGGGGTGGGAGAGAGATCTGGGTCAAACCTTTACGGAAGAGCAGTGTACTAATATGATACACAATACTTTTGAGTCGTCAATCTGCATAAGAATGCAGGAGACAAATTTTAAGATTCTGTCCCAGTGGTACCGCACCCCAGCATTCCTAAACAGATGCTACCCGGAGGTATCAGATAATTGCTGGCGTTGCGGGGGGAAGGAGGGGATGTTAATGCATATTTTTTGGTCCTCCCCCAGAATAGAGAACTTTTGGAAGGAAGTCCGGAGAATTGCTCAAAAATTTAATGATCAGGAGATTCCGGAGGATCTATCTTTCTTCCTATTACAAGATACTAAAATCCAAGTTAAATCATATAAGAAATCTATTCTATGTCATCTGCTGAATTCAGCTAGAGCATGTATTCCACTCACTTGGAAGCAGGCACAAGCACCAACAGTAGGATTGTGACTTAAAAGAGTAGAACAATTGAACCGTATGGAAGATTTGGTTTGGACATCCCGGAAAAAAAGATGGATATATCTGAAAACATGATTTCCATGGAATCTTTTCATTAATACAGAAGAGGGAAACAGCCTTATAGATGTAAGTTCTAATGACTGAAAACAGAAGATGTGGCCATTGGATTCTTGGCAGGGGAGGGGGATGTGCGGGAGAGGGGGAGGAGGAGGGGATGGGGAGGCGGGAGATGGGCTCTGCCCCTCCTTCCCCTTAGGGTTTTATTTATTTATTTTTTAATTTTTTTTTTTTTTTATATCTTTGTTGGTTTTTTTTTTTTTTTTTTTGTAAATATAGAGGTTAGAGAGAGTTAGACACTTAAGGAAAATATAAATAGAACCCCCCAGAATGGAGTTGGAGATATATTTTGATTAGGGACAGGAGAGGATCTCTGCCTTAATGCATTTGGGGGATTGTAATAAGGTTTTGACTTTGTTGTAATTAGAGAGCATGATCCTGGCTTTAGAAGAAAATTAATTTATTTGTATATTAGATTAGCATATAGACATGCATAATATGTTATATTTGATGTTGGTAAAGTGTATGACTTTCTTCGTCTTAAACCAGTAATAAAAATATTAAATATGAAAAAAAAAAAAAAACAATAATAAAAAAAAAAGATAATACAGCTACAGGGGAAGGGTGTGGAAAGAGAAAAGGGATTAGTTCTGACTTTGCAAATGATTAATGTTGCTAAACCCAATCACTATAATATCATATAAACGTTAACATGTTAAGGTCATTTTGAAGGGTATTATTATTCTTTTTAATTCTGCAGTTTGCATTAACTAGCTGTGTATGCTGGGACTGATACACATGCCCCAAAAAACTTTATCAAAATTACACAGGGGATGTGTAGTATGTCCCATTGCCACTCCCCACAGCCCCCCCCCCCCCCCTCTCTCTTTTCCTTTTTTCCATCCCTTGGTCACACTCTTTTCACTTTTTTCATTTCTCCATGGTGACACACATAGCCCTCTTCCGCTTCCCGTTTTCGCCCATTCATATTACTGATCACATCCAATAGTATTGGGCTTTGTATATATCTTCTGTTTCCCATCCTTTCTCCTCCCTTTCCCCGCCCCGTTCCCTCCCCCAGTCCTTATTTAACTCCCCTGCATGGTTAGTAGATTAGTCTGTTGAGAAAGGGGCGCGGCTTGCTAACCACCCAAGCGCGCATGCCCAAGAAACGCGGATTTGGAGCGCCATCCATGACTTGTACTATCATGCTTGTTTTTACTACTGAAATGTGAGTTTATCTATATTTTATTAAAGCATTTTAAACTTATAAAAACGACTGCACCCAGAGGCGCCTCTCCACTTGTTGTTTGACTCCCCACATCCCACTTGCTGTCAATTCTCAGCTGTCAAAACGAGAGCTGGGGTTTGCTGTGTAAATACAGCAGCTGTTGCTGCCAAATGGGCATATGGGCTGTTTGACATAGTGTTATTTAGCACTATTCAGATAAGATATATAAAAAAGAATGTTATTATTTTGCATCTACTTTTGTTCATTCATCTGCAGATCAAAAGGAAGAGCTTCCATATGTAAATTTTTTCAGTTAAAGCAGCCTAAAAAGTGAAAGAAAAATATTACACTGTCAAACTTGTGTTAACCACAAGTTTGGAACGGAAGGATTTACCCCATTCATGACCAGGCCATTTTTTGCCATACAGCACTGCGTTACTTTGACCGACAACTGCCTGGGTGTGCGACACTGCACCCAAATAAATTTGATGTCCTTATTTTCCACAAATAGAGCTTTCTTTGGTGGTATTTGATCACCTCTGTGGTTTTTTTTTAAAAAAAGACCGACAATTTTGAAAAAAAAAACAATATTTTTTACTTTTTGCTGTAATACATATCCAAAACAAATTTCTTCATCAGTTTAGGCCAATATGTATTCTGCTACATATTTTTGGTAAAAAAATCCCAATAAAGCGTATATTGATTGGTTTTGCGCAAAAGTTATAGCGTCTACAAAATAGGGGATAGATTTATAGAATTTTTATTTTATTATTGTTTTTACTGGTAATGGCGGCGATCAGTGATTTTTGGCAGGACTGCGACATTGCGGCAGACAAATCTGACCATAAGTGACACTTTTTGAGGGCCAGTGACACCAATACAGTGATCAGTGATAAAAAAATGCAGTGATTACTGTATAAATGACACTGGCAGGGAAAGGGTTAACACCAAGGGCGATCAAAGGGTTAAATGTGTCCCTTCAGTGTGTGTTCTAGCTGTGTGGGGGACAGACTGATAGGGACAACACAGAGATTGCTGTCCCTGATTACTAGGAACAGACAATCTCTCTGTGCTTCCCTGTCAGAATGGGGATCTGCTTTGCTTACATAGGCAGATCTCCATTCAGCCTCTCTGTGGAGCGATCGCGGGTGGCCTTGTTTACATAGGCAGATCCCCATTCTGCCTCTCTGTGGAGCGATCGTGGGTGGCCAGCGGACATCGCGGCCACCGGCCACACCCATCAGCTCCCGCTCCGGGGCACAGGCGAACATGCACCACCAGTGACACGCGTGCGCCCGCAGTATCTATTACACGAAATAACATACGGGTACATCGTTTTGTGCAAAAGAGCCGCACTGCTGCAGTATATCTGCGGCGGGCGGTCCTTAAGTGGTTAATATACATTTATAGGACATTCCTAAATGCATATTATCTGCACTTAGGTGTGGTTAGTTTAGCTGTGTTTAGAATAGATCTCTGTGCATATAGGATCCAATTATAAACTCTAAATCCAGCTAAACACATGCAAACACATGTAAATGCAGTTCAACACCTCAAAACGCGTTGGGTGTCTCTTTTCATGCCGAGACTGTTATTGAATCATATGTGATTTACAGTACCATATGGTATTGGGTATCACAACCATTGAAAACAAACTTTGTGCCATAATGTTGTATGACTAAATGGATGCTTTAAATATGATGGAGTCTCATGGAGGCCTCTTTTAAACTATGAAGCTCCTTGCCAAGAATTTTTCCCTGCAGATGCCAAAGAAGAGGGAAAGCTCATGTGACCACACAATAGAACTGCAGGAATAAGGTACTTAGAAGATAAAAAAAAACAAAAAAATACAATGGCATAAGACACACTATATTACCAAAAGTATTGTGACGCCTTCCTTTACACGCACATGAACTTTAATGCCATACCAGTCTTCGTCCGTAGGGTCCAATATTGCGTTGGCCCACCCTTTGCAGCCTTAACAGCTTCAACTCTTCTGGGAAGGCTGTCCACAAGGTTTAGGAGTGTGTCTATGGGAATGTATGAGCATTCTTCCAGAAGCGCATTTGTGAGGTCAGGCACTGATGTTGGATGAGAAGACTTGGCTTACAGTCTTGCTCTTATTCATCCCAAAAGTGTTCTATCGGGTTTCTTACAGGATGGAGAAATCTCATTTGGCTCTTCCAATCCCTTCAGGAATATCACCACCCCATCTTCCCTTAGCAATTTGCTCTTGGGGAGAAATCAGCATCCTGACTGGATCCTTGCAAAGACATTGGTATTCTAGGCATAGCACCAAACCTTCTATACTTTCCTTGAAATCTCAATAGCGGGATCATTTTAGGTGTGGGCAGTACTCATCCATATCCCTAACCTTAATGAATGCATTACAAAGAAAGGGCTTAAAGCGGAGGTCCACACAAAAAAAAAAAAAAAAACATAAAAATGCTCCTAAAAATCTGAAAAAAAAATTGGGAAAACTTTTTTTTTTTACTTACCAGAAATGGCTGTTGCTAGGCAGATCGTCCTAATCTGCCACTTCCAACTCCGCGGTGATCTTCATTCTTCTCCTCCAAGCGTTGTCTTCTGGGGAATGGGGCTTGCTGTGTTCTGGGAACTGTGTGTGTCCCAGAACACAGCCGGCCATTCACACAGCACCGCACGACTCGCGCATGTGCAGTAGGAAACGGGCAGTGATGCCGCTCCACTGCCTGTTTCCCTTAGTTGGAATGGCGGTGCCGGGACCCGATCCGATGGACGGATCGGCCTCGGGGGGCTGACATCGCGGGCACCCTGGACAGGTAAGTGTGCTTATTAAAAGTCAGCAGCTACAGTGTTTGTAGCTGCTGACTATTACATTTTTTTTTCAGCTGGACCTCCACTTTAAAGTGTAACTGGTAATGTTAGTGATTTTAAAACTATAGCCTACAATATTCCTCAACTTGTCCTGACAGTATGCCAAAGACAATACTTGAAGACCAGGCCTTTTCTGGTCTTCAAGTGGACTTTTTGTTACTAAGAATAAATTAGTATTTTTTGGTAGAAAGTTACTTAGAACCCCCAAACATTATATATATTTTTTTATCAGAGACCCTAGAGAAAAAAATGTCGATTACTGCAACATTTTATGTCACATAGTATTTGCACAGTGGTCTTTCAAACACACTTTTGTTTTGAAAAAATTCACTTAGATTGAAAAAAAAAGAAAAAACCCCAATAGTTACCTAATTATTTTTTTGTATAATGTGAAAGATGATGTTACGCTGAGTAAAAAGATACCTAACATGTCATTCTTTAAAATTGTGCACGATCGTTGAATGGGGACAAATTACAGTACTTAAAAATCGGTTTAAAACATTTTTAAACTAGAATTATTGCTCTCACTTTAACGATTGCTCTGATACCTCACATGTGTGGTTTGAACACCGTTTACATATGCTTGTGCGACTTACTTATGGGTGCGCTTCTGCATGCACGAGCACGGAGAGATGGGGCACTTTCAATTTTTTTTTTCCTTATTTATTTTACCTTTTATTTTTACACTGTTCCTTTATATATATATATTTTTTAATCACTTTTATTCCTACTACAAGGAGTGCAAACATCCCTTGTAATTAATATAAATAAGTATGACAGGTCCTATTTTTTGAGAGATCTGGGGTCAAAAAGACCCTAGAGCTCTCATTTACTTTTAAGTTTAAAAAATAGAGACCAGTGGCAGCCATCTTGGCCTCACTTGCCTCCCTTCCCAGCTAACGACCACATCGGATCGTTCGAGGGGCTTTACTGATGGGCCAGGTAAGCCCGGGAACAACCGGTACCCCCCTCCCACCGTTTCTAAAAGTGATCCTACTGCGAATCCCCCCACAGGACCACTGCTGCTTTTAGCTAGCTGCTGCCATAACACTGGAAAAAGTAATGAATTATTTTTACTATGTGCCGGTCGTCAAGTGGTAAAGTAGCGAAATCCAGTTCAGGAAACTTTAATACATGTCTAATTAATCTTAACAACTTTGTGATTTCTATTAATTCCCTTATTTATCATTAGACAAGCATGGACAAAATTGTGACTTCTGAGAAACCCCTAATATTGGTTTGTCGTATTAATCATTTTTAAATTAGAGAGCCTGGTCTTTGTACTTTTTTGTAGTCTTAAGATTTTATGATGTTTGAAAGGCAGGATGCGTTAAGTGAACTGCCATTGGCAAAAATCTTTACTGAGTAATTGAGAAGAGAAAAATCAATTTTGTCCTACTGAAGGGAGATTTTGGAACTGCATATGAGCTCTTTGCAATGTGACAAACTGATGTGATAATTGTGACCACTATTCATCAGTTATGGCAGCTTTGTGTTGATTACTGACCTCAGACTCCTCACCAGTGACTAACAGATCTGCTCTAAGGTATGGATAAAAATACATTGCACAATGTTTTTTACAATAAGGAACAAAAATGTGTAGAACCGCAAAAAGATAGATAGATAGATGAAAAAAAAACCCATCAAATGCAGCCACTGTGCCCATCAAACGCAGCCACTGTGCCCATCAATTGCCGCCACTGTGCCATCAAACGCAGCCACTGTGCCATATCAAATACTCCTACTGTGGCATCAAATGCTGCTACTGTGTCATCAAATGCTACCACTGTGCCCCATAAAATACAGCTACTGTGCCCATCTTATACAGCCACTGTGCCCATCAAATGCAGCCTCACTGTGTCCCATCAAATGCAGCCTCACTGTCCCATGAAATGCAGCCCGTGCCCCATGAAATGCAGCCCGTGTCCCATGAAATGCAGCCTGTGTTCCATGAAATGTCGCCTGTGTCCCATCAAATGCAGCCTGTGTTCCATCAAATGCAGCCTCAATGTCCCATCAAATGCAGCCTGTGCCCCATCAAATGCAGTCTGTGCCTCATCAATGCAGCCTCACTGTCCCATCACATGCAGCCTGTGCCCCATCAAATGCAGCCTTTGCCCCATCAAATGCAGCCTCACTGTCCCATCAAAATGCAGCCTGTGTCCCATCAAATGCAGCCTCACTATCCCATCAAATGCAGCCGGTGTCCCATCAAACCCCCCCCCCCCCCCGTTCTCTGCTGGGGGTCCTGGCCCAGCACTTACCTTGCTGTGGTGTCCTCTCCTCCTGCTGTGTGATGTGTTATTGTGCTGTATTATTTAGGTATTTGGCCCTATTTGTACTGATATTATTTCTGTTCTTTTTGTTTATGCCATTGCTTTGTTGTCTTGTCGCTATATACTTCTTTGACCTCTACCCTCTTTGAGCATTTTACCCTTGCACTACTTGGGGGTGTTGAGGGTGGGAGGAGATTGTTAATTTTTTTGTGTGATCACTGGGGATGGAATTGTGTCTTGAATAGGACAGTCATTACACCACTGAAAAGTCAATACAGTAAACATTGCTGATTTGCACTAGCTCCTGTTTCAAACCTGTGGGTGGTTATGCAATGTATGTGTGTGTGTATGTAGCGGTGCCCCCGTGGGGTCGCTGCGTGTTTCAGCATCCACATATTTCACCCTGCTGGTCAGACATCCATTTTGGCACACTTTCCCAGACAATGAACAGTCTCTTGCTTGTTGTTGTTTTTATTAGGGGATTAAACTTGTATGGGGAAAAGGGACATGAAATGCCCAGATAATTAATATTTCTCAAAGAAATTATTGTTGGTTGAGTCTAGATTTGACAGTCTCTTCCTCTGCGCATCTCCTCCAGCACAGTACTTGAGATCACTTGCTTCACTTCACTGTCCAAATCTAGGTTCCTGTCTCCATTAGCACATGGCTAGGCCTCACTCTGAATAAGTTCTAACATTTTCCTAAAAGCCCATTACAGGCAGGGGTCTGCAGCCCCCTTTGAATTAATAACCGTTTTAGTAGAGAAGAATAAATGTGCTAACTGACACTTGGTGGACATCCAATGCAAATCCTGCCAGCCCTCATGGCTGCAACGACTTGATTCCAAAACACCATAGTCTCTCCCTCTGGCTCCACATCCAACTCCTGGCACACTGTGCTTCTCACTCACTGACCCCGGCATGGATCCATCCTGAAAGACTTGCCTGGCAGTGCTCCCAACTGTCCTCTTTCCTGCTCCTGTTCCAGGACACCTCTCAATAACTGTGTAGAGAGAGGCTCCCTCCCAGCTCCAGGCCTGAGTTCACCCCCCCCCCCAGTGAGGGCATTCCCTCAGACCACGACAGTCTAACACTCTATCATTCAGTTCTTCCACCCGACAACTCCTCCCAAAGCAGGCTGACCATGGGTATATATAGGAGGCCTGTGCCCTGCCAATCCTAGTTGGGGATTGGCAGGGCTCCCACATACACCCCATGTCACTCCAGCTCTCTGACCTGCCTCTTTTCCAGAACCTTCTGAAAACCAGAGGAGGCGCCCAAGAGCTGAAGCACATGTCAGTTACCTGCTACTACACTAAACCAATCCCCTGTCCCCAGATCAAAACAGACAGGCCTAGCTCATAGGCCTGCCTAATAAATTTACCTGCGCTGACAGTACAAAAACAAACCCACTACTCTAGCACCTACCTACCTAAAGTAGTAGGTGCTACGTGTGTGTGTGTATATATATATATATTGTGACATTATGAAAAGTGAGGTGATTGATGGACATTATGTTTCACCTGGCATGCCTTCATTTGCAGAGAACTAAGGTGGAATCCCGTCCGGGTTTTACCAGCCACCTTGGCAGAGTTGGTACCGGACAAGATTTTGAAGTCCACTTATGTCCACCAACAGGTGGTATAAATAAAAGCAGGACTGGAGCAAAAAATTGTTCTTGGCCTGGGACTCAGGAGTCCAAAACCTGAGAGAGCTGCTTATGTGATGTCTGCTTTGCGAGAGACAGGAAAAGGTTTGCATTAATTTTGTTTTGTGGGTGACTCGGAGAAGCCTCTGAGTTAGGGTCCTGAACTGTTTAGTTAGTGCCTGGATCGCAAGGATTTATTTTCTGTTTTGTTTATTTGATTTTCATGCAACCTTTTAAAATAAAACTGGTTATAAGTCAGATTTTAAGAAAACCTGCCGTTTGGACTACCCTTTTCCCCAGGGAAGGTGATCCCCATTGAGCTAACACCCCACAATATACATAAAATTATTAATTAGATATATAATTTACAACTGCCATCTTCACAAATTAGTTTTGGAAATACTGAGACTTCTGTAAAGAGAAGCTCTATTTACATGTACCTTTTCTGGATGGTAAAGACAAAATATCAGAGTTTTATTTTAGCTTATATCTCAGCATCTCACTAAGTTACTAAACACACAACAGTAAAACCAGTCTATATATGCAATAAAACATGCTTGTTATACTCACTGTGGAACCTAAGGGGTTAATCCTCTGCATTGTGTAAAAAGGCTGTTTGATCCTATCTTCTCTGATCCTCCCCTCCTTCCACTGTCCCCTAAAAATTTCCTGTTAACACAGAGCCTATGGAATCAGGCTGCACATGCTCAGTTTGGTGTGTATTGCTAGGGAGGTTTTATTTTTCTTGGGAGAGTGCATGTGATCAGCGCAGGGCCAATCAGCACTTTCCAGACAGAGGGTCTTGCAGTCTAAGGCTCCATTCACACTAATATGTTTTTTGATGCATTTTGCAGAAATGCAGGGAAATTTTTTAACATGGGTTCCTATGGAACATGTTCACATCAACGCATTTTTGTGCCTCTGTGTTTTTGGAAAAGGTCGGGGACTTTTTTTCCCGAAAAATGCAGCATTTTGCATGTAATAGACTTCAATGAACCCCCATTCAAAATGCACAGTGATTACAGTGATTTTGCAGCGATTTGCCTTTTGCGATTTGTGGGGTTTTTTTTAGCTGTACATTCACTGTATATAACTGGTTGCTAAGGAGGGGGCCGGGAAGCCGACTGCCACGTCCTTAACAACCGATCAGTCATTAGCTGTAAGCGGGCTTCCCCACTGAATGTAAAGAACTGCCGGCAAAAGAAAATCGTGAAAAAAAATGGTCCTTGGGTCTAGTATGGATTCGGAAGGGACCCCCCCCACGCCAAATTTTTCTTTTTAAATGGCGTGGGGTCCCCCCCCAAATCCATACCAGACCCTTATCCGAGCATGCAGCCTGGCAGCTCAGGAAAGGGAGGGGACAAGGGAGCACCCCCCCTTCTGAACCATTCCAGGCCACATGCCCTCAACATGGTGGGGACAGGGGGGGCTCTGCGCAAAAGCACCTTGCACCCATGTTGATGGGGATAAGGGCCTCTTCCCGACAACCCTTGCCGGGTGGTTTTGGGGTCTGCGGGCGGGGGGCTTATTGGTATCTGAAAGCCCCCAGATCCCGGCCTCCTTCCTCCTACCCCTACCCATTCACCACAAAAAGTAGTGTAGTGTGAAAAAATACAGTAGGCAGTTTTTTATTAAAGTCTTTTATTAAAAATATCTTCTTCTTCCGGTCTTCCTCCATCTTCTCACGCATCTTCCTCCTTTAGGCTTCTCCTTCTCCCGCTTCTTCTTTCTCCTGTCTTCTTTGTTCTGTGTTCTTCTTCCTCTGCCGCCGCTCCCACCAATGGCTCTCCTCCGGTGCTGTGTCCCGCTGATCTGTCCGTGCCGATGTCAAGCATTTCTTAGATAACGATAGGGGAGTGGCCATTGGATGATGTCATCCACACCCCCTTGTGACGTCACGGACACATAATGCTCCAGGCAGTGACGTCACAAGGGGGTGAGTCCTCCGGAAGATGTCATCAAATGGCCACGCCCCCATCATTATCTAAAACTTGCTTGACATCAGCGCGGACAGATCAGAAGGATGCAGAATCTGAGGAGGGTCCTCGGTGGGAGCGGCGGCAGAGGAAGAACACAAGACAGGAGAAAGAAGAAGAGCGGGAGAAGGAGAAGCCCGGAGGAGGAAGATTTGGGAGAAGATGGGGGAAGACCAGAAGAAGAAGCGGGAAGAAGATATTTAATTAAAGACTTGTCAAAACACTGTGTCCCGTGATGTACTCTAAGAAAAAATTTTTTACAGGTAAGCTGTTATAAAAATCCTAATTTCTTAATCGTACATCACGGGACACAGAGCCATAATAATTACTACTGTATTTTTTCACACTACACTGCTTTTTTTGGTGAATGGGTAGGGGTACCCCTACCCATTCACATAGGGGGGAGGCCGGTATCTGAGGGCCCCCTTGTTAAAGGGGGCTTCCAGATTCCGATAAGGAGAGCTCACTCGTCCCCTCCCTTTCCTGACCTGCCGGGCTGCATGCTCAGATAAGGGTGTGTATTTTTTAAGAATTTTGGCTTTGGGGGCCCCCTCCAAACCCATACTAGACCCGAGGGCCTGGTAGGGACCTGGGGGGGCCCCATGCTGTTTTTTTTTCACAATTTTCTTTAGCTGCCAATTCTTTTTTTTTTTTTTTTTTTTACATTCAGCGAGGAAGCCTACTGACAGCTGATGACTCATCGGTTGTTAAGGACGCAGACCCCTCCTTAGCAACTAGCTATATACAGTGTTAAAAAAAAATGTAAAAAATCGCTGTAAAATTGCAAGAAAGACGCGCGCCAAATACCGCAAAAAAGCACTGCAAAAACGCTCAAAAGCAACATGCATAGATGTGAATCGAGCCTAATAGGACAGACAGAAAACTCCTTCTACGAGCTTTAACCAGTGCTTGGCTGGACACTGATAGAAGTCACAAGACTGCTCTAACTGCTGATGAGAAAAAGTATTTAGCAGCTTATATTTACTAAAATAATTGCATTTCCATGTTCTGTGTACTGAGGGAGACCAGATATAGTGAATGCAGGCTCCTGGATTTGCTAACACTTTAAAAAAGCAGAAATAAACTGTGTCTGAGCACCTATAACTGAAAACGCAATCTACTTCATTTTTATTCAAGGCAAACTTACCTATCTGTTTTTTCATGCTTTATTTTGCTGAGAAATAACTTTTTTAAACCCCCTTCTCCCTCTCCCCTAGCATCTTGACTAATTATTCATGAAGCATTTACTTCATGGAATCCATCTACCCTTAGCTAAGGCATGCAGTCAGAAGGGTATGCTTAGCTGAGAAAGACTATCCTCCCCTCCTCCTCTCTCCCCCTGTTCCAAATGAAAGAAAAAAAAATAGGATTTTTATAACAGCTTACCTGTAAAATCCTTTTCTTGGAGTACATTATGTACATCAGACACCACACAGCAACAAGTTGACCCCAATATGCCTTCAAGTTCAGGGTCCATGGTGGTCGATACCCCAGGACAGGTATTCAGCACACCCAAAACTAGGCAAGGAGTAACATATGGGGTTATAGGTGCTACACAATATCCTTTTATGACAGTAGGAGACATTTTAGTAATGAAGCCCATTGACATTGAGGACATTAACTGCATTATTAAACACTGTCCCAAACCCACCACATCAGCTGCTGGCGCTATAAGTTACTTAAAGAAAGCGTGCACTGGCAGGAATTACACACAAGAGGACATAAGGCTTATTATAGACACTTTGGTCGGTACTACATCCCCTTGGGATTGGACAAAAGTGCCTACAATCAGCACCCTTGAACCCCCCCACTAATGCCGCTGCCCAGTATAAATTAAATACTGTTGATGGCCGGACCGCTGTGGAAAGAAGTAAAAGATGAAATGAAAAGAGCTTTCACAAATAAATCTTCACTGCCTACCACAGTAGCCTGCAAACAAAAACCAGCGGAGTCTGTGTTAGACTTCTGGGAAAGATTTCTAGAAGTCTGGACATAGGACGCCGGGCTCAGCACTCAGGTTGAGATGCATAGCCTTTTGATACAGACATATCTTAGGAACCTTGGCCCTAAATATGCACTCACAGTAAGACAGCAGATATCAGACTGGGCTACGAGTACCATAGCTGATTTCCATAAAAAGTTGACAGAGAAGGATGCTGCAGGATGTTTTGACATCCCCAAGCAAACACCTGTGCAAACACATTAACAAAATAATTTCCCAGGAAATCAAAATCAAAGGGGAAACTTTCATAAAAAGAGAGGGGGTTACAGAGGGGGTTATAGAGGAAGAGGGCAGGGACAAAGAGGGGACTTTCAACAGAAACAGCCTAAAACAGGATGTTTTAATTGTGGAGAACACGGACACTGGAAGGCACAGTGTCCTTACTATGAACAGGAACTGACTAACACAGGACCCCCTGCCTCACATGCAGCCCCACAAAATTCAGGTACACAACAACAGCAGAGTTCACAGCAACACATTGTAAAATATCCCATCACCTGGCAACAACAGCAACAACAACAATGAAGCTGCCCTGAAGGTAATGTCCCAGCATTTCCCCTTGTCTCTCATTCTTACCAAGAACAACCAATAATTTTGCTGCATGTGAATGGAAAAAATAATACCTTATTTACGTGACAGTGGAGCCACATGCAGTACAATTAGTGAAGATTTTTATAGAGGAGAGGTCATAAATGCTGAACCTTCAATGGGAATAAATGGGATACCGACTAAAACTTTTAAAACACCACCTCTTTCAATTATTGACCCGACTGGAGCGGGATCAGTGATTCAACATTGTTTCGGAGTAATACCTGGCTGTCTGGTGAGTCTCTTGGGTAGAGATTTGCTAGGAAAACTGGGAATTACAATGAAAGCCACAAAGCAAGGAGGATTACATGTGGAATCTGACAGAATAAACATTCTCACCCTTTTCCCTTCCATTCTAGCTCAGGAGGGTGGGATGGAGGAGGGTGTAGTGGAGGCAGTTTGGGCAGAAAGTTCACTGGATGTGGGATTTATCCCTTGTACACCTTACAAAGCCACCTTAAAACCAGGGGCCCAACCTGTATATCACAAACAATACCCAAAAGCCAAAGAAAAAGAAGATGGGTTGCAGCCTAAAGTGGAGGATTTCCTAAAAAAAGGGGATTCTGAGAGAAATTATCTCTCCCTATTACACACCAATCAACCCAGTCAAAAAGCCGGATGGCAGCTATAGATTTGTACAGGATCTCAGGGCCATAAATAACAGTGGGACCAATTGCTCCAATTGTACCTGATGTGCCATCGCTTCTCACTTCCATTCCATCTGATGCAGAGTATTTTTCAGTGATTGATTTATCAAACGCCTTTTTTTCTGTCCCTGTGGATAAGGAGACAAGCCAATCTTTGCTTTTTGCTTTAAAAACTGCCAACTAACATGGTGTAGAATGCCTCAGGGCTATATAGACTCCCCTGCAGTCTATTCTGTTGTTCTCCAAACTACTCTCAGAGCTTGGATACCAAGACACTGTTCAGTCCTGCTGCAGTATGCGGATGACCTTCTCCTCTGCAGCTCTAATCGGGTGGCCGCCCAGGAGGATGGGAGGGATCTTTTGAAATGTCTTTTTGAAAGTGGTCATAAAGTGTCAAAGAAAAAGTTGCAATGGTGTCAGGAAACAGTTGAATACCTTGGTTTTGCACTCTCAAAAGGAGAAAGGAAAGTAAGTCACAAAAGAGGTGCTGCTCTTGTGGGTCTTCCCTGCCCACATACTAAGAAAGACATTTGCACTTTTCTTGGTATGATTGGTTACTGCTGCCAATGGATACCTGACTGTTCCTACTATGACAATCTCCTGAGACAGGCCACAGGTTTAGACATGCCAGACTGTATAAAATGGTCAGGCGAAATGTGCAATGCTTTTATGTATTTAAAAAATGCAATGGTAACAGCTCCAGGGTTAGGCCTCCCCAAATATGGCAAGATGTTTCATTTATTTGCCAGGGACAATTGTACAACTTTGGCAGGTGTCCTCGCTCAGGAGCATGGAGGAAAATTGCGCCCTATTGCTTTTTTCTCAAAGAAGGTTCCGGTGCAGGTTCAAGGCATGCCTGCGTGTCTCAGAGCTCTAGCATCGTGTGCAATGGTCGTGGAGATGGCAACAGCATTTACTTTGGGTCACAATACCACCCTACATACTACTCACAATGTGTCTATCCTGCTGAAAAACATACACACTCAGCACATGCCTGCTCAGAGGTTGAGTGGCTATGAAGTAATATTACTGTCAACCCCAAAACTACAGATTAAATATGCTTCTCCCACTGCAGGACCAGCACCAATTTTAAACGCCCTTTTAGGATTAAAAGGAGAGCAGGATGAGGTTGTGCCACAACATGATTGCATAAACCTCATTCACCAAGACACATCACTCAGGTCTGATTTATCTTCCACAGCTTTACCAAATACACAAAATGTTTTTGTAGATGTTCCAGACCAAATGATCACACATACCATGCAGGGTATGCAGTTGTGCAACTTCCAGATGTCATAATTGAGGCCAAGCCTATCCCATATCAATCAGCACAAGCTGCAGAGCTGATTGCACTCATTAGAGCATGCCAGCTTTTTGAAGGTCAGGATGTAAACATTTACACTGACTCAAAATATGGTTATGGAGTGGTACACGACTTCGGTGTCATCCAATTACACAGAACACTGGCCATAATACATTGCAGAGCACACACAGGCCAACAAACAGAGATAGCCAAAGGAAATGCTCTGGCTGACATGGCCACTAAGCAAGCTGCTACTTCAGAAAATGCACAAGTTCAAATGTCCATGATGGTACCAGAATTGCCCCCACTTGACCAAACACTCTCAGATCTCCAGAGTTATGCATCCAATTATGACTTAAGAGACTGGGATAGACAGGGAGTGCAGGAAGATCCAAAAACTGGACTTCTCTGCAAAGAGGGGAGACCGTGTATACCAATGGCCAGTGCATCACTTTTCATTTCACAGTACCATGGAATAGGACACAGAGGTTCAAAGGCTACTAGTGATCTGTTAAGCAAAGACTTTTACATTACAGAACTTCCATTTTTAACCCAAGATTTTGTATCCAGATGTATCACATGTATCAGGAACAACCCAAACAACCCACACAAAGCAAAACATGAACACCTGATATATCCAACAACTCCATTCACACATCTGCAGATTGATTTCACACACATGCCCAAATTAGGCAAAAGACAGGAATATCTTTTGGTAATTGTGGACATGTTTTCAAGATGGGGTGAACTTTTTGCAACCACAAGGGAAGATGCACAAACAGTAGTGAGAATCCTCACTGAGGACATTATTCCTCGATGGGGATGCCCACTTCAAATAAACTCAGACAATGGCCCTGCATTTGTGTCAAAAGTTTGCCAAGACCTTGTAAAAACTCTTAAAATATACTGGAAGTTCCACATTCCCTACCATCCTCAAAGTTCAGGGATAGTAGAGAGAATGAACAGAACAAAAAAAGACAAAATAAGAAAAGCCACAGGAGGAACCTTTGCCAACTGGAAAAAGGTTCTCCCAGCAGTCCTGGCCGAAATAAGGATGACTCCTTCTAAAAAAACAAGATACTCACCTTTTGAAGTCTTGATGGGTAGACCTTTCCCCACCCCATGGGCCAGAGCACCTCTGATGGTAGAAAAGGGAGATTTAGATTTGATACAGGAAGAGTATGTCAGGAAGTTGATTGAAATATTGGATATAGTTGAAAGAAATGTTGCTCGCACCTCTCCTTTTTCTCCACAGGTTGCTACACATCCCTTTAAGGTGGGAGACACCGTGGTAGTCCAGCGCTGAACAGAAATAAGAAGCAAGAGTATCCCTTTGGACCTCCTACCACGGTGATCGCAGTGACCAGAACAGCCACACTGATGGACAACTGCCAATCCTGGATCCATGCCAGTCAGGTAAAGAAAGGTCAACCAGGACCTTACGAAGCAAGACCAAGACAAAGGCAAAGACAAAGACAAAATACAGAGAGGCAAAGCAGGTGATATAAGTCCTCGAACAGCGAGTGAAATAGGTGGTCAAGTCTCTGAAAAAGATGACCTCGCTTATTTCACCACAAATTTCTGGCAAGGCATTCTACCTCCTGATCCTGATCTCTCTGGTGGTGTTTCTGCCCACATGGATCATCATTAACTGTATTTACCACCCAGAAGATTTGGGTGCGATCAAAAACATTTGTGGAAAAGAACACACCGACACAAAAACTTCTGAAGTTAGAAGTAGAGGAAAAAGAGAAGTTAGAGATAGTTTTACTGATAAGATGCTACTGCTAAAATTTAAGTATACTTATGCTCTAAAGTCAGGATACAAAGAATGTTGGATATGTAGCAAATTACATCCTAGCACTGCCCGAATTCCTCTTTTGGCTGTACCTTTAAATGTCACTTCCTTCCTCAACGAGACTCCTCCTATCTTCTTAACGAACATATCTACTCTGTACATAAACAACACTGTTTCCAATAGCAGGTAGAAGTCATTTCCCTGATTGGTGTTTTAATTTAGGGAATGAGAAACAGATTAACCCCTCCACCTGCAGCAGGTCAATATTTAACATCTCCATGTTTGAATCCAAAGACTCTGCCCCTGCCTGCTCGCTGTTTCAAGTATCTGACCCAAAGCTAAACCATACTTTGCATAACTTTTCCTCCCTCCCTGATAATTTAAGTGATATATTACATCAATTTATAATCGCAACACAGGACAAGTACACTCACAAGATTGTCACTGAGAGACCTTTTGCACTGGGACAAAGTGTCTATTTATGTTGCGGGAAAGTGTGTTATCCCAGGGTGCCTCTCCATGATAAGGAATTGTGTTACCTTCCTCAAACACCGTTCAGAAGAGAATTATTTTTTGGGAAAGATATGGCATGGGCATGGTTCCCTTCTTGGACAGGAAGGGGTATAGACATGATGAAAAGATTGAACAATTATTCAGGTTGGATGAGATAATGGAGAGGAATTCTGATGACATTGCTATGTTAAACATAGAAACTAGAGCAATTAGAAAACAGCTAGAACTACATGGCTATAGAAAGCATGAGTGTAGCTCTCACAGGTTTATGTGAAATGACTGAGGACTACGAGTGCTGTACCTGGATCTATACACACAAGTGTCAAAGTGCCTGACTACTATGATATTATTGCACAACACCGAAAGGAAGTAGGCCAGCTCCAGCAGGAAGCTAGGGACATTGCTAAAACATGGAGCCCATTTGACAATGCAGGATTTGGGTTTGGAAGTATATTTTCATGGTTGAAAGACATTGTCCTTGTCATTGTTATGATACTTATCCTTGCCCTGATTCTTTACCACTGCTTTAAGTGTTATACCTGCATAATTGCACGCATCCAATCTCCTGATGATAATGTTCTGTCCTACATGGCATACATGAAGCATTATCAGGCAGTCTATGCCACAATCCCAAAGAAGTATTAAAACACTGGATAGAATGTAGAGATCATCTTATATGATCTAAGAGGGTATGGCAGGAATGTTTTTTCTGTCATCCATTTCATATATAAGGTTGAGCATGTACTATTCTCTGTTAGCTAGTTTCTATTTCCCCGAAATTATGTACTTGCCAAGATTTGTTTTCTTATAAATCATGTGACTTTTTATAAATGAGGAATCATGCTGAGTTTCGTTTTTGTCAGAGATTGTGCCTCTGTTTTATTGGATAATTTGTATGATGTATGGAGGGTTGAACCTTCTGAAACATTCTTTTTTCTACTGCTTTATATACTCAAACTAAGAGAATAAAACTTTAGATCACTTTGAGAAACTAACTTGTGTGTGTCTCCAAGTTTCTAAAAGGGGGTCTCCAGGAATTCCTGATGGGTTTGAGACGATACTCTATGCAGATATATCTAGGGTCTACACATCCCTAGACCACCTGAACCCTAACACTCAGTACATCAAGTGAGTGCAAAGATTTTTCCTGTGCAGAACTTGGTCCTGGAAAAAAGGAAGGTAGGACAACATCTTGGTTCAGATGAAAACCTGATACTACCTTAGGTAGAAAGGACGGGTGAGGTCGCAACACCACCCTGTCCTTATGAACAATAAAATGTGGCTCTTTACAAGAAAAAAAACAGCCAAATCTGATACTCTACTAGCCGAAGAGATAGCCACCAAAAAAAAATTTCTTTGTCAAAAGGACCAATGGAATATGACGTATCGGCTCAAAAGGCTGATTTTGTAACATCGATAAAACTAGATTCAAATCCCATGGGCACAGAGGGGATCTAACGGGTGGATTTATACGCATTACCCCTTGTATAAAGGCCCGAATTAAGGAATGTAAAGCAAGCGGTTCTTTAGAATATGGGATTCTAAAGGGTCTCCTACTGCCATCTTTACTATCTCTGTATACCAGGATCTTCTGGGCCACGCTGGGGCTACCAGAATTACTGGCTTCCCTTCCTGCTTGATTCTGTGAAGAAGTCGCTGTATCACTTCTACTGGAGGGAATTAATAAATTAGAGAAAACTGATTCCACGGGGCCACTAACGCATCTGTTCCGCATGCGAGAGGGTGCCTTGTCCTTGATACAAAGTTGATTAACTTCTTGTTGAACCTGGACGCCAATAGGTCCACATCCAGGGTGCCCCATCTTTGGCAAATCGCCTGAAAGATGTTGGAGTGTAGAGACCATTCCCCTGGAAACAGCTGCCAGCGGCTTAAGAAATCTGCCTGCCAATTCTCCACACCCGGAATGAAAACCACAGATAGGCAAGGTACATGCTTCTCTGCCCAAACCAGAATATGGTTCACTTCCCTCTGGGCTGCCTGACTTCTGGTGCCCCCTTGGTGATTGATGTCGGTTACCGCTGTAGCATTGTCGGATTGAATCCTGATGGGCCAATTCTGTAACCTGGACGTCCAGGCTCATAGAGCCAGACGTGCTGCCCGAATCTCTAGGATGTTGATGAGCAATGTCTTCTCGACCCTGAACCATTTTCCTTGGACCGTAGCCCCCTCTAGGACTGCTCCCCAGCCTGACAGACTGGCATCCCTCGTCACAATCTTCCAAGTGACCAGCATGAAGGACATTCCCTTCTGCAAAATTCCTGGCTACCAATCACCAACTGAGGTTCTGACGAACTTCTGGGGTCAGATAGATCAGTAAGTCCAAGGCTTGGATCTTATTTTTCCAAGCCGACAAGATCCTGTTTTGCAACAGTCTTGAATGAAATTGAGCATAGGGGATTGCTTCGGACTGAATGAAACCACCATCTTCCCCAATAATCTCATGCATAGGCAGATGGAAGGATTCCTCCTTGCCTTGATTAGCTGGACCAGCTCCTTTATAGCAGTGACCTTTGATTGGGGCAAAAATACCTTTCTCTGGGCTGTGTCTATGACCAGGCCCATGTACTCCAGCCTTTTTACTGGCCGTAAGGCTAATTTCTCGAAGTTGAGGATCCACCCTAAGTGTTCCAGATACTTGACCGTGGTGGACACGCTCTGATTTAGGTGAGCAACCGACTGATCTATTAACAGCAGATCATCTAGATATGCCATCACCGTTATAACCCGGGTCCTTAGCCTTGCCAGGAGGGGGGCTAGCACCTTTGTGAATACCCGAGGGGCAGTAGCCAACCCAAAGGGTAGGGCCACAAATTGGAAATGGTATCTACATGTACCCATTTTTCCCGCTCACCAAAAGTTCCATCAGCTCTGATGTCCGCAGACGTCAAAAACTCCTCCCCCGTAGGGTGGAGACTACTGACCGGCTTGACATGTGGAAAGAACGGATGTTTAGGAACTGGATTAGGTCCTTGAGGTCCAGTATGGGTCTGACACCCCCATTCGGTTTTGGCACCGTAAAAAGATTTGCATAAAATCCCATACCCTGATCTCTTGTGGGAATCTCTATGATTACCCCTTGAGACACCAAGTGGTCTAGAGCCAGAAACAAAGACCTTCTTTTTGTCAGGTCTTTGGGCACGTTTGATCTTAGAAAATGGTATGGTGGAAACTCCCGAAACTCCAGTTTGTAACCTAGAGATACTATGGAGATGACCTATTTGTCCTGGATCTCTTCCTGCCAAGTCTCTGAAAACTGCAGAAGCCTTCCCCCCACCCGATTGATCGGGGGCGCCCCTTCAGAGGGAGGCCTTGGGACTCTGCTTTGTAGGCTTTTGTCCTCAGGGTTTTTTCGGCCCCTGGGATTGCCCTTGAGGTTTACATCGATAACCTGACAGCAGAGGCCGTCGCGACTGCCTGGAGGCAGATGTCCCTGGACCTGGAGAAGATGAACGTTTAAAGGAAGGACATTTAGTCTTCTTTTTCACTGGTAAAAGGGTGCTTTTACCATTTGAAATTTTTTTGGAAGTATTTGTCCAAATCTTCCCCAAACAACCTTTCCCCATGAAAGGGGAAACCAGTCAACAGCCTTTTGCATGGTGATTCGGCTGACCAGTGCTTTAGCCACAGACTTCTGTGCATCTGCACTAGCAAGAGAGCAAGGCGAGATGCCTGATGAATAGAGTCTGTAACCGCTTGCCGACTAGCCACCGCAGTTGTACTGCGGCAACATGGCTCGGCTGCGCGAATTGCGGTTATGTTACATCGGTAACATAGACGGCCACTAGGGGGCGCGCCCCCCTGCTCGCTCCCCGAGCCAATGCAAGTACCCGGCGGTCTCGATCACTGCCGGGCTCCCGCGATCGCTCGGGGCACAGGGAGAACCGTGAGCTGTGTATGTAAACACACAGTTTCTGGTTCTCTGAGCAGAGAACTGACAGATCGTCATAGTATGAACAGCGATCTGTTAGTTTCCCTGCACAGTCCCCATCCCCCTTCAGTTAGAACACAAACTAGGACACACATTAACCCCTTCACTGCCCACTAGTTTTAACGCCTTCACTGCCAGTGACATTTTTACAGTAATCAGTGCATTTTAATCGCACTGATCGCTGTATTAATGCCAATGGTCCCAAAAATGTGTCAAAATTGTCCGATGTGTTCGCCATAATGTTGCAGTCATGATAAAAATCGCTAATCACCGCCATTACTAGTAAAAAAAATTATTAATAAAAATGCCATAAAACTATCCCCTATTTTGTAGACGCTATAATTTTGCGCAAACCAATCAATATACGCTTATTGCGATTTCTTTTACCAAAAATATGTAGAATAACACATATCGGTATAAAAAAAGTTTTTAATATATTTTTTGGGGATATTTATTATAGCAAAAAGTAAAAAATAATGCGTTTTATTTTTTCAAAATTGTCGCTCTTTTTTGTTCGTAGCGCAAAAAATTAAACCCGCAGAGGTGATCAAATAACACCAAAAGAAAGCTCTATTTGTGGGGAAAAAAGGACATCTATTTTGTTTGGGAGCCACGTCGCACAACCGCGCAATTGTCAGTTAAAGCGACGCAGTGCCGAATCGCAAAAAGTGCTCTGGTATTTGGCCAGCCAAATGGTCCGGGGCTGAAGCGGTTAATTGCGTCGACCGCAAAACATAAGGCCTTGGATAGGTCAGCCATGTTCCAGACCTGTTGAGCAGGCACATACTTTATGACCTGCTTCATTTCGTCCTTTAAGGACTGACAGTGACAAAACGGAAAATTGTATACTCACCTTTCCGTAATTTTCCTTTCCTGTCACATCTTCATGGCAGCATACACTTTGGGTTGTGATACCGCCCCCACAACCTGATAGGACCACATAGCTATAAATTGACGAGAAGGCACCCGCCCCAGTATTCTCTGTACGTATAAATCACCTCAGAAGGGTGGGCAGTTGTATGCTGCCATGAAGATGCGACAGGAAAGGAAAATTACGGACAGGTGAGTATACAATTTTCTGTTTTCCTGTCGCATCATGGCAGCATACACTTTGGGGAATAACTCGCCCTCAAGCCCTCCGGAATCTGTAAGGTGCTCAGCGAGTAGGCCTTCTTGATAGTCTTTACCAGCCATGAGGCGATGGTACGGGCTGACGCCGCCTGGTCTCTTTTAAAGCCGTGTGGGATGATTAGGAGGTTTTCTGACTTCCTAAAAGGCTTGGTTGCTGATAGATATTGCAAAATGTTGCCCTTGACATCCAGTGGATGAGGGTCCGTGACACGGGCCGGAAGATCGCTCTCCTGGTTAAAGTGGAAGGAAGAGGAAACTTTCGGGATATAACGATCCGAAGGTTTCAAGACTAGCCTGTCCAAGTAGATGATCAGATATGGCTCTTTGGCTAGCAGGGCTTGCATCTCTGAGACTCTCTTTGCTGATGTTATGGCAATTAAAAAGGAAACTTTTAGCGTCAGATCCCAGAGGGAGATGCTTTCGAGTGGGAAGAAAGGCTCTTTGGATAAGGCTTCCAAGACAATTGAGAGGTCCCAGACTGGGAATAAAGGCTTCCTAGGGGGCCTTAGTTTTAAGCAGGCCTTTTGAAATTGTATAACAAGGGGATTGTGAGCCCACTTGACTCCTGTCAAGGCGGAAATGGCTGATACTTGCACCTTTAGGGTGCTGGACCCAAGACCTTTCTCCAGGCCTGATTGGAGGAACTCCAGAACTTGTGACACTGATGGAGAAGATGAGTCCCAACCTTGCTCATGTACGAAGGCAACAAACTTTTCCCAGATCCTCCTGTAGGTGTTGTTGGTGGTAGACTTTCTAGCCTGGAGTAAAGTATCCACTACTTTCTGAGAGCAGCCTTGGTCTAGGAATCTAGTCCTCTCAGCCTCCAGGCCGTTAGATGTAACTTCTCTGGGTTTGGGTGGAGTAGTTGGTTCTGAGACAGTAAGTGGGTCTGCCATGTTTAGCTGTAGGAGAGTAGTGAACCATGGCCTCCCTGGCCAAAAGGGAATCACAGCCACTACCAGTGCTGCAGAATATTTGAGCCTCACATAGGCGTGCGCACAGGGTGTGCCGGGTGTGCCCAGGCACACCCTAATCACCCTGTGCACATTAGTGTTATCGCTCTGTGTAGCAGCAGAAACAGGGGAAAGATCTCCCTCTTGCTGGCTCTGCCATAAGAGAAGTGTTTATGTTCTTTTCTTTCACTGTGCTGGCAGGGAGATCAATGTGCACGGGTCATATATATGTAGACACCCGCACACGCATGTGTGTTTGAGCTTAAGAGTGCACACCCTAATGCAATAGGCTGCGCACACCTATGGAGCCTCAGAAGGATCCTCGCTATGAGGCGAGTCGGTGGAAAGATGTAGCCGAGGCGAAAGTTCCAGGGGTGTTGGAGACAATTCGTTCCCTCCGCTGAAGGAAAGGGAATCCTGGACAAAAACCTCCGGCACTTTGTGTTTGCTGGCGTTGCTGCAAGGTCTATGTCCGGAGGGCCCCAGGTCTGAGATATGAGGGTGAACGCTTGGGGACTCAGAGACCACTCGTTGTTGAAAATAAAGCTTCTGCTGAGTGTATCGGCTAGGAGATTCTGAACGCCCGGAATGTAAGCTACCCTCAGATCCAGGAGGTTCAGTTGTGCCCATTGCATCACTGGGCGGACCTCCTGCATCATGGAGATGCTCCTGGTGCCCCCCTGCCTGTTGATGTAGGCTACCGCCACTCTGTTGATCATTTTTAGGAGAACTTGTTTCCCCTGCAAATGAGGGCTGAAAGCCAAGAGGGCCTGAAAGACTGCCTTCATTTCCAGCACGTTTGAGACAGAGTCCTGGGTCCTGAAAGGCCAGCGGCCTAGAGCCGCATAATGTTGATAGTGCGCCCCCCAAACTTCCAGGCTGGCATCTGAGGTCACTACTTCCTGATGGGAGGTGACTATTTGTTTGCATCTCCTGAGGTTGCAAGGCCGCGTCCACCACTGTAGTGATAGTCTGGCCTCCTCCGAGATATAAATCGGTTGGGACATGGACAAACCGTCCCACTGGCGCAAAAAGGAGGTTTGGAGGGGTCTTGAATTCCATTGCGCCCACCGGACCATTGGGATGGTCGCTGACAGAGAGCCTAGAAGACTGAGGCATGCTCTGGCTGGTAAGGATGCTGCCGAGATTAACTTTTTCACTCTCTGGATCAATGGAGGTATCTTCTCTACTGGCAGTTCTACTGTATTTGCCCGGGTATCCAGTTCGGCCCCTAGAAAGACCATCTTTGAGTGGGCTGGATGTTGCTCTTTTCCCAATTTATTAGCCATCCCAAGTTCTTTAGCATGGAAACTAGGATTTCCCGGTGTTGTACAAGGGACTCCTGGCTGTTTGGGAGAAGCAGGTAGTGGTGGACCCTTAGACCTCTTTCTCTCAAGGAGTCTATCACTGGCAATAAGACCTTCATAAACGTTCTGGGGGCAGTCGAGATCCCGAACGGGAGACTCTGAAATTGGAAGTGGCCGTGATTTACCGAGAATAGCAAGAATCTTTGGAAAGCAGTATGGATCGGGATATGCAGGTAGGCGTCCTGGAGGTCTATGGAAAGCATCCAGTCTCCCAGATTTATGGCCTGGAGGATTGATTGCAGGCTTTCCATTTTGAATGACTCTACCCGGATGGATCGGTTGAGATTCTTTAGATCCCCTGATTTTTTCTTGACCAGGAATAGCGGGGAATAAAACCCCTTGCCTCTCTGTGCTGGCGGAACCTCCACTATCGCCCGCTTTCGGAGAAGGTCCTGAACGTAATTGATTAGCGACATCTCTTTTTCCTGAGATGAAGGAAGATGGGTTAGGCAAAACTGATCCTTTGGGGGTCGACTTTTGAACGACCACCTGTGCCCGAATCGGACGGTGGCCACCGTCCAAGGATCCTTTACGATTTCAGCCCAGACCAGTTTGAATTTTGAGAGTCTGGCTCCCACTACTACTGGCTGGACAGACGCACCTTCAAAAGGATTTTTGGTCACTGGAAGCGGGAGTCTTGGGCTTTTGAAATTTCATGAAGGACATCTGAGGATTTTTCCAGCTCCTTCTGTATTCCTTCCCAGGTCTGTAAGCTTTTGCATCTCTGTACCTCTCCGAAAGATTCCTTTTAAAGGGAGGAGGTCTCTGTTGCTTCGGTCTCTTATCCAAAGCAATAAGTCCGGACTTACCGCCAGTCACCTTTGAGATGGCTGAGTCCAACTTCGCCCCAAAGAGGTTCTCCCCATCAAACAGGATGCGGCACCAGTTGGATTTGGAGGCGGGGTCCGCCGCCCAGGGCTTTAGCCATAGTGCCCTTCTTGCCATTACAGAGGCCAGCATAGCCTTAGATGCAGACCTGATTGCATCAACAGAGGCCTCTGCCACAAAGTCCCCTGTGAGGCTTAGTTCTTGCAGAGCTTTTATTATCTTCTCCTGGTCTGTGCCCTCCGATACGAGTTTTTCGGTGTTTGCGGACCAGCTGGAAATAGCTCTACCCACTGCTGCGAGCACTACCACCTGCCTGCAAGCGCCTCCTGCTGATAGGTAGGCCCTTTTAAGGTCTGTGTCGATCTTCCTATCGAGCACGTCCCTGAACGTTACCGCGTCCTCTATAGGGAATGTAACATGCCTGGCTAGGCGCATCAAGGATGCGTCCACTACAAGGGGGGAAACCAGGGGGGGTTACTTTAGGCTCCTTGAGCGGGTACAGCTTGGCAAGTATATTATTAGACTGAATTTCTTCTCGGGTCTTTGCCATTCCTCTTTGATTAGCTCGTCCAGCTCCTCAATGAATGGGAAAGTCTCTGGGTCTTTCTTAAGATTCGGGAAATATTTTCTTTGTTTCTGCTGGAGCTCCTGGGTTTCCTCCCAATTTATTGCCTCCTTGACTGACTTGACAAAGGGCTCTATTAGAGAGAAGTCGAAGCCAGCCGATGCTTCCAGTCCCTCGTTATCAGACGGGGAGTCCTGCTCTCTTGATGTACTAGCATGAGCGGGAGAGGCACTATGGGTTGAAAACTCAGTCTCCGGAATCAAAGCCTGTGGAGCTGAAACTCCAGCAGATTCTCTTGTATCCAGATCCTTTTCTTTGGTGGCCTCCTCGAGGCACCTGAGACAGGCCAGTTTGTCTGGGAGGGCAACCGCACCGCATATCCAGCAGGCGTTCACGGAGGGACGGGAGTGGCGCACTGGAGACCGGGGTCTGCGCGAAGGGGATCTTCTATGGTGGGAGCGGCTGTGTCTTGAATAAGATCTGGACCGGCTCCTTCTGCAACTCCCCCTGTGGCCCGAGCGACTTCTCCTGTGGTTTGAGCGGCTCCGTCTGTGTCCGGAATGGCTTCTTCTGTGTGAGGTCTCTATGTGTCTTGAACCGGACGTTCTTGAGGACCTGATAGGGCTGACCAATTTAGGCAGTGTTAGTATCCTGCTCTCTTTTTCAGTCTTCACTACTTACCATGTCTTCCCCCCCTTACCTATTAGGCTGGCGGTGATCTGCTGGGGCAGCGGTCTCCATAGTGAAGGAGTGGTGAAGCCTGTAGATACAGAAAGAATGAGACATGCAGGAAATAGTAGGCTAGAAGAGGAGTAAGACAGAGGATAGGCACTTACCTCTGTAGGAAATTTTTTTAACAGCAAAGATCAATATCATGGTAGAAATACAGCAGAGGCAGTGAGAACTGTCACTAGGGCCTTTTAAAATTGCCGCCATGACCGCTGAGCGCTCGCGCATGCGCAGTGGTGCCGCGCAACACTCTGCGCCATCGTGGAAGCTGGCACAGGCAGAGAATACCCTGCCACAGCGCACTGCGCATGCGCGGAAGCTCTGAGGACGCTCGGCGCGCATAGGGAAGCTAGCAGAGGGACAACAGAGCCCAGGAGCACCGGAGCAGGTGAATGAGAAAGGGG
The DNA here is from genome assembly GCF_042186555.1 of Aquarana catesbeiana. Taxonomy (NCBI): domain Eukaryota; kingdom Metazoa; phylum Chordata; class Amphibia; order Anura; family Ranidae; genus Aquarana; species Aquarana catesbeiana. The sequence continues at coordinate 172,448,620 of NC_133331.1, read as the reverse complement.
GGGGACCGCTGCATACAACTAAGCCTGTTTAAGGCTTATACTTTTGAGGCCAAAGTGTATTTTTGAGGCCATTCCACCGTCAAGCCTGTTTAAGTCTTATATTTTGGGCTGCTGACAAAAGCTAAGCCTGTTTAAGGCTTATATAAATATGGATGAGTAAATAATCACTATATATCAACCATTAACTCATCAAAGTGGCGCTATTCTCAGTCCTAAATGCTGACTGATAAATCAAAAAGTCTTTGTAAAATGCAGGCAAAACAAATGCAGGCAGGAAAATTCCAGCAAAGACATAAAGGCTAGAACTTAATCTGGAGTCTCTTAAACATATAGTAGATCTGATGAGTGCACCTTTCACCATCTGTTAGGACACCTTGTGCTGCACACACCCCGCAAGGGGTACAAACTCACCGGAACCGAGAGGTTAATAGGCCTTGGATAGTATCCTCACTCCGATTACTCCCGAAGTCCTCCAGGGTTGTTAGTCAAACACCAGCAACAATGTCCATATGTAAAAAAGAGACCCCAAAATAGTCCAGTACCGTTTTGATAATTTATTAAACAAATAAAGGAAAATAAAATAAAATAAAATAAACTATAAAAATCAGTGGGCGCAGGTCCTTTCAGAGGATAGCCTTCTAGCTTTCAGTTGGTTGGTAATAGTGGATAACTCAAATAGCTTCTCTCAAAGCACAAGGGAGCTGGTTACAGACTGGATGGATGATACACACTCACAGCTGATCAGCCCATTATCCCACTGATAACAGAAAGCTACGAGCTTGGAGCGCACTGCGTGTCAACCAGGCTCAGCTGATCAGCACTTCCTCCCTCTCGTGTCTGAAGCTTCAGACTTAGAGCGCACTGCATCCTCACTTGATAACGGTTGCCGTGGTATCAAGCTCTGACTAGTTTCGTCATTGAGACTTTTTCAAAGAGCGTCTTCGGGAGTAATCGGAGTGAGGATACTATCCAAGGCCTATTAACCTCTCGGTTCCGGTGAGTTTGAACCCCTCGCGGGGTGTGTGCAGCACAAGGTGTCCTAACAGATGGTGAAAGGTGCACTCATCAGATCTACTATACGTTTAAGAGACTCCAGATTGGGTCCTAGCCTTTATGTCTTTGCTGGAATTTTCCTGCCTGCATTTGTTTTGCCTGCATTTTACAAAGACTTTTTGATTTATCAGTCAGCATTTAGGACTGAGAATAGCGCCGCTTTGATGGGTTAATGGTTGATATATAGTGATTATTTACTCATCCATATTTATATATATTTTTTTGTATTAACTGGCTGCTGAGAGATATCTCATTTAGAATCAGGTGACATCAGGTCAAATCACTGCGGTTTTATATTTTCCATCTTCTTATACCGAATATCCTTAAGCGCTGAGATAGGAGGATTGTAGTAGGGCATATTGTCTCCTTTTTGTCTGTTTAAGGCTTATATTGCAGCCAGTTAGGAAAAGAGTGCCCCTGAGACCACCAGAGTGGGGCTCCTTCCATTTAGCTCATTTAGAGGCTGTACAGGAAAGGACTTCCACCCTGGAGAGGCTAGAACCTGGCTGGGGCGAAGCGGTAAGGGGGTGCTGATCCGTGCGGTCCTGACAGGTGAGGAAAAATAAGAGAATACTGGGGCAGGTGCCTTCTCTTCAATTTATAGCTATGTGGTCCTATCAGGTTGTGGGGGCGGAGTCACAACCCAAAGTGTATGCTGCCATGATGCGACAGGAAATACCAATTGCTGCCACTGCAGGCTGAGCCACTGCATAGGCCATAGCAAAGGAGGTTTTAAACAAGGATTCAATTTTTTTTATCCACTGGGTCCCTAAATACCTGGACATTATCCACTGAACAGGTTCTTACTCACACAAGAAATAGCCGCATCACCTGCTGGCACCTTCCATTTCTTGGTAAATTGTTCCTCCATAGGATAAAGCAAAGAAAACTTTTTAGGAGGCAGTAATGCTTATCTGGGTGCTCCCAGTCAGCATATATAAGCTTTTCCAACAACGGATGGAGAAGAAAAGCATGTAAAGCCTGAGGTGGTTTGAAAGAGCCCAAAGAGGGAACTGAAGCTTCGTCCGCCTCAGCAGAGGGCACTCTATAGACCGAACAAACCATCTCTTAAAGGGATTGAACCTGCAACCTTTGAGATTGCGAGGCTGAGACAGGCTCTTCTGAGACTGTCTCCTCTGAAGAGGAGTCATCAGATTACTCCTCTTCTTGGTCCTCCGATGGTGATTCAACCTCATCTTCTCACTGTCCCTCCGGCTGGGGTTCCAGGGAGGGAGATGGGGACATGACACGATTTTTTCCCCCCTTTCGGGAAGATTTAGCGATTAATGAGGCTAACCTCTTTTCTAAGCCAACCAAAGCCGATGCAAGAACATCCTCAGTGACGTATGCAGGGGCTGAGATGTTAGGAGAGGCAGCAATATCTGACAGCGTCAATGGCTCATCCTGACTGGCTGCATTGAGTCTTTCCGGAGAGGAAGGAACTGCGGATGCATGCCCAGGATCCTCAGACCCTGAAGGTGTTGCCTTTGCTTCCCCTTTTGCTGCAACCAAGCCCCCCTTGCAGGAATGCATAGTCCTAAGCACAAATGCAGAGGTACTAACCCAAATGCATCACCTGCTGAGTCCTAGTCCAGCAATATATTATCTACATCATGCTATTAATTGTCCAGTCTGATGCTTTAAGTAAATGTGTCCCCTTAGGAAGTGCTTGGTTCCACTACCTTACATGCCCCTGACACTCCTGTGTGCCACCTACTGCTCAGCCAAATGGAGTAAGAATTTTTTAAAACTTTCAGCCTGCTCCGCGTCTGCACCCTTACAAACGTGCACGCCGAATCTACACGCATGTCGGCTTGCGTTCGACCCCGCCCCCTTTGCCCCGCCGTCCGCTCGCATCTATCTAAGATACGGATGCGCGCATGCGTTTGCCCACGAGATAACCGGTGGGGGGAACAGGAGAAAAAGGATCCATTAGGGGGATCGCCTGGTAGATGGGCGATCCCCCTCCCTAACTCCCCTGATGGCTAGAGAGCGGAGAGAGGCAGCCGAACATGTCCACAGCTGCTACTGCACTGAGCATTGTCACACTGTGATGCAAGGTAAGTATATCAGGCAAGTAACTAGACTTTCATACCCTCTAGTGGTGAAAAATAGGCATGACACCATTTACTAAAAATAGAAGAAATCCATAGGTTTTTCTTAGGATTGTCCTCACTTACCTTATCCCCGCCGCAGGATACTGCTGAAGACCAGACAGACCCAATCTTCACCCATCACAGCGGGCCAAGTCATGATAGGCCTTCAGGGACTGGGACCCCACTTATGGGGTCCTATTTCCTGGACATGTATAGCACCCTGCCAGGAAACTTTTAGGTATTTGGAAGAAAGACCAAAGTACTGGATCCCAGGATCCAGCTCTCCAGGGAGAAGCATTACAGGCAAAACCTCGTTCTTGCTTCATGAGGCCCAGGTACCATTCCTTTGCCTCTTTAAGGCACCTTAAATGGATCCGGTAGCATAGCTCCTTGACCCAGTGGGGATCCTAGCGGAGATTTTTCTTTAGAACTTCTTTACCCGTGACCAACACCTTAGACACTGGCGAAAAAACTGAGGTACTCCCTGTAGTGGGAGGGGTTATATAGGGAGAGAGACTTCTTGTCTTGGGTGTGCCAGTGTCCATCATCTGAAGGTGGCCTATAACCCATGTAGTAATTTTTATGGCTCTGTATCCCGTGATGTACGATTAAGAAATATCCATGAAGACCCATGGGATGTAAGACAACATTTTGGCCTAGGCCAGAGATCCGGAAGCAACTGAAGAAATGTGTAAAAAAAAAAAGATTAAAATAAGTGAATATAATAAAACTTTCTACTGTATTTACAGTTTATAAGGATTAAAAATAGGTAATGTTGAGAGAATTTACTTGCACTTTAAGCTATAGCTGAGGAGTGTGACTGAACCCCACTCAGACTGAAAACACACTCCATATTCTCTTATGTCCAGCCATTAAAATGAGGAAATGACCCTGGCTGCATATCATTAAAGCAGAACATACACCCTTATAAACACTCCATAAACATTTTTTTTTCTCCCATGCCATATTATACTTTCATATAATATACTATAGATGAATAGAAGAATAGCCTTGATTTTTCTCAAACGTAATTAGGACAGGAATCAAGATCTTAATGCTAAGTAATGATGCGTGTATTTTGTATGTCCATTTAATAAACACAAGTCTGAATTTCAAAAGAATGTCTCTAATGGGGCACAGCATCAGCAAAGAATGTAGACATTTATAGTAAAATGTTTCAAATGATAGAGTATATATTAGGACTCATTATTGTAGTGTACAGGAGAACAACTATGACATTGTCTGCTTTAGGCAACACATAATAACATATAACAATTTACTGCTGGGTTTAGCACCAAACCACAAAAATGCCTGAAATGGTGCCATGTTAACTTACATTTCTACTGGTATCTGCAACATTGCAGACTGAATGGTGTTTTATATCCTAAATTGAATCTTTATAGCTGCACTATGTCCAGGCTTGGTGAAATGTGTGCTTGCATATAAAACATAGTTTAAAGAGAAACAATTATAATTTGTTTTTATTTTTTGTCTGTATGTATACAGTATATATACGTTGTATACACACTATATTGTCAAAAGTGTTGGGACGCCTGCGTTTACACACACATGAACTTTAATGGCATCCCAGTCTTAGTCCGTAGACATAAATATTGAGTTGGCCCACCCTTTGCAGCTATAACAGCTTCAACTCTTCTGGGAAGGCTGTCCACAAGGTTTAGGAGTGTGTCTATGGGAATGTTTGACCATTCTTCCAGAAGAGCATTTGTGGGGTCAGGCACCGATGTTGGACAAGAAGGCCTGGCTCGCAGTCTCCACTCTAATTCATCTCAAAGGTGTTCTCTCGGGTTGAGGTCATGACTCTGTGCAGGACAGTCAAGTTCCTCCACCCCAAACTCGCTCATCCATGTCTTTATGGATCTTGCGTTATGCACTGGTCCAAATCATTTGGTGGAGGGGGGATTATAGTGTGGGACTGTCTTTCAGGGGTTGGGCTTGGTCCCTTAGTTCCAGTGAAGGGAACGCTTAAGGCATCAGCATACTAAGACATTTTGGACAGATTTATGCTCCCAACTTTGTGGACATAGTTTGGAGATGGCCCCTTCCTGTTCCAACATGACTGAGCACCAGTGCACAAAGCAAGGTCCATAAAGACATGGACAAGCGAGTCTGGGGTGGAGGAAGTGACTGGCATGCACAGATTCCTGACCTCAACCTGATAGAACACCTTTGGGATGAATTAGAGCAGGGACTGTGAGCCAGGCCTTCTCGTCCAACATCAGTGCCTAACCTCACAAATGCGCTTCTGGAAAAATGATCAAACATTCCCATAGACACACTCCTAAACCTTGTGGACAGCCTTCCCAGTAGAGTTGAACTTTTTTATAGCTTCATAGGTGAGGCGAACTCAATATTGAACCCTACAGACTAAAGCCTCGTACACACGATCAGATTTTCCGTAGACAAAGCATCAGACTTTGGTCCAAAGGGCGTGTGCCGTGAACTTGTCTTGCATACAAACGGTACACAATTGACGGACAACAAACACGAACGTAGTGATGTACTAGACGTACTATGAGCTGATAAAGAGGAAGTTCAGTTGTCAGGCACCACCCTTTGGGCTCCTTCTGCTAATTTCGTGTGAGTAGAAGTTTGGTGAGTTTTGATTCGAGCTTTTCATTTTGCGCTTTTCAGTTAGTTTCTGACCGGCCGTTCCTCAACCAGACATGTTGCGGAATTGGAGGAGATAACGTTTATTATTGGCCTCGGAGTTACTGCTTTGACCCAAGTCCAGTCCAGGAACAGGAGGAGGAGGATTTCTTGGACCAAAAATTGGTTGCTTTATTAATCGTGACCAATTTTGTCATATGCCTTTGCTGCGGGAATAATCCGGATGATTTTTGGAATTATCTACGGATGACGGACCCCTGCTTTCATCAACTCTTGGCATTGTTGACCCCCCTATATTAAGAAGCACATGCATGAGGCTTTTATTTTATTTCTTGTTTGAATAATGATTTGATTTGGTATATTTTCCATATTTTTGGATGCATATAATGCACTTTTTTGTTAAGTTCTATTGTCAGATAGCATGTCTAATTTTATCTGTTTTCTTTTTTAATGCACAATAAAAAAATTGTGGAGAATAATACATGGCTATGTGTTTTACTTCAAATGACAGTTTGGGAGTAGGCAGATACATTTAAAAAAATATATGTAAAATTGACAAGGAACACCAACATAATTGTATCTTTGATCTCAAAAACTACGGGATAATGGTGTTGTGGTAACTTGCCCCCCCCAAAAAAAAACAAGCATAATAATATTATTCTTGATATCACTAGAAAATAAAAGCCTTTTAAAATATGTTTGACAGAACTCCATCAGTATCACCAGCAAAGCAACTTCATTATTATCCCATTAAAGAAGAAGAGAATGTGCGATGCATTTCAAGATTTCATAATTTGCCATGTTACGTATGTTAATTCTCCATTACTAACGCTAGTTTACAAGACCGACCGCTTCCAAGACCGAAACGAGCATGCATGTTTGTACTTTGGACTTTTGTCTGACGGACTTGTGTACACACGATTGGAAGATCTGACAACAGACATTTGTCCGTGGAAAATTTATAAGCCTGCCATTCAACATTTGTAAACATTGAAAATCAGACAAAAATTGTCTAATGGAGCGTACAAATGGTTGGATTTTTGGCCAACAGCCTGTCAACACACATTTCCCGTCGGAAAATCTGATCATGTGTACGAGGCTTAAGACTGGGATGCCATTAAAGTGCATGTGTGTCCCAATACTTTTGACTATATATTGTATATATTGGTAGGGAGGACAGGATTACTTGGTTAGCGGTAAACAATGCATAAGACAGGGACACCCAGGAACAATTCAAGTAGGTTTGTCCTGCATTTTTATTTATTCAGCAAGGCAGTAAATAAACATGGCTAAATGCAGGAGGGCTTCTTACAGCCAGTACATAGCATATAACAAACAAAACATCTACTCATTTGAACCCTTGACTAAATTCATGCCAGTATCTGACTAGCAGGTCGCCCCCAAATGGGTACCCTAAAACAACTAGCCTGTTCTTGTATTTTGTATACTGTCAGCAGTCAGTATACGGTAAAGTACAGTCAGTAAAACATCTGTTTTACATTTTTTCTGTTTGCATTTTTTCTTTTTTTTTCTTTTAAAGTAGATATTTGTATATAATTGACTTACAATATAATATGTATCTGTAGTTCTTGAGATTAAAATGTGACTACACAGGTAAAGTAATTAAATACTAGAGATGGGTGAACGGTTCGGCCCGAACTTTGGTTGTTCGAACGTTCGGCGAACATTATGCGGATTTTTGCGGCAAATTTGAAAGCCGTAGAACCCCTTTCAAATCTATGGGACACTAACATGAAAAACCAAAAGTGCTAATTTTAAAGGCTTATATGCAAGTTATTGTCATAAAAAGTGTTTGGGGACCCGGGTCCTGCCCCAGGGGACATGTATCAATTCAAAAAATGTTTTAAAAAAGGACGTTTTTTTCGGGAGCAGTGATTTTAATAATGCTTAAACTGAAACAATAAAAATGAAATATTCCTTTAAATATGTGCCTTGGGGGTGTCTGTAGTATGCCTGTAAAGTGGCGCAGTTTTCCCATGTTTAGAACAGTACCACACAAAATGACACCCTTTGGGTCTGGTATGAATATTATTTTCAATATTTTTATTGAGGTTTTGCAAAGAAAGACATAAGTAACATACAAGAGGTAACTGCATGGATGTCTGTTTTACAAGCTAATCCTTAGAACAAAAAGGCATAGAACACCAAGTAGTGGAGGAAACTTGTGGGGATCATGTTGTCCGTCTTACCAACAATTGAATCCTTTCACCCTCGTCCTGACACCCCTAATGGGATCAGACTGTGTTGAGGGGAGGGGGAATTTGCCAACAGTAAATAAAGAAAAGGATCAGAAAAACAATCACAAACCAAAGTGTAACTTTAGCTTTGAGCGTTCCCCACTGAAGCCCTGTCCTGTATACAATCCTGGATAACTTTGGGGTACATATCAGGAGGTCGAGAGATTGGTGAAAGATAACAGTGCACTTATAAGCTGTATGTTTTGACCTTACGACCTGAAGGTTAGGCTTCCAGTAAAGTCAGTTATAGACTTTCTCCTGGAGATCGCATGTAAAGACATGCTTCTAGTTTACCAGGTTGTGCAGTGAAGAATGTAGCAGTAGGAAAGGGAAAAAGAAGAAGGGAGAGGATAGTTTAAGGCATCAAAGAGTTGTACAGAAGTAGAATTGTCATGTACTACTGATGGGGGTGTGGAGGTGTTTGTATGTAGGTCTTCCAGGGTTCCCATATCTTGTCATGTTTTTCAGTAGAGGACTCGAGTAAACTGACTGTTTTTTCATGAATCATTACCCATGAGATTTTCCTCTTAACAGCTGCTAGGGACACTGTGGGCTTTTTCCACGTCTTGGCTATCGTGAGTTTAGTGCCCAGCAAAATGAAGTGTATTAGTGTTTGGAGATGCTTAGGACAGCCAAAAGGACTGCCATTCAGTAGGGCAATTTCAGGAGATTTCGGAACAGAAATGTCAGTCACTTTACGTATTAAAGAAAATATCCTGTTCCACAATCCCCAAATATGAGGACACTCCCACCATATGTGGTAAAGAGATCCAGTCAACCCACAGCCTCTAAAGCATATGGAAGAGGTCCCTGGAAAGATCTTGGCCAGACGCAATGGAACATTATACCAGCGCGTTAGTATTTTGGCGTTCACCTTTATCAGGGACACGTTGGCTATGCCCTTAAAGGCTTTCTGAAATTTAGAGTACCAGGTATCAGCATCCCAAGAGACCTTAAGATCCTGTTCCCAGCCCAATGCGTACAATGGTTTTTCGGGGGCTCTCCGTGAGTGAGACGTAAATTCTAGAAATTCCTTCCCTCTGATCCATTAATCCAGAGCACCATTTTTCGTAAGCTGTTACATTCAATGGTTTGGGTCTTGTGGTCCAACAATGACAAGATAAAGTGTCGGATTTGATGTAGACAGAATTCCTCAGAAGATGGCATGTCCAATGTGCTACTGCAAAGGCTTGCCGTGATTGGTATGAATATTAAGGGGAACCCTGTGCCAAATTTGTTTTTAAAAATAGTGTAGGGGTCCCCCCAAAATCCATACCAAATCCTTATCTGAGCGTGCAACCAGCAAGGCCACAGGAAAAGAGGGGGGATGAGAGAGCGCCCCCCATCCTAAACCGTACCAGGCCACATGCCCTCAACATTGAGGGGATGCTTTGGAGTCCTCCCAAAGCACCTTGTCCCCATGTTAATGGAGACAAGGGCCTCATCCCCACAACCCTTGCCCGGTGGTTGTGGGGTTCTGCCAGCGGGGGGGTTAACGGAATATGGAAGCCCCCTTTAACAAGGGGACCCCTAGATCTCGGCATCCCCCCAATGTGAATTGGTAACAGATACATTGTACCCCTACCATTTCACAAAAAAAGTGTCAAAAATAGTAAATAAGACAGGAGACACTTTAGGACAAGTCCTGTATTAAGAAATAAAAATGTCCCACAATGTAGATCCATCTGACGCCGCCCGACAGAAAAAAAAGAACCAACAACTCCACCTTCATGGGAGGCTCCCGCTCCTTCTCGGTGACAGCTGTTATATAGCTGAGGGCGGGGCCACTCGGTGACGTAAACGGGTGACCCCACCTTCCTCTAATGTCAGGTGGTGTCAGACGGGTGGCAGGCTCACCCGTTTACGTCACCGGGTGGCCCCGCCCCAGCTATATAACAGCTGTCACGAGAAGAAGTCACTCAGCGAGAGCCTTCCATGGAGGCGGAGCTGTTGCGGCTTTTTTTTTTCTTTTTTCAGTCTATCGGGCGGCGTAAGTTGGATTTACATAGCGGGACATTTTTATTTTTTTATTTTTTAATAAAGGACTTGTCCCAAAGTGTCTCTTGTCTTTTTTACTATTTTTGACACTTTTTTTTAAATGGCAGGGGTACAATGTACCAATTCACATGGGGGGGAGGCCAGGATCTGGGGGTCCCCTTGTTAAAGAAGTCTTCCAGATTCAGATAAGCCCCCCTGCCTGCAGACCCCCACAACCACCGGGCAAAAGTTGTGGGGATGAGATCCTTGCCCCCATCAACATGGGGACAAGATGCTTTGGGGGTGACTCCAAAGCATCCCCCCCATGTTGAGGGCATGTTTTTTTTTTTTTTTTCAAAATTTGGTTCGGGGTTCCCCTTAATATTTATACCAGACCCAAAGGGCCTGGTAATGGACTGGGGGGGGGCTGCATGCCATTTTTTTCAATGAGTTTTATCTATATTGCCGAAACCCGACAATTCATTACAACCGCAATCAGTTTTAAATGTGGTACTGTTCTAAACACCGGAAAACTGTGCCACCTTACAGACTTCCTAAGGACATCCCTAAACACGATATTTAAAGGAATATTTAATTTTTATTGTTTCACTTTAAGCCCGGGTTGACACCATAATACGCTGCGCACCGCACAGGAGCGCTGTGCGTCCCTGTTCACCGTTACAGGGACGAATCAGGGCCGATTCTATGCCTGAATTCGGCCCTGAAACGCAGCCAAAGACGCACAGCGTTTTTGTGCAGTGCGCACCGCAGCCGCCCCGGAGATATGTGAACCGGCTCCATAGGGAGCCAGTCACATTCTCCTGCTATGCGAATTAGAGGTGCGGAAACGTACCTCTAATTCGCATAGGTGTGAACCCGGGCTAAGTATTATTAAAATCGCTGCTCCTGAAAAAAATGCAGTTTAAAAGACTTTTTTTTGCATTGATACATGTTCCCTGTATCAGGACCCAGGTCCCCAAACACTTTTTATGACAATAACTTGCATATAAGCCTTTAAAATTAGCACTTTTGGTTTTTCATGTTAGTGTCCCATAGACGGTGTTAGTGTGTTCGTGTGAATTTTTTGCCTGTTCGCAAGTTCTGGTGCGAACTGAACCAGGGGGGTGTTCGGCTCATCCTTATTAAATACATGTAAAAGATAAAACATACAGACATCCTAAACTGAAACTTCTGTAACAGCCCAGTATTTTTTCTTTTTTTAAACTTTCAAAACTAATTTGAATCCCCAGTAAAGAAATGGCCTTTACAAATATAAAAATACATTACTACCCTGCTAAGACTAGATGCGTGCTTACTAAGCCAGCCTCATTCAGACAGGCACAGTAACCCAGCAACCTGTGAATAAACAAGATTAAATAAAGCTTTCAGAATGAATATTGGGAAGACTGTGCCTTGTATTTTTGAAGTGTGCAATTGCCTATGCTATGATGTATTATACAGAGAAAAAAGATATCAAAGCCATAGCATATACCTCCGCATTATTCGGTAAATGCAGCCCTGATCTCCCACATTTTTGTTATACCAGATCTTACTTTAGAATTGATAGTTTGAGTATGTGTTTCTATTTCCAAAGACAATGTCTATAAGATGCATACATTTCTTGGTAATCCTAGTCCTATTTATATGGAATGTTAATTTCCATGTTGTTAAGTTAATTTGCTTACCGCAATAGATTTATTTTATTCTGGTCTTATGCTTTGTTTTGACCATCTTCAGGATTTAACATTATTTTGGAAGTAGGCAGAAAGATAATACAAATGTATAGAGGTAAAATGTTTCATGCATCCTTTCAAACAAATATTTGTACAAGAATATTGTACTTTTTTCTTCCCAAACTATAAAAAAAAATGCCAAAGGGTTTACAGTACAAAAAGTTATTGTATGTTAGCATGGTGCCTCCAAAAAAGCTTTATGCTGAAGCTTGAAAATCTATTGTAGTAGCAGTGAGGATATGCAGCATGGGCCAGCTATAGCTGAACTAACTCTCTGGCATAAAGTGTAACTTCACTGCTCATTCCCTACCTTTCCCCAATTCTTTACAACATCTCATTCCACTCCCACTGCTCTCAGATTCTTGGGATAACATCCCATAGTATAAATGAGGGTGGTGGCAAGTTTTTGTGATCACGTTGGTGTGTGTGTATTGGTCCAGCAACGCACCAACACCTTTGCAGACATTGTGCTACCTGCTGGGTGTTTGGTGTGCTCCTGTACCTTTAAGAAGGGGTGGGCTCCCTTCAGTCCACCTGCCCTCACTTATCCATCAGAATGCATTTGCCTCCACTGTGGGGACACTCAAATTTTAGTGTTAGGACCACAGATATCAGGGTGCCGTGACGTGGCTCTGTGGCTTACACATGCGTTTGCAAATGCATGCGGACTAAACCCCTGTTTTTAACGCATACTGTTAGACAGGTCAATTGGTTGTCTGCGAGCTGGTGGTAAGCAGGCTTGGATTTTTTGCTGGGCATTCCTCAGGTTTTGTTGGTAACATCCCATAGGAGACTGCAGGCCATCTATCCGGCGTTGTGCCTGCTACCAATGCTTCTACCTCAGAGTATAGTGTGGATGGAAAGTATTCAGACCCCCTTAAATTTTTCACTCTTTGTTGTATTGCAGCCATTTGCTAAAATCATTTAAGTTTGTTTTTTTCCTCATTAATGTACACACAGCACCCCATATTGACAGAAAAACACAGAATTGTTGACATTTTTGCAGATTTATTAAAAAAGAAAAACTAAAATATCACATGGTCCTAAGTATTCAGACCCTTTGCTCAGTATTTAGTAGAAGCACCCTTTTGATCTAGTACAGCCATGAGTCTTTTTGGGAAAGATGCAACAAGTTTTTCACACCTGGATTTGGGGATCCTCTGCCATTCCTCCTTGCAGATCCTCTCCAGTTCTGTCAGGTTGGATGGTAAACAATGGTGGACAGCCATTTTTAGGTCTCTCCAAAGATGCTCAATTGGGTTTAACGTCATGAGGAGGAGAGAGACAGAGCCCCAGCATTCACAGAGGGAAGATTTAACTTCCTCCTCTGCGCCTACTGATTAGCCCCACCCACCTCCTCCATGTATCGTTCAGCCAGCAGCATGCAGAAGTGCATGAAGGAGAGATGAGAAAGGCAAGTGAATCCAAAGCATTAACCATGGGCAGATCGGGGTTAAAATCCTCAGTCAGCTCTCCTCCAGAAGCCAGCTTTCTGTGCTGAACTGTCAGCACTTCACAGGAGCTCTGAGTGTGTGTCAGCCTGGAGCTAGCACTAGTGGCAGGCAACGGTGGCAAGTGGCACACTGCATCAGGTGGCAAGTGACAAGCTCAGGGTCCCCACTGATTCTGCATTATGGTGAGTTGAACAATTGCATTATATATTACTATGTAGTACAACACCAGCAATTCACCCGACAAATCACCCCTGCCGCCGAATTCCCCATCAACCCCAAGACTACATTCCCCCAACCCCCCCATTTTCTTTTGGGAAGGGGGGCAGGGGGGGTGTCCCTGAATGGCTGTTTGGAAATGTGGTCACCCTAGACTCAGTGCTCAGCAGCAGCAGGACAGGTCGTCTCTTCCTCCTTCTCCACGGCTTCCTCCAGTCCTGGGGGGGTGGGTGATGTTTCTCCTGGCCGGGGATCACATCTACTCCAGAGTACTGTTACTGTACCACCAGCCAGCAGTGGTGCACCCAGGCCAGCCATGTCACGTGGTGTTTTTACACAGTGTCCAGCCAAGCAGAGGCACTGGGGCAGGCAAAATATCCTGGATTCCGACCGCGGCGATGGGAGCTGTAGCATGCGGTAGGCTGGCTGCGCTGCTCTCCTCAGACTGACCCCCCCCGGGAGCAGGACGTTTTAGCATGCAGCCGCCGCCGCGGACTTCAACTCCCATAAAAAACAGCGGCGGCCGGTGGCCGTCACACGACGTCACCTGACAGATTGCCACTCAATAATGAGTCATTCAGCGATCAGCGGGCGGACACTCGGACAGCCGCGGTGCGGAGCCTGCCGGCGGCCATTGTTTTGGTTACAAAAACAGTACAACACTTAATTTGCGGGGGCACATGGGGCCCCACGCTCGTGATGCCATTGCACAGCACTGGCACAATGCAGCAGCGAACTTTGTGACATCTGAATGATGCTTGGCTGGGGTCACTGGGCAGGTGGGGCCCCCCTGGACAACTGCCCAGTGTGCCCATGCGAAAAGACGGCCTTGGCCAAAAGGCAATGGGTCCAAAAGTCTGCTAATACTGGCACCAAACCTTCCTTGTGAAGGGACGCCCCCACTCCTGTGGATGGGGGAAGGTTGCTGCAGTTTGCGGGGTTGTGGGGAACGCTAATTCAGGACAGGTGGGTCATCTCCACAGTTTCTCAGTGATACAAGCTGGAATTACACTCTTACCCTCCTCAAAGATTTGTGAGGTCCAGCTTTCCCACAGACCTTTCAAGAAAGGGCTTATTACTCCAAGCACTAGACCATTTAAGACGGCAGGGGGGATCATGTAGGTCCCAGTTTCCGAAAGGGGAACAGGGTTTTATTCAAATCTGTTCATGGTTCCAAAGCCAAATGGTGACATAAGACCAATTCTGGATCTGGAGCACTGAACCGTTATCTGTCAGTGCGGCCCTTTTGGATGAAATCAGTTCGCTCTGTCGTGACCTCTCTCCAAGAAGGAGATTTTCTGGCATTCATAGATATCAGGGATGCATACCTGCACGTGTCAATTTTTCAACCTTATCAAAGGCTTTTGTGCTTTGTAATAGAGGAACAATATTTTCAGTTTTTGGCTCTACCCTTTGGGCTCACAACAGTACCCGGGGTCGTCACAAAGATCCTAGCACCCGTACTGGGTCTTCTAAGATCTTGAGGGTTCTTGATTGCAGGCTACTTAGACTATCTCCTATTCAGGGATCAATCGCTGCAGGTTTTGATAAGGAACGTGACCCTTATGGTCAAATTCCTGTAACATCTCGAATGGATCATAAATTCTGAGAAATTGGCCCTAAAACCGGTTCAAAGTCTGGAATACTTAGGCCTTCTTATGGACACAGTCCAGGCTAGAGTGTTCTTGACTCCAAGAAGGGTCGAGGCCCTAAAGGATCAGAGGATCAGGTTCAGCAGGTAAGCTGAAAAAGATGCCCGTCTGTCCGACTCTGTATGAGTCTTCTGGGAAGGATGGTTTCCTCATTCAAGGTAATTCCGTATGCCCAGTTCCATTCCAGGGCAGTGCAGCAGAACATTCTGTCTGCATGGAGCAGGAAGATGCAGGTTTTGGATTCCTGCATGATCATAACCCCCAAGGCTCGAGGAAGTCTCGTCTGGTGGTTAGTAGACCAAACTTTGGTACAGGGAAGGTCTTTTCTTCCACTATCGTGGAAGGTAGTGACCACAGATTCCAGTCTTTCCAGCTGGGGCACAGTCATGGAAAGTTCCACAGTCCAGGGGAAATGGACTCTGAAGGAACAGGGATTGCCCATCAATGTGCTAGAGCTGCGGGCAATACACCTCGCGCTGAATTATTGGATGTCAAAGTTACAGCGTCACCCGGTGAGGGTGAAAACCGACCATGCTACGGCTGTGGCCTATGTCAACCATCAGGGTGGCACCAAGAGTTGTCTGACCGACATGGAGGTCAGTCATGTGTTATCCTGGACAGAAAGGCATGTTCCAGTGCTGTCTGTTGTCCACTTTCCGGGGGTAGAGAACTGGAAGGCAGACTATCTTAGCCACCAACAGATACATCCAGGAGAATGGTCTCTGCACCCACAAGTGTTTATGCAGATTTGCCAGTGGTGGGGTACACCAGATGTAGACCTGCTGGCATCCAGGTTCAACTGAAAGATTCA
Source organism: Aquarana catesbeiana (assembly GCF_042186555.1). Lineage (NCBI taxonomy): Eukaryota > Metazoa > Chordata > Amphibia > Anura > Ranidae > Aquarana > Aquarana catesbeiana. The sequence continues at coordinate 172,432,739 of NC_133331.1, read as the reverse complement.
GCATGGAAATAATGGACTGGATAATGGGATTATTGCGGTGCCAAAAATACAACAATACAAATATTAAAATTAATTCAGTTTATTACAAATATCATTAAAAAAGGGGGAAAGGGGGGTACATTCCATACAAAATATAAATTATATAATGGAGCATAGGCAGGTGTTTACAACCAGTGATTAGAAAGAATCAACTAAGTAGTCCCTACTAGTTTCGCCAATAGATTGGCTTCCTCAGGGGATATAACAGGTTGTGATGCTATAAAAAGAAAATCTCATATTAGTATAGACACACATACCACCACACATTTTTCTGCAAGATTCAGCAGTTTGTATCCAGAGCAAGAGATCCACTTATGATCGGGATAGATTCTCTGGTAGTTCTCTGCACTCAGTTCTCTTTGATTTATGCATTCCCCCGATTCCTCTTCTGCCATCTTTTGCGCAGGATCCAAGAGGAGATGACATCAGTCATTCTGGTAGCTCTGGCCTGGACCAGGAGGTAGTGAGATTAGCAGTAGGCAAGCCTTGAGCGCTTCCGCTCGATTTACTGTCACAGGGGCCTATATTCCACCCGAATTTATACTTGCTGAATTTGACGACGTGGCTATTGAAGCCAGGGTGCTAGCAGATTGTGATATCTCAGGACCAATGGTAACTACATTGGTGAATGCCAGAAAGGCGGTCACCAGGAAGGTTTATCACGGGATTTGGAAGGCTTACATTGTGTGGTGTGAGGCCAGAAGTTGGCATCCTCACAGATATTTGGTAGAGAGAATTCTCTCTTTTCATCAGTCAGGCTTAGATAAAAGATTAGCCTTGACAGCAATTAAAGATCAGGTTTTAGCTTGATCAGTGTACTTCCAGAAGCGTTTGGCTTCACATTCCATGGTCCAGACTTTTCTTCAGGGAGTGACTCGCTTATTGCCTCCCGTTAATTCACCTCTTTGCCCTTGGGATTTGAATTTGGTTTTGTCGGTGCTACAGGAGCAGCCTTTTGAACCAATCAACGAAGTTCCGTTAGTTCTTTTTGACACGGAAGTTGGCTTTTCTTTTTGCAATTACTTTGCCTAGAAGGGTCTCTAAATTGGCGGTCCTTTCCTGTAAGAAGCCGTATTTAATTTTACCCCATGATAAAGTGGTGCTACGTCCTATTCTGTCCATTTTGCCTAAGGTAGTTTCTGAATTTCATTTAAATCAGGACATTGTTCTACCTTCTTTTTTCTCTCAGCCTGGCTCGCCAGAAGAGAATAGCCTGATTAAGGAGCACGCATGCTCCGAACGCGAAGCACCGCCCGCCTCACCCCGCTCCCAGAACAGCTACCAAGACCCAGGTCACAGGACTCACATCCCAGGAACCCCCCACTGGCCCGTGACACCCACATCCCCCGAGAGCACGCGGATGAAACTACTTTACATGCTGGTTTTTAGCAACTCAAATGTGAGTGTTTTTATCTATTGTAATAAATATTTTTAACATACATGCTGCACTTAGAGGGCGCCGTCCTTCTTTCTTTTTTAATATCGCCAGAAGAGAAGCAGTTGCTCCTTTTGGATGTGGTGCGGGCAGTCTGAGTCTACCTGGAAAGGTCTGCAAGCATCAGAAGTTCTGATGCGTTTCTTGTTTTGCCGGAAGGCCCCAAGAAGGGTCAAGCAGCTTCTAAGGCATCCATTTCACTTTGGATTCACCAGTTAATTACTCAGGCCTATGGCTTGAAGGGTAAGGCTTCTCCCTTTGGGGTTAAAGCTCATTCTACCATGGATGTTGGAACCTCCTGGGCTTTTAGCCATCTGGCGTCAGTGGCGCAGATTTGCAAGGCCGCTACTTGGTCTTCGGTACATTTGTTCAGAAGATTTTATCAGGTGGACATTAAGGCAGCAGAGGACTCGGCTTTGGCCGTGGTGTCTTACAGGCTGCTGTATAAATCTGATGGTGTTTTCATACACTGTGTCTCCCTCCCCTCAAGTCTATTGCTCTGGAACGTCACAGGTAAGTAATGGCTGCTCTGTGTCCCATGATGTACGAGAAAGAAAATTGGATTTTTTCTTCATACTTACCTGTAAAATCCATTTCTTTGAGTACATCACGGACACAGAGGTCCCTCCCCTCTCTTTTTGGGAGTTCATTGCATGCTACAAAACTGGAGTACTTCCTTTGTGAGGGGTTATATAGGGGATCACTTCCTGTTTTTGGTTATTCTACCAGTGTCCATTCACCTATAGGTGGCGCATAACCCAGGTATTAATGTACATGGCTGCTCTGTGTCCCATGATGTACTCAAAGAAATTGATTTTACAGGTAAGTATGAAGAAAAAATAAAATTTTTACAAGTCAGCAGCTACAGTATTTGTATTTTCACAATGACCAGGCCACTTTTGCAATGCAGCACTGCGTTACTTAAACCAATTACAGACCGCCCCACATACATATACTGCGGCAGGGCGACCATTAAGCGCAAAATTATGTACCTATGTATGATTCTTTACCTCGGCTCTCAGGCGCACGTGCACACCGCCGGAGCCCCCTCTGTGATTGGAGACAGTGGGAGCCGACCCCACGGTCATTTCGAGAGAGGCAGTGCAGCGGTAAACAAGGCAGATCGCCATTCTGCTAGCAAGGAAGACAGCAACACACATAAATGAGTTGGCGCTTGCATCAAGCTAAGTGTTAGCACACCAGTCTGACAAACATCATTGGGAATAGGACAAATCAGAATAAAAAATGAATAAACATAAAAATGGCTAATGTAAAGTAAATGGAGTCCATGCAATAAACACCAGGAGAGGATGCCCAGTGAAAAGTAAGAAGCAACTTCTGGAACAGCTGAGGAGAAAACACAGGTGCCAATCTGAGTGTAGTAATGAAGTAAATTTAATACACATGTAGTTATGGGTACTCACAAAGGTAAAGTAATGGTAGGCATTGAGCACAAAGTGCAACGGCGTCTGTGGAGAGTAGGGATGAGCTTCGTGTTCGAGTCGAACCCATGTTCGACTCGAACATCGGCTGTTCGATCGTTCGCTGAATTGCGAACGATATGGGCCGTTCGTGCCAAATTCGTGTGGCGCGTCACGGCCCATATTTCACTGCGGCATCGCAGTGCATTGCTGGCTGATGATTGGCCAAGCATGCACTATGACCCGCATGCTTGGCCAATCACAGCACCGTCAGTAGAGAGAGCTTTAATTGGCCAAAGCCGGGGTGGCTTTGGCCAATTATGGCTCAGGGGGTTTAGAAAACGCCCCAACCTATATAAGGCCACCTGCACGGTGACCCTGTGTAGTGTGTTCCAGCGTGCTTAGAGAGAGAGAGAGAGACAGTGTCATTTCATTTGAGTTAGCTAGATTAGGCAGGACAGTCAGTGAGTTAGCTGCACTTACAGTGTATTGTGTATATAGATGCATCCCAGGTGTTGTGTATATATATATATATATATATATATATATATATATATATATATATATATATATATATATATACACTGTATTCAGTTTAGCTAGATCCGTTCCTGTTATCTTCCTACTGACAGGCAGGCTTGTCTTGTTACAGTATTTATAGCTACCTGAGGAAAATTGCTGGTGTTCTTTTGATCCTATTAGTACCACAGTCAGGCAGCTAGACTATTTACAGTTAGTGTAGTGCGTCCTCCTCACAGTGTTCAATTAAAGCTACAAGTTAGTTTAGTGTGACCTCTGCACAGTGTTCAATTAAAACTACAAGTTAGTGTAGTGCGTCCTCCTCACAGTGTTCAGCTAAAGCTACAAGTTAGTTTAGTGTGACCTCTGCACAGTGTTCAGCTAAAGCTACAAGTTAGGGTAGTGCATCCTCCTCACAGTGTTCAGCTAAAGCTACAAGTTAGTGTAGTGCGACCTCTGCACAGTGTTCAGCTAAAGCTACAAGTTAGTGTAGTGTGTCCTCTGAACAGTGTTCAGCTAAAACTACAAGTTAGTGTAGTGCGACCTCTACACAGTGTTCAGCTAAAGCTCCAAGTTAGTGTAGTGCATCATCCTCACAGTGTTCAGCTAAAACTACAAGTTAGTGTAGTGCGACCTCTGCACAGTGTTCAGCTAAAGCTACAAGTTAGTGTAGTGCGTCCTCCTCACAGTGTTCAGCTAAAACTACAAGGTAGTATAGTGCAACCTCTGCACAGTGTTCAGCTAAAGCTACAAGTTAGTGCAGTGCGTCCTCCTCACAGTGTTCAGCTAAAGCTACAAGTTAGTTTAGTGTTTAGTGTGACCTCTGCACAGTGTTCAGCTAAAGCTACAAGTTAGGGTAGTGCATGCTCCTCACAGTGTTCAGCTAAAGCTACAAGTTAGTGTAGTGCGTCCTCCTCACTGTGTTCATCTAAAACTACAAGTTAGTGTAGTGCGACCTCTGCACAGTGTTCAGCTAAAGCTACAAGTTACTGTCGTGTGTCCTCTGAACAGTGTTCAGCTAAAGCTACAAGTTAGTGTAGTGCGTCCTCCTCACAGTGTTCAGCTAAAAATACAAGTTAGTTTTTTGAGAGCTCTGCACAGTGTTCAGCTAAAGCTACCTGTAGAAGGTTGGTGGTGTTTTCCTGATCCTATCACTACCGCAGGCAGCTAAATAAGCTACAAGTTATTTTTTTGCGAGCTCTGCACAGTGTTCAGCTAAAGCTACCTGTAGAAGGTTGGTGGTGTTTTCCTGATCCTATCACTACCGCAGGCAGCTAAATAAGCTACAAGTTAGTTTTTTGCGAGCTCTGCACAGTGTTCACCTAAAGCTACCTGTAGAAGGTTGGTGGTGTTTTCCTGATCCTATCACTACCGCAGGCATCTAAATAAGCTACAAGTTAGTTTTTTGCGAGCTCTGCACAGTGTTCACCTAAAGCTACCTGTAGAAGGTTGGTGGTGTTTTCCTGATCCTATCACTACCTCAGGCAGCTAAATAAGCTACAAGTTAGTTTTTTGCGAGCTCTGCACAGTGTTCACCTAAAGCTACCTGTAGAAGGTTGGTGGTGTTTTCCTGATCCTGTCACTACAGCAGGCAGCCAAATAAGCTACAAGTTAGTTTTTTGCGAGCTCTGCACAGTGTTCAGCTAAAACTACAAGTTAGTGTAGTGCGAGCTCTGCACAGTGTTCAGCTAAAGCTACCTGTACAAGGTTGGTGGTGTTTTCCTGATCCTATCACTACCGCAGGCAGCTAAATAAGCCACAAGTTAGTTTTTTGTGAGCTCTGCACAGTGTTCAGCTAAAGATACCTGTAGAAGGTTGGTGGTGTTCTCATACTACAGGCAGGCAGTTGATTTTGCTAGCTGCAGTATCAGTATATATATATATATATATATATATATATATATATATATATATATATATCAGCTTAGTGCAGCTACAGGCCATTAGTATGTCTGGAAGGCCAACAAGGAGAGGCAGACAGTCACAAGCCAATAAAAGAGGGCAAGCAGGCTCTGTGTCTAGAGGCAACAGTGCTGGTCGTGGAGATGGTGCATCCTCATCAGCACGTGGCCGTGGGACACGCTTGGCCTTTTTTTCGGCAGCTGGCCGTTTTGAGCCGCAACATGCGGAAAACTTGGTCGAGTGGATTACCAAGCCGTCCTCATCCTCCTCATGCTCTGCTCAGGGTACTTTGACTGGCAAAGCAGCTGCCAACACGGCCTCTTCCCTCGGCTCAATAGCATCAGTGACTCCTTCCCTAGCCCCACCATGTCCTCCTGAGGAGTCCCTCAACCTGTTTGACCACAGTGTTGGGTACATGCTCCAGGAGGATGCCCAGCATTTGGAAGGCTCTGATGATGATACTGAGCTAAATGAAGGCAGTAACGTGAGCACGGACAGAGGGGGTGCCCAAGAAGGACAGCAATCTGGCAGTCATGCTCCCCCTACTGCAGCATACTGACAGGTTTGCTCCAGTGATGAGGATGGAGGGGATGATGAGATCACTGACTCAACGTGGGTGCCTGATAGGAGAGAGTAAGAGGAGGAGGAGGCACATAACAACGAGGCAGGATGCCCTCCAAGGGCCAGCCTAAGGGCAGCACACTGACTGCATCACACCCCAAAGCTCTGCATGTGCAGGGCGCTGCTGTCTCTGCGCATTATTCCAAAAGTTCTTTGGTGTGGGCCTTTTTTGAGACGAGTGCATCAGATCGCACCGCTGCTATTTGCAACATACGTCTCAAGCGTATCTCGCGTGGCCAAATCATCTCCCGCTTGGGCACCACATGCTTGACCAGACATATGTTGTCCTGCCATGCAGTTCGTTGGCAAGCTAAAAGACCCACACCAAAGAACAAAGAGGACCTCTCCTTGCTCCTCATCAGCTGAGATCTCCAACCCCACTATACCTTCAGTCCTCTCTGAGAACTGCACTGAGAGGAATGAAGGTGTAGAATTAGGTATGTCACAGCCAAGTACTTGTGGGCAATCTGCTTTCGGTACACCAATGTCACATTGTACCAGGCAAATTTTCCTGCCCCAGCTGCTGCACCGCTGAAAGAAGTTCGCTCCCAGCCATCCAAATGCCCAGCGGTTGAATGCTAGCTTGACAAAATTGCTAGCACTTCAACTGCTGCCTTTTCAGTTGGTAGACTTTGCCACCTTCCGTGAGTTTGTGGAATGTGCGGTTCCTCAGTGGCAGGTATGCAAATGCCACTTTTTCTCACGGAAGGCGATTTCGGCTCTCTACCGGCATGTGGAAGGCAATGTCTTGGCCTCGCTGGACAGGGCGGTCAGCGGTAAGGTGCAGATTACCGCTGACTCATGGTCCAGCAGGCATGGACAGGGACGTTACCTAAGTTTCACCGCGCATTGGGTGACTCTGCTGGCAGCTGGGAAGGATGCAGGACAAGGTGCAGTAGTGTTGGAGGTTGTTCCACCACCACGCCTCCAAAATGCCACTACTAATGATTGTGACACACCTCTCTCCTCCTCCCCCTCCTCTTCTTCTTCCTCTATGCCTCTTCCTATGCTTTGTCCTCGGAACCAGCGGTGCTCCGTAGCCTTTCAAGGGGCTACGCAAGTATGCAGGCCAAAAGATGCCATGTGGTGCTTGAGCTGGTGTGCTTGGGGGACAGACCACACTGGGGCAGAGGTTCTGTCAGCTCTGCAGGGGCAGGTTCAGAGGTGGTTGATGCCACGCCAACTTAAGGCAGGAATGTTGGTTTGCGACAATGGCACCAACCTCCTCTCTACCCTCCGACAGGGACAAATGACCCATCTGGCCTGTTTGGCTCATGTCCTTAACTTGGTGGTGCAGCGGTTCTTGGGCAGGTACCCGGGCTTACAGGATGTCCTGAGGCAGGCCAGGAAAGTCTGTGTGCATTTCCGCCGGTCATATAATGCCAGTGCTCGGCTGGCAGACCTCCAAAAGGAGTTTAACCTGCCCAAGAACCGCCTAATCTGTGACATGCCCACCAGGTGGAACTCAACGTTGGCCAGGCTGCAGCGGCTGCACACGCAGCAGAGGGCCATCAATGAATACCAGTGCGACTATGGCACCAGGACAGGGTCAGAGGAGCTTGTTTTTTTCCCCACGCCAGTGGGCCATGATCAGGGATGCATGCATTGTCCTGTCACCATTTGAGGAGGCCACGAGGATGGTGAGCAGTGACAGTGCATGCATCAGTGACACTGTCCCCTTGTCCACCTGTTGGAGCACACACTGCGTGGAATAATGGACAGGGCACTTGAGGCAGAACAGAGGCAGGAAGAGGAGCACTTCCTTAGCTCTCAAGACCCCCTTTATCCAGACAGTGTTCCTGCGTGCCCGCCGATCACACAGGAAGAGGATGAGGACGAGGAGGAGGAGGAAGAGGACTGTGTCAGTATGGAGGTGGAGCCTGGCACTCAGCAGCAGTCTTTAAGGGATCAGTCCCAAGAAACACATGGACTTGTACGTGGCTGGCAGGAGGTGGCTGCGGAACATGTTGTCCTTAGTGATCCAGAGGACTCCAGACCGAATGCCTCAGCAAACCTACGCTGCATGGCCTCCCTGATCCTGCAAAGCCTGCGGAAGGATCCTCGTATTCGTGGTATCAAGGAGAAGGACCAATACTGGCTGGCAACCCTCCTTGATCCACATTACAAGGGTAAGGTTGCGGACCTTATCTTGCCGTTGCAGAGGGAGCAGAGGATGAAACATCTTCGGGAGGCCTTGCAGAAAGGTCTGTGCAATGCGTTCCCAGAGACTGGGAGGTTACAAACTCCTGTTTCTGGACAACGTGTTGCTGAGGCTTCGGTCAGTCAAAGAAGGAGCGGTGGAGAAGGTGGCCATCTGACTGATGCGTTCAGACAATTTTTTAGTCCGCAGCCCCAAGGTATGATCGGTTCCAGCAACCATCGCCAGCGTCTGTTTTACATGGTGCAGGAATACCTAGGGGCAAGATCTGACTTGGACACCTTTCCCACCGAAAATCCTCTGGGTTACTGGGTCTTGAGGATTGATCACTGGCCAGAGCTTGCACAGTATGCAATTGAGGAGCTACTGGCCTGTCCTGCATCCAGTGTTCTTTCGGAACGCACATTCAATGCTGCTGGAGGCTTTGTAACCGATCACAGGGTGCATCTGTCCACCGACTCGGTCAATCGACTGACCTTCATAAAAATGAATCAGTCTTGGATCACCACCAGCTACCAAGCACCTGATGCTGATGTAACCGAATAATTTTTTTGAAATCTCAGATCCCTTCAAAGACTGCCTATGCTGATGCTAAGTGACTACCCTGAGTAATTATCCTCTTCCTCCTCAATGATCACGCTGATAGCTTGTAAGAACATTTTTGGTTCTGGGCACTGCCACCAGTGCCTAAGGCCCAATTTTTCAGCCCCTGTTCAACAGGGGTGTGTAATTACAATTTTTGATGCAATACTTTGCAGCAGGGCTCGTTCCTGCGTTCCAACTAGAGTATCTGTGAGGGGTTGCAGTGTTGTGGCACCAGCACCAGTGCCTAAGGCCCAATTTTTCAGCCCCTGTTTAACAGGGGTGTGTAATTACAATTTTTGATGCAATACTTTGCAGCAGGGCTCGTTCCTGCGTTCCAACTAGAGTATCTGTGAGGGGTTGCAGTGTTGTGGCACCAGCACCAGTGCCTAAGGCCCAATTTTTCAGCCCCTGTTTAACAGGGGTGTGTAATTACAATTTTTGATGCAATACTTTGCAGCAGGGCTCGTTCCTGCGTTCCAACTAGAGTATCTGTGAGGGGTTGCAGTGTTGTGGCACCAGCACCAGTGCCTAAGGCCCAATTTTTCAGCCCCTGTTTAACAGGGGTGTGTAATTACAATTTTTGATGCAATACTTTGCAGCAGGGCTCGTTCCTGCGTTCCAACTAGAGTATCTGTGAGGGGTTGCAGTGTTGTGGCACCAGCACCAGTGCCTAAGGCCCAATTTTTCAGCCCCTGTTTAACAGGGGTGTGTAATTACAATTTTTGATGCAATACTTTGCAGCAGGGCTCGTTCCTGCGTTCCAACTAGAGTATCTGTGAGGGGTTGCAGTGTTGTGGCACCAGCACCAGTGCCTAAGGCCCAATTTTTCAGCCCCTGTTTAATAGGGGTGTGTAATTACAATTTTTGATGCAATACTTTGCAGCAGGGCTCGTTTCTGCGTTCCAACTAGAGTATATGTGAGGGGTTGCAGTGTTGTGGCACCAGCACCAGTGCCTAAGGCCCAATTTTTCAGCCCCTGTTTAACAGGGGCGTGTAATTACAATTTTTGATGCAATACTTTGCAGCAGGGCTCGTTTCTGCGTTCCAACTAGAGTATCTGTGGGGGTTGCAGTGTTGTGGCACCAGCACCAGTGCCTAAGGCCCAATTTTTCAGCCCCTGTTCAACAGTGGAATGTAATTACAATTCTTGATCTAATATTTCACAGCAGGGCCCATTTCTGTGCCCACCAAGAGCGAGTGAGGACTTACAGTGTTGTGGCACCAGCACCACCACCACCACCAAAGGCCCAATTTTTCTGCCCCTGTTCAACAGGGGCATGTAATTACAATAACACCTAAGGCCCAAATTTCTGCTGAGTATATAGGGCAGGCCCCTACTTTCAAACATCCAACTTACAAACGACTCCTTCTTGCAAACGGAAGGAGACAACAGGAAGTGAGATGAAATCTACCCCTAGGAAGGGAAATTCTCTCCTGTAAGAGTTAATATGGGAAAAACATGTCTCCTTTCCACTGATGCTTTATCACCAATCATTGTTTCACAAAAAAACCCACATTTTCAAAAAACATTTGTCATTGGGACAAAAAGTGAGGTGAAATATTCTGAAGAGGAGCACAGACAGCAAAACAAATGTCACAGGGGCGATAACCCTTCCCTACGTTTTCCAAAAAGCTTAAAATAGATTTTTTGGCTGGAGCTAAACACGTTATTAATGTACCAGTTCAAAATTACAAACAGATTCTACTTAAACAGTCCCTGTCTTGTTTGCACCGCCTGTATACTGCTGTTCAGAGTACAGAGCCTGTATACTGCTGTTTCCTTTTTTAATTTGGGTGCGGGGTTCCCCTTAATATCCATATAAGACCCAAAGGGCCTAGTAATGGACTGGGGGGTACCCATGCCGTTTGTCTCACTGATTTTCATCCATATTGCCAGGACCCGACATTACATTAAAGCCGCAAGCAGTTTTAAATGACTTTTTTTCCTTTAAAAATGACATTTTGTGCAGTGACTGTTCTAAGCACGGGAAACACGCGCCACTTTACAGGCATACTATAGACACCCCCAAGGTACGATATTTAAAGGAATATTTCACTTTTTTTTTTTTTTTACTTTAAGCATCATTAAAATCACTGCTCCCGAAAAAACGGCCATTTTTAAAAGTTTTTTTTGCATTGATACATGTCCCCTGGGGCAGGACCCGATCCCCAACCCCTTTTTAGGACAATACCAAGCAAATTGGTGCAAAATGAGCACTTTTGATTTCGAACGTTCGAGTCCCATAGACGTCAATGGGGTTCTAATGTGGTGCGAACCGAACTGGGGGTGTCCGGCTCATCCCTAGTGGAGCGGGTACGTCCAGATTGCTACTGTGGTGGAAACTCAAACGGCGTTTCCTGGAGCCTGGGACAGACAGAGAGCCGGAGATGATGCCACTTCCGGGATGCGATGAACCAATAGGCAACGCTTTTACGGATAATGCGTTCCTTCTTCAGGCCTAGCTGCAGCCATTTTGGATGAAGATTCCCTCACGCCATGGAGGTCTGAGTAGTTAATGGCTTCCTGTTACACTCAGTTAATATTGCATGTTTACTTGCCCAGTTAATTATATTAGCCTTATCATACTTGTGTATATCTTCCCTCTGATCTTCAGGAGCACCTGGGAAATTGGGTGAGGTGCTCTAGCATGCCTGGGTATCCAGTGAGCATTGATAGCTGCACACATTGCTGATAGGTTAATTAGTCCGATCAGTTAATTAGACTAATGCAACATGTGCAGCTATCAATGCTCACTGGATACCCAGGCATGCTAGAGGACTTTGGACTTTGGACTTTTCTCTGACTCACTGACGTTCTTGTTCAACATACTCATTGTGGGTCAGCTTCAAAGCCAATGGGTTTACATTACAGTTAGGAAACTGGTCAGCACTGTTAGCTCTTCTATTTCTCTCATGACAGATTTACTTTTAGGAGTCTATGCTTTCGGTTTGCATATGTATTAGTGTGTTACCCCAACATTTCATATTCCTTATATGTGCCAGTTGTATCATGTACTCATGGTAAAATGTATGCTGTCCTCTTTGTATTGCTTTCTTTGTGTGAAATACCTGGTGATCCTGCCAGTCCCCCCTCATTCCTATTTGAAACTGACCATGGTAGGTATGGAAGCACATCCATCCCAGTGTGGTCAGTTTTCTGGCTGTGCTGGTAGAACAGTCTGCTTGTCCTCCAATGGGCAAGTGTTGACACCCCCCTGCACTCCCCCCCAGCCATTCACTGGGAAGATCAGTGTGCTGTTGTTTCACCCCCAACCCTCTAAGCCACTTATGCAGCTGATAACATTATTATTTGATCACTTATTAAATAAAAGAAAAAAGTGTTTATTATGCTTTTATGTTATATACAGTATTTATATATATATATATATATATATATATATATATATATATAAATATATATATACATACATATATACATATATATATATATATATATATATATATATATATATACATATATATATATATATATAAATATATATATACATACATATATACATATATATATATATATATATAGTGCCTTGAAAAACTATTCATACCCCTTGGAACTTTCCACATTTTGTCATGTTACCACCAAAAATTTAAATGTATTTTATTTTTATTGGGATTTTATGTGATAGACCAACACAAAGTAGCACATGATTGTGAAGTGGAAGGAAAATGATTAACGGTTTTCCGAATTTTTTTACGAATAAATATCTCAAAAGTGTGGCGTGCATATGTATTTACTTTACTCTGATACCCCTAACTAAAATCTAGGGAAGCCAATTGCCTTCAGAAGTCCCCTAATTAGTAAATAGAGTCCACCTGTGTGTAATTTAATATCAGTATAAATACAGCTGTTCTGTGAAGTCCTCAGAGGTTTGTTACAGAACCTTAGTAAACAAACCGCATCACAAAGGCCAAGGAACACACCAGAAAGGTCAGGGATAAAGTTGTGGTGAAGTTTAAAGCAGGGTTAGGTTATAAAAAAGTATCCCAAGCTTTGAACATCTCACAGAGCACTGTTCAATCCATCATCCAAAAATGGAAAGAGTATGGCACAACTCCAAACACATGGCACAACTCCAAACACATGGCCATCCACCTAAACTGACAAGCCGGGCGCATTAATCAGAGAAGCAGCCAAGAGGCTCATGGTAACTCTGGAGGAGCTGCAGATATCCACAGCTCAGGTGGGAGAATCTGTCCACAAGACAACTATTATGCAGCGTACACACGACCAGACTTTCCGACAGACTAGGTCCGACGGTCTTCCTGACGGACTTCCGGCGGACTTCCTACGGACTTTCTGAATGGACGGACTTGCCTACACATGACCGGACTTTCAGGCAGACTAGGTCTACCGGCCTTCCCGACGGACTTTCGACGGAGTTACATATAGTTACATAGTTACATAGTAGGTGAGGTTGAAAAAAGACACAAGTCCATCAAGTCCAACCTATGCGTGTGATTATGTGTCAGTATTACATTACATATCCCTGTATATTGCGGTCATTCAGGTGATTATCTAATAGTTTCTTGAAGTTATCAATGCTCCCCGCTGAGACCACCGCCTGTGGAAGGGAATTCCACATCCTTGCCACTCTTACAGTAAAGAACCCTCTACATAGTTTAAGGTTAAACCTCTTTTCTTCTAATTGTAATGAGTGGCCACGAGTCTTATTAAACTCTCTTCTGCGAAAAAGTTTTATCCCTATTGTGGGGTCACCAGTACAGTATTTGTAAATTGAAATCATATCCCCTCTCAAGCGTCTCTTCTCCAGAGAGAATAAGTTCAGTGCTCGCAACCTTTCCTCATAACTAAGATCCTCCAGACCCTTTATTAGCTTTGTTGCCCTTCTTTGTACTCGCTCCATTTCCAGTACGTCCCTCCTGAGGACTGGTGCCCAGAACTGGACAGCATACTCCAGGTGCAGGCGGACCAGAGTCTTGTAGAGCGGAGAATTATCGTTTTATCTCTGCAGTTGATCCCCCTTTTAATGCATGCCAATATTCTGTTTGCTTTATTAGCAGCAGCTTGGCATTGCATGCCATTGCTGAGCCTATCATCTACTAGGACCCCCAGGTCCTTTTCCATCCTAGATTCCCCCAGAGGTTCTCCCCCCAGTCTATAGATTGTATTCATATTTTTGCCACCCAAATGCATTATTTTACATTTTTCTACATTGAACCTCATTTGCCATGTAGTCGCCCACCCCATTAATTTGTTCAGGTCATTTTGCAAGATTTCCACATCCTGCGGAGAAGTTATTGCCCTGCTTAGCTTAGTATCGTCTGCAAATACAGAGATTGAACTGTTTATCCCATCCTCCAGGTCGTTTATGAACAAATTAAATAGGATTGGTCCCAGCACAGAACCCTGGGGAACCCCACTACCCACCCCTGACCATTCTGAGTACTCCCCATTTATCACCACCCTCTGAACACGCCCTTGTAGCCAGTTTTCAATCCATGTACTCACCCTATGGTCCATGCCAACGCACCTTATTTTGTACAGTAAACGTTTATGGGGAACTGTATCAAATGCTTTTGCAAAATCCAGATACACCACGTCTACGGGCCTTCCTTTATCTAGATGGCAACTCACCTCCTCATAGAAGGTTAATAGATTGGTTTGGCAAGAATGATTCTTCATGAATCCATGCTGATTACTGCTAATGATATCATTCTTATTACTAAAATCTTGTATATAGTCCCTTAATATCCCCTCCAAGAGTTTACATACTATTGATGTTAGGCTAACTGGTCTGTAATTCCCAGGGATGTTTTTTGGGCCCTTTTTAAATATTGGTGCTACATTGGCTGGTACCATTCCAGTCAATAGACTGTCTGTAAAAATTAGGAACAACGGTCTGGCAATCACCTGACTGAGTTCCCTAAGTACCCTCGGATGCAAGCCATCTGGTCCTGGTGATTTATTAATGTTAAGTTTCTCAAGTCTAATTTTAATTCCGTCCTCTGTTAACCATGTAGGTGCTTCCTGTGTTGTGTCATGAGGATAAACACTGCAGTTTTGGTTACTGAAGCCCCCCGATTCACTCGTGAAGACTGAGGAGAAGAATAAATTCAATACCTTTGCCATCTCCCCATCCTTTGTAACCAGATGTCCTTCCTCATTCTTTATGGGGCCAATATGGTCTGTCCTCCCTTTTTTACTGTTTACATACTTAAAGAATTTCTTGGGATTTTTTTTGCTCTCCTCCGCTATGTGTCTTTCATGTTCTATCTTAGCCATCCTAATTGCACCCTTACATTTCTTATTGCATTCTTTATAAATTCTGAATGCTGAGGATGATCCCTCAACCTTGTATTTTTTGAAGGCCTTCTCCTTTGCTTTTATATTCATTTTTACATTGGAGTTAAGCCATCCAGGATGTTTGTTCGCTCTTTTAAATTTATTACCCAATGGGATACATTGGCTAATACCCTTATTTAATATGCTCTTAAAGCAAACCCATCTCTCCTCCGTATTCTTTGTTCCTAATATTTTATCCCAATTTATGCCTTTTAGCAAGGTTTGTAGTTTAGGGAAGTTGGCTCTTTTGAAATTCAGTGTCTTTGTGTTCCCTTCATGTTTCCTATTAGTGTGATTTATACTGAAACTAATTGACCTGTGATCGCTGTTACCTAAATTGCCCGTATTTCCACATCTGTTATCAGGTCTGTATTGTTGGTAATCAGTAGATTTAGTAATTTTTTATTTCTAGTTGGTGCGTCTACCATCTGACCCATAAAATTGTCCTGCAAGACACTAAGAAACTGGAGAGCCTTAAATGAATGCGCGGTTCCCTCCGCCCAGTCTATGTCTGGATAATTAAAATCCCCCATTATGATAACACTTCCCATCCTTGCTGCTAATCCAATTTGTGATAGGAGATCCGTCTCCACTTCCTCCCTCAGGTTAGGGGGCCTATAGCATACTCCCAGTATTATTTTCCCCTTAGCTTCATCCCTTTGGAGCTCTACCCATAAAGATTCCACCTCCTCCCTAGCCCCCTCAGTGATGTCATCTCTCACATTGACTTGTACATTATTCTTGATATATAGGCATACCCCTCCCCCTTTTTTACCCTCTCTATCCTTGCGGTATAGGGTATACCCTTGAATGTTTGCCAGCCAATCATGAGAGCTGTTGAACCAGGTCTCTGAAATTCCCACAAAATCCAAATCCTCCTTGTACAACAGTATCTCTAGTTCACCCATCTTGTCCGCCAGGCTCCTGGCATTGGTGAACATGCCACATAGTTTAGACCGGTCGCATATTGTCCTCGTATTGGGTGTTTCAAGATTGCAACTAGGACTTGCTACTATACTCACCTTGTGTTTTTGTGCTTTGGTTAACCTACCACTAATGCCCCCAATACTACCCTCTGGAATATCTTCCGCGCTGGCTATCACTGTCTCTGGACCCCCCCCCCCCCCATCGCCTAGTTTAAAAACCCCTCTAACTTTTTGGCCATCTTCATTCCCAGCAGATCTGCACCCTCCTCATTTAGGTGCAGTCCGTCCCTTCTATAGTACCGGTTACCGACTGAGAAGTCGGCCCAGTCCTCCAGGAACCCAAACCCCTCCTTACTACACCAGCTCTTCAGCCACTTGTTTACTTCCCTAATCTCCCTCTGCCTTTCTGGTGTGGCTCGATGTACCGGTAGTATTCCTGAGAACACTACCTTGGAGGTCCTTTTCCTCAATTTAGCTCCTAAGTCCCTAAAATCGTTCTTTAGGACACTCCATCTGCCTCTGACTTTGTCATTGGTGCCAACGTGCACCATGACACCCGAGTCTTCCCCGGCCCCTCCCAGTAATCTGTCCACAAGATCCGTGATGTGCCGAACCCGAGCGCCCGGTAGACAACATACTGTTCGGCGCTTCAGGTCTTGGTTACAGATTGCCCTCTCTGTCCTTCTAAGAATTGAGTCCCCTACCACCAGAATCTGTCTTTCCTTTCCCTTTGCTGCCCCCCCACTCTCACTGGAGGAGTTCTTCCCCTGGCAGCTAGGAGAGTCCCTCATCTCCAGCAGTGCTGGTCCCTGACTGGTTTCACCAATGTCACTCAATGGAGCGTACTTATTGGGATGCTCCAGTCCTGGATCGGCCTCTCTGGCACTTCGCCCTCTACCCCTCCTGACTGTCACCCATCTACTCTTTGCTAGTGCCTGCACCTCTTTGTCTCCACCCGCCTCTGTGCTGGCCCCTGCCGGCACCTGCCGTGTACGTTCCTGGCTCACCTTTAGTATGGAGGGACTTCTCAGTGCTGACAGTTGCTTCCCCAGATTCAGAACCTGGGCTTCCAGGGAAACAATGTGCTTACATTTTGCACAGCAGTATTCGCCCTCGATCGGATGATTAAGGAACGCATACATGCGGCAAGATGTACAAAGAGTCGCCTCTCCACACCCGCCGGGCATCATACCTATTAAATTTAGTGAGGATTTGGGGATTTTACCCTGTCCAAATTACCTAACAGCTAGCTTCCTGGCACTAATACAGAGTTACGGCGATACAATAAAAAAACACAGTACACAGGTTTTTAAAGTAATTTATTAGGCAGCTCCAGGGGTCTTCTTCCAACTTCGGGGTCTTCTTCCGACTTCGGGGGCCTTCTTCCGACTTTTCTGCTCTCTCCGGCCTCTTCTCCCAGTGTTCGGCCTCTTCTCCCGATGTCCGGTTCTTCTGCCGGGCTCCTCTGCTATCTTCTGCCGCTCTTTTGCTAGCGGTGGCCCGGTCTTCTGCGTTGTCTTCTTCCCTCTTCTCTTCTTCCGTTGTTGACACGACTTATATAGGCATGGTCACTGGGTGATGTCATCTGGTGACCCCGCCCCCTTTTGATGTCACAGTCCCAGCAAGCCATTGTTGAAATAAAGTCATAAGAAGTCCCATTTGCAGTTTGCGAGAAGCCATGTGGGGGAAACAGCAAACATGTGGAAAAAGGTGCTCTGGTCAGAAGAGACCGAAATTGAACTTTTCAGCCTAAAAGCAAAACGCTATGTGTGGCGGAAAACTAACACTGCACATCACCCTGAACACACCATCCCCAACAAAAAACATGATGGTGGCAGCATTATGTTGTGGGGATGATTTTCTTCAGCACGGAAAGGGAAGCCAGTCAGAGTTGATAGGAAGATGGAGCCAAATAAAGGGTAATCTTAGAAGAAAACCTGTTAAGAGTCTGTGTAAGACTTGAGACTGGGGTGGAGGTTCACCTTCCAGCAGGGTAACAACCCTAAACATACAGCCAGAGCTACAATGGAATGGTTTTGATCAAAGCATATTCATGTTAGAATGGCCCAGTCAAAGTCCAGACCGAAATCCAATTGAGAATCTGTGGCAAGACAATCTGACAAAGCTTGAGCTATTTTGCAAAGAATAATGGTCAAAAGTGTCACTCTCTAGATGAGGAAAGCTGGTAGAGACATACCCAAAAAGACTTGTAATTGCAGCGAAAGGTGGTTCTATAAAGTATTGACTCAGGGGGGCTGAATACAAATGCACACCACACTTTTCACATATTTATATGTAAAAAATGTTTTAAAAAATGTATAATTTTCCTCCCACTTCACAATTATGTGCCACTTTGTGTTGGGCTATCACATAAATAAATAAAATCCCAATAAAATACATTTACGTCTTTGGTTGTAACATAACAAAATGGGGATAATTTCAAAGGGTATGAATACTTTTTCAAAGCACTGTGTGTGTGTGTGTGTATATATATATATATATATATATATATATATATATATATATATACAGTGCCTTGAAAAAAAAAATATATATATATAATACATTGTGCCTTTGATTTCTATTGTAAACTGAATGGGTTGTTTTACAAGGTAAGGGTTCACATATACTTTAAGCATTTGGCACAACAGAAAATCCAGGTATTGTTTGTAATACGACTATTGTCTATGATAGTCAGCTCCATTTAGTGGCCATAATGTGGTATTTTCTATTGAGATATTAAAAAAAAACCACCATATGATGGTCGCTAGATGGATCTGACAATCATAGGAGATAATCATATTTCAAACAATATGGGATCATTCGATGTGACTGTCCACATGCTTAAGGCAGCCCTAACTTTTTTTATGCAAAGACCTCTAACCATGTCATATACTGATATTTTATCATTTCTCCCTGGATGACTAAGTACCTACCGTAGCTGTAGTCCTCTTACAATTTTTAAAGTCCATTTTTTTATAACAAAGTGGAAAAGCCATTTTCTCCTTCCCAGTTATTCTCTAAATTATCAAAACCTTCAGTCTTGAAAAGGAGAATGTTTTCAGTATGCCATGCCAAGCTGATCTTTGTTTTGTTTTTTTTCCGATTTTTTTATTGAACATTACCTAGTCATCACAAAAAAAACATGTGATTTGCTGTGTATCAAGTGACAATTGTATGGTTTATGAGTACGTTAGACCATTGTGGGCAGTCAAATGTTAGAATGTAATTCAGTCAAGGAGCAATGCTTCCCTTGCCCTAGTAATATAAATGTAACCACATAAAATACATGTTTATTCAATGATAAGCTTACATCTTGGCTGAGGTTCTCAAAGGGATAATATTAACCAATCTTCGAAAGACTCACTGCCAGCATAGAAGCTCGAGAAGATCAAATAGTGCTGTAGTAATGAAAGTTATATGTAAGAGTTTGCCTACTGATCAGTCTTTACTACCATTGATGTATTACTCTCATCACCTCTAGCAGCCACGTTTTGGGAGAACTTTATGTGCTTGATCTATACGTGGGTGCCCTATGGTTCTTATGTTCCAGACTAATGCCCCGTACACACGGTCGGACTTTGTTCCGACATTCCGACAACAAAATCCTAGGATTTTTTCCTACGGATGTTAGCTCAAACTTGTCTTGCATACACACGGTCACACAAAGTTGTCGGAAAATCCGATCGTTCTAAACGTGGTGATGTAAAACACGTACATCGGGACTATAAACGGGGCAGTGGCCAATAGCTTTCATCTCTTTATTTATTCTGAGCATGCGTGGCACTTTGTCCGTCGGATTTGTGTACACGCGATCAGAATTTCCGACAACGGATTTTGTTGTTGGAAAATTTTATATCCTGCTCTCAAACTTTGTGTGTCGGAAAATCCGATGGAAAATGTGTGATGGAGCCCACACACGGTCGGAATTTCCGACAACAAGGTCCTATCACACATTTTCCGTGGGAAAATCCGACCGTGTGTACGGGGCATAACAATTCTGAATATTATGATTATTTTCAAATGGAGGCAAGCAAGGACATTCCAAACAGGCCAAGGTGAGTACATGATGAGCAGGAGAATTAGGGAACCTATTAGGTAACATGCCAGAAGCTAGGTCTAGCATGTCATTTAGCCAGACATTAGACCCAATTAGGGATTATAGATCTTAGGGCAAGAAAAATTCTTTCTTAGGGGTCAATTTAGACAAGATCAGCAAGAAACAGTCACAGAATTTTGTTAGAAGATCCAACCAAGTCAGCAAGAGCTGCATTTTGTCACACAAGGAGTCATCTGAGCAACTGAGCAAGATACAAGAAGGCCACATACAAGTGAACATGCAGATGATCAACATTATGATGATTAATAAACGTATATGTGTATGTGCATATGATGATTATCTAGCAGATGACCCATTAGTAGGCAAGTGCCCTACCTTTTACATTTCTAATGTAAACTGTACCAGTAAATTATCTTAGTCACATTTGCCCTCTAGCACATTTTTTATTTTTAAGTGAATCTTTCTGTGCAAAGAAAATATACTGGTATCAAAATTTAAGGCAAACTAAACTGACATATGATAAGTGTTACTAAACCCACAACAGTAAAACCGTCTGTATATGCAGTAAAGCATGCTTCTTATACTCACTGTGGAACCTAAGGGGTGAATCATGCGCATTGTGTAAAAAGTTTGATCCTCTCTTCTCTGATCCTCCCCTTCTTCCACTCCCCAATCCATCTCCTGATAGTACAGGGCCTTCTCTGTACTAGACATTCTGTGGAGACACTCTGCACATGCTCAGTTTGGTGCTTATTGCCAGAGAGTTTTTTTTTTATTTCTTGGGAGGGTGCATGTGATCAGCACAGGACCAATCAGCACTTTCCAGACAGAGGGTCAGGGACCATGTAGCCTCATAGGACAGTCAGAGGAGAATGAAAACTCCTCCTACAAGCGTTTTCTTTTGTGACTAGAGAGTGGAATATAAAATTAAACCAAAAGTTTGGAGTGATGGGAGATTAGGCATACCAGGGGAAATTGTATTAACTTCTATTGTCTATTGCGGCAATATTCAAATTTGAAAGTCCATGCCAATCACTTCATGTACTTTTTTATCCTACCTCTGCATGTGATTTCACCAGTCTAGTCAATTACCTTTTCTGTTTGCTTTTTTGCTGGAAGAAATGTATCTTCATATATAGTATTCAGAAATGTAAATTGAGTAAAGTAGTTAATAGAATCAATGCCACCCAGCAAGGCTTCAACTTCCATTAATGGAAGATAGTTAGAGCAAACAGCTATACATGTGACTATGCTGGTCATGCAGGTCTAGGGCCTTTGATCATTTATTTCCTATCATGATTTTGAAATATCACTTTTTTCCATTAACTCTTCTATAAAATTCCAGTACAGTTTTGTGTCATATTGTTCGATTCTCTGCAAAGAGGAAAGGAAATTAGCTGTATTACCTATGTTTCCTAAGAATTGTGTGCATGTTACATCCACATTACCTAATCATTTGGTCAATAGTTTAGTGTATTTAAGAACTAAGCATGACCACATTATTTTCCCTATCATTTTTTGTGCAGAAATGTCTGCCTATCGTGCTTATGTAAATTCAATAAATAGCATGCTGTAAAGCAGTGTTAGCCTGAGCAATGCCTAATATTAAGAGTCAAAGCACTATTATAACATTATCAATTTATGTAAGCAATGTGAAAACCCCAAATCGTATGCACTGTATTCTCACACTCAAAATACAAGCACATAGAGATAAGTGGATTGAATTAAAATAATCTACAGAAAAATATGGTTTTCTGACTCAAGAGAAGAAAAAATCATTTTGCTTTTCTCTTTTAATCTGCATGCATTTATATACGAACAGAAAGTGAGAACCGTCTTGCTTTTTAATAGATAAGTTTAATACGTTCTGCAAGTTGGCATCATTACACTTGCTGGAAAGCTTTATTAAATGAAAGATTACAGGACAATCAAAAATACCAAAATAACTTAATAATACCAAGATGTGATTATTTAGGATGCACTCCTGCTGCTAATCCCACCAAATAAACAGAGACATTTTTTTTCCTTGCCTCCACTGCCTGTTTTGCATGCTTGTTCTTTACTAATCCCACCCTGTAATGCCCCAGAGATACTTGGCTCCATCTAAGCTAACACAAGATAGGACAGAGGTCATTTTTTTACTTTAGCTATTTTCTAATCCTTCGATGCTGGCTGATATAGATTTGGCTTTGTGAATATCTAGTGGAAAAAAAAATATAGTACCAAAAGGAAGAGCTTTAATTAGATAATTCTCAGTGAAGCATCTCTCTGCCAAGTCAACCATAACCCCACCTGCATCTCTACATTATTCTGCATGTTAACAGGGTCTCTATCCCGCAGTGAAGCTGCTCAAGACTCGAGTGGGACCTGGAGTATAATTGACTGAGCATCTCCTAGATATCCTCCAGGGTCATTTAAATTGTGTCTTAACCCTAGGCTGTGGAAAATCAGCAGGTGCTCCTCACGCTCTTGAGAACTTTGGAAGTCTCCATTTCAAAAGCATCCATCAAGTTTTGCTTCACATAAAACTAAGTTTGATATGTGTTACCCTAGTACTATTCGCTTCACTGAAACGTATAACAATGCTCCTATCAATTATTTTTTGCTTTTTGATTTCCAGATTGTCAAACGTGACTTGAGAACTGGACTATTTAGGCAAACGGTAAAATCCAAGGATGTCTCGTATAGAACGCTGGAGGGACAGCTACAGGGATAAAACTGACAATTTTAGAGATCATGTGTTTCATATGGAATACATGAGCACTAAAACACTTGAGTCTGTGTGCCTGAGTACCAAGTAACTACCGAATATTATTTAGGTTATCCCAATAGAGAATTGTGTAATTTATTAAATTAGTTTTCAGGAAACCTATTGTTTTTAAGTACAGACTGTACCCTTTAATAATTTACACAGGTAAATGTTTACATTTGTTCCTTTAATCTGGTAAAGAAAATATTGGCAATGTTTCTATCCAGAAGTAAAAATGTAGAATATATAAGAGCCATGCCACTCAAAATCAGTTAAGATCTATTTAAGCTGAGAGCTTGTTTTTAAACTGCACTACCTGCTGTTGCTGCGTGCACTCTAATGTTTTTCTCATAGAAGTATGTAGAGACAGATGTGCTGGAAATCAAACTCAGATGGAGTTGTTCTGTAAAAGCAAGGCTTACCTTGACATTTTTACCCTGTGTGTATTTCTTATAAAGGCCAGAAGCATATGGTTTCTCTTGCTGTGTAAAAACCGAACTAAACACCACTATCTACGAGGATTAATGCACAAGAGTCAAGCTTGTTTTTACCACCTCTAGGATCATTAGGAAGGTTCAAATTCTTCTTTTAATACAGTCCAAGTGTAAAACAAACATAGATAAATATACAGTTTTTACAAGATACCTATAGAGGTTGATTCACTAAAGGTAAATAGGCTATTTGATTTGCAGGGAAAATTGCACTTTGCATGGGAATTTCACTTTGTAAGAATACCCAGCATGTGCAAAGAAGTTATAAAAACAGCATTTTTGCTTGCACTTGATTGGATGATGGAAGTCAGCTTCACCTCATTCACTAAGCTCTGGGGAAAGTCCCTTGCAAAGTGTACAGTATATTTGCCTTTAGTAAAACAACCCCATAGACAACATCTTCTGAGAGTGGCATTGTGTTCAAAATCTCACAGGGTGTGCCATCTGCTGCAGGTGTCAATAGATTACTAACGACAACCCAAATACAGATCAAAAATTTAGTGCATTTGCCTGCACCAAATAGCATGGTACTGCAATACTATGCAATCTGGTTGCAGTGTGATTTTATTATTATTACTATACAGGATTTATGTAGCGCAGCACTTTACAACATGAGGGCAGACAGTACAGTTACAATACAATTCAATACAGGAGGATCAGAGGGCCCTGCTCGTTAGAGCTTACAATCTAGAAGGGAGGGTCAAGTTAAACAAAAGGTAATAACTGTGGGTGGGGGCATGACCAGGCATCATACCAAGATGGACTTGTAACTCTGGAGCTCCCATCCCGAGGTCCAGCAACGACAACTAGCCAGCGGTATCTCTAACCCACAGCAGCCGTAACGTGGAGAGAACCTCAAGGAGCATGTCGGCCCCCGGGAGCAGGGCATGCAGCTCAGGCAGCAGATTCCCAACATCTTCCGGACAAGGCCCAGAGGCAGGACACAGGCCTCACAGGCACCATACTCAAGTGAGTCACGACCCCCAAGCAGAAGCCCGCAGAGCGCAAGAGCAGACCCAGAGGCACGTTCGTCCTTAGTGCTGAGTTTGGATGACCTCCACAGTGTCGCATCAGATATTAAGAGCACTCTCTCCGCTGCTATCTCTGACCTGAGAGCAGACATTCAAGCCATCGCCTTGAGGGTGGAGGAGGTGGAAATAACCCAAGCACGCCATGATGCCTTCATGTGCCATGTACAGCAAATTACAGAGTCACATGCCATGCACCTGAGAGAAATCAATTGCCATATGGAGGGTCTCGATAATAGAGGGAGATGCTGCAACCTTAGGGTAAGAGGGATCCCAGAAACTATAGAACCAGGCCACCTCTCCCAAGCCATTACTAATATATTCAATGATCTATTGGAGAGACCCCCTGAGACACCAATCACTTTGAACAAATACATAGAGCGCTTCACCCAAAGAGAAGGGATACTGATCCCTCCAGGGATTCAGTGTGCTGTCTCCTGGACTTCCCTCTTAAGGAAGAAATCATTCGCAAGGCCAGAAGCAGAAACCAGATATCTTTCAGGGGAGCTGAAATAAAGATCTACCAAGATCTATCCAATATCACCTTACAGCGCAGAAGAGAGCTGAGACCCCTTCTGGACACCGTGTGGGCTAGATCCATACTATACCATTGGAAGTTCCCCTTCTGCCTGTCTGTATCACACCAAGGCCGCATGGCAAACCACAGGGTACTTGAAGACCTAGATCATTTCTGTTCCACCTTGTAAATACCATGAGTAGACCTACCAGATTGGTACAGCGACTTCAGACTACCTCCACTTAACAGAGCTACTTCAATGGATGGCATCGATGAGGCTGGCAATTTTAGCATCGCCCATACCATCATCCTCCTCCGCCGCACTTTCCTTCAAAGGTTTCTGATGCACCAAGGAATGGCAGCCCCACAGCGCAGGGTATGCATCAACTAACCAGGTAAAAGACTTTTCTTAGAAGAGAAAATATAAAAGACTTTTCTTACCAGTATTATACATGACACAGAACCCCGTTTTCAAGGCAAACTACCGTATACCTGACTGTAAACAGCACCATTGCTGACCACCAAACAATTTAACCTATTCCAGAATCCCATCTTCCAGTTGCACCAGTAGCACCAGCACCACAATACTATCCGCTCCCCAAATTTTTATAGGACCTTACACCAATACACGTCAAGATAGACGTTCATGCATTAGACCGCTGTCCTGAGAAATCCCTCTATGCCAGACCTTGCCTCCACATAAGCAAACAAACCTACTAATCCAGGATACATCCCCATTTCAGGTTTGCCCTCAATACGAGGAGGTAATCAATGCCAGGATAACAAAACATCACTACCGCACTCTCAACTGACCTCCCCACCCAATCCTAACACCTACTCTCTAACCAGGTCAATAATACTGCTTTGTGCCGCTATATGACTCCAGTAGGAAAATATTCTCCCCTCAGGATTCTAGATCCAACTTTGAGATACGCTGACCACAGAGCTACTCTGACCTCA
The DNA here is from genome assembly GCF_042186555.1 of Aquarana catesbeiana. Taxonomy (NCBI): domain Eukaryota; kingdom Metazoa; phylum Chordata; class Amphibia; order Anura; family Ranidae; genus Aquarana; species Aquarana catesbeiana. Next base: position 172,407,006 of record NC_133331.1, on the reverse strand, counting down.
TTGGGACACAGAACTCACTCCTCTTGTAGTACGCCACCTACCACCTCCCACACAACGGCTTCTGGCAGACACCGTTGACCTCACCGGACCATCCCCCCTCATGAAGCGGGTTGACTGGTTCAACCCCACAACTGGTTCAACTTCCAACACCCCATCACCTCTTCTTCACCAAGTCAACTCCCACCTCCCACCTGTTCCTTTCACCCAGTCCTAGCTAATCTACATCCCGCCCCCTTATCTTTCCCTTCGTTCCTCCCCCCTCCTCACTCCCCAGGGGTTTTTTCCCTTTTTCTTTTTCTCTTTCTCTCCCATCTCCTATCTCTCCTCCTCTCCTCCTTCCTCTTTCTTCTCTCTGGATCATCCTTCCTCTCCTCCCTCTCCAACTTTAACTCTCCCTCCTCAGTATAAAATTACAATAGCCCGAATCACCACTACAATCAAAATGGCTTCCCCGAAAACACGAATCGTCAATTCCACTTTAAAACTCATATCCCTGAACACTAAGGGCCTAAACACCCCAGAAAAACAGTCAAAAGTGCTTTCCAGTATGAGAACCATGAAAGCCGATGTAGTCTTCTTGCAGGAGACCCACTTTTGCACAAAGTCGACACCCAAACTATCGATCCACTTCTTCCCCCGAAGCTTTCACGCTACCTCTCCAAACACGAAATCAAAGGGGGTTTCCATACTCTTCTCTAAAAATGCCCCCATCCAAGTATCTGATACCCTTGTAGACGATCAGGGCAGATTCACCTTTCTCAAAGGGGTATTCGACAACAGGCAGATAACATTAACATATACTGCCCCAACTCAGCCCAAGTGCCTTTCTTTCGCACAGTCACACAACACCTATCCACTTTTCAAGAGGGAACGCTGATCCTAGGGGGCGACTTTAATGTCCCATTAGACCCCCTGTTAGACACCTCCTCAGGCACTTCTTACATGCCTTACAGAGCGATTAAACAAATCAGAAAATGCCTTCAAGAGCTATTACTACACGACACATGGCGTACCCTTCAGCCTAAAGAAAAAGATTTTACCTTTTTCTCAATTCCGCATAATAGATACTCCCGTCTCGATTATGTTGTCATCACGCAACAAGACCTCCCAAATCTGGCAAAGGCAACAATAGAACCCATGACACTCTCCGATCACCACCCCTTTTAAATCATACTCTCCTTCACGGACAAAACTGCATACACGCAAATTTGGAGGCTGAACTCACATATCCTAACTGACAAAACTAAGGAAACAGAGATTAACAAATGCCTGAACCACTATTTCATTGACAATAACACCCCTAATACTTCAAAGATAACTCAGTGGGAAGCACACAAATGTGTAGTGAGGGGAAAACTCATTTCCCTATCTGCAGCAATCAAAAAAGAGAAAACTGCCAAACTCGCAGACCTGTTCGTCAAACTCAAAACACTTGAAGCAACACACAAGCGTACATTAGCACAAAGCACCCATGCAGAACTCATCGAGATCCACACACACATACAAGAAGAACTAGGTCTCAATTTAAAGAAAAAATGAATTCTTTCACAGAAACTTTTTTAAGAATATGGAAACAAATCAGGTCACCCACTAGCTCAATCATTATGTTTGAAGAAAGCTAGGAACACAATACACCATCTGCACTCGAAGGGCAAAGCACTTACGAAAAATGCTGAGATAGCACACAAATTCGAACAATACTATTCCTGCCTGTATAATATCAAGGCTAATGCCCCCAATACCCCCCCCCCCCCCCCCCCCCCCCCCAGCCAGAAAAGACAAAATGGGATACACGCATTTCTGACCAAATTTTCCAGAGGAAAAATCCCAGTAGACACCACGGAAACACTTGAGTCTCCGATCACCTCAACAGAATGGAAGCAGGCAGTTGAACAACTAAAACTTGGAAAAAGCCCAGGCCCAGATGAGCTCCCTGCAGTTTATTACAAAACATTCACAGAGACCCTGCAATCCCCATTTATTAATGCCTTCAAATCCCTCTCTCCTTCGAACTCCCTCACACGCAGCATGCTAGAAGCGCACATACTGTAACAGTAATCCCCAAAAAAGGAAAAGATCCCACAAACACTAGACCGATATTGCTGTTGAACGTAGATATAAAAATCTTTTCCAAGATATTAGCAAATAGACTCTTACCCTTCCTCCCTTCCCTCATTTCCCCAGATCAAGTAGGTTTTGTCCCTGGGTGAGAAGCCAGGGACAATACCATAAATGCAATAAACCTACACCACCTGATGACACAGAACGGGGAAAAGAGTTTTTTCTTGTCCTTAGATGCTGAAAAGGCGTTTGACAGAGTGGCTTGGGATTACATGGAAGAAGTTTTGAAAACTATGGGTTTAGGCACACGCATGTTAAATTTCATAATGTCTTTATATTCTAACCCCATGGCCAGAGTGAGAGCAAACAATTCTCTGTCAGACGCCTTCCCCATCTGTAATGGCACAAGGCAGGGGTGTCCCCTGTCCCCTATCCTTTTTATCCTCACACTGAAACCTTTCCTCCAGAAGTTCCGTCTTCAGACATCAAAGGAATACGAACCGTCCATAAGGAATACAAATACGCTGCCTTTGCGGACGACATATTATTATACTTTACAGAACCCCTGACCACTATAACTGTACTCTTGTCAGAATTTCAACACTTCCAATCCTTATCTAACCTTAAGATCTCTAAATCATTCTCCCTCAATATCTCCCTTCCTCAACGCCTAGTGACCCAATGCAAAGACAATTTTCCATTTCTTTGGAAGACAGACTCGATCACATATCTAGGAATTCAGCTCCCCTCCAGACTCTCCGATCTGTATGTAAAGAATCATGTACCCCTCTTAAACAAATTAACTACCGACCTCAAAAATTGGAACAAGCCCATGGTTTCATGGTTTGGTAGGGCTGCGATCCTAAAAATGAATGCATTACCTAGATTGCTATATCTCTTGCAGACAATCCCGATCCATGTCCCACCAGCCTTTTTTAAGGCCTAGAAAAATCTGCACCAAATTCCTTTGGGGTGATCGGAAACCCAGAATTAGTTTCTCACAGCTTACTCGATCAAAACGACTGGGAGAGATAGGACTCCCAGACTTGCACAATTATTATACACCTATACATCTCTCCAGAATTGTAGATTGGAATGTACATTCCCCCTACAAAGACTGGATTTCATTGGAAGACTTGTTCTCTACACTTCCCATAGCTTCTTTACCATGGATGGTTCCAAACCATTTTCCGGTGGCAATCAGGCAGCACCCACTGATTGATCCAACATTACATTGCTTCAGGAAGCTGTGCACCCAAACTGCCATATCTTCCACACCAGGACCTCTAACCCCAATAAAATCAAATCCTGACTTTCCCCTAGGGATGTCACACCATTTTCTCTCAGATATCTGGCCTTTGGACCAAATCCGAATTCATCAATTCTTTTACAACAGGAAACTTCTCTCTGCCTCGCGCCTTGCCAATATGATAGCTAAACCTCCCATCCCTCCTTGGACATACTTAATGATTTCTCACTACATAAAAAGTCTAAACAAGAACTTATACTGCTCAAGACAACTAACCCCCTTTGAAAGGCTTTGCACCCAGGAATTTCCCCAATAACACCTTATAGCTACCACACACAATCTCCTCTTTGCAGACATTAGCCCTAGAGAAAACAATGCCTGTACACGTTGGGAGGAAGATCTTTCCCTTTCGCTTTCAGATGAGAAATGGGAACAAATCTTCCTAAATATACATAAAGGGTCAATGAACGTTACTACGCAAGAAAATTGATATAAATTCCAATCTAGGTGGTACCACACGCCAGCCCTCCTAAACAAAATTTACCCATCCATTCCAGATACATGTTGAAGATGCCAAAAAGAAAAGAGTACCTTATTACACATTTGGTGGACATGCACCCCACTTCAAGCATTTTGGAGGGAGGTGTGCTGTATCACCTCCCAAGTAACTTCATTTGAACTTAACCTTTCCCCAGATCAATTCCTCCTCCACAACTCTCCCATGTCACATACTGTAGCTCCTACCACACATCCCTCACAATGCATATGATAAACGCGGCAAAACAATGTATCCCCCTACTCTGGGGTTTCCCCCAAATACCCACAATCAAAGAATGGTTTTGCAGAATACGTAAAACCGCTGAAATGGAGGAGCTGATTCATATATCACGGGATACGCCATCAAAATTCTACAAAAAATGGGCATGCTGGATACACTTCCAGTCAACACCAGCATACTCAAACATAGTTAACTGTCAGAAACCATGAACCAGACCGAGACAGAAGTACAGTAAAATCACACTTGTTTATTAACAAAAATAAAAACGTAAATAGAGTAAGCATAGTCAAAGCATAGCCAGAGTCCAGTAACCAGATCGGGTAATCAGCCAAGCCAGGGTTCAGTAAACAGATCGGGTAATCAGCCAGGCCAGAAGTCAGGGATCCAAGTAGAGGAACAGCAAGCAGGATAAGGAGCCAGAAGGGATGTCAGCAAAGCCAGTCTTTAAACAGGAACGCAGGAGATGGTTTCCTGTGATGTGACCAAGGCAGGAATGAAGTGAGCTGGAGATCTTTAAGTAGGCGGGACTGACGAGCAGATGAGAGGAGAGCTGGCAATTAGCTGACAGCTGAGCGGCCAGCTCAGAGAAGGAAGGGCTGAGCCAGTCCTGACATTAACTCAATGGTATAAAGTGACGACGATCACCATGATAAATCCCAAGCATTCTCCCTCAAGAGAAAAGGGCTCAGAGACACAACATGAACAGCTCAATGCTCAATTTATCTGATGCCCCCGGTCCAGCTGCTCCTAGTCGTTCCCCCAAAGACACTTTGAATTATAAACAGACACCCCTCTCCTGCACACCGGAGAGGGTGCTCATCGATGGACTTCCCTCTCCATTCCCCCTCTCTACTCTTTTGTCTATCTCTCCTACTTTTCTACTCTCCCCCTTTTATTTTGTGTTTCCCCACCCTCTCCCCCACTTCCCTCATCACTCCCACTCCCCTCCCACTTCCCCGTGCCAATCCCCCTGGTCCCTATATTATAATACGATCCCCAACCAAAGCATTTACAGATTGTCTGCATGGCTTCATTTCACTTCATAAATTCCCTAGCTGTGCTTGCTCAAGACCGCACATGAACTTACAGTACAATAAAACAACGCACCCCTCGCTACTAAACCCCTTAACCACCTCGAGATAATGCGACAGAGGGCGTATTTCTTTTGTACTCGAAATATCCTTACATTCCCTCGAACAGTCCCAGAAACCTGACAGTTGTCCCACACCATAAACACCCCAGTCACGGTCATCGCATGATTGAATAACGCGAACCATACCGCAGGGAACAAATGGCCAAGACACATCCCGTATAGGTTTTTGTTGAGATGATAAAAATTTGTTCTTGTAATATAATCTTTCTATTCCAATCACCATTTATGTATAACAGTTATCTGAGAATGCTGTAAACGTTTACTTTTTCTCAAATAAAAAACTTTAAAAAAAAAAAAAAAAAAAGTTAATAAAAAACAAACAAAAAAATAATAAAACACGGGACTCAAGGACCACTTGGTCTTTTTTTCTGCAGCCACTTTTCTCACTTTCTATGTTTCATATAAAAGGAAGCAAAATACATTTTTGGTATATTTAAAGTGCCCTCATTTTGATATATTTGTGCTCTCTGTGACAGCATATTGCCATGTCAGGACACATGAGGGCTCCTCTGATTCTAGAGATGTACATGAATACTGTTGTTACTAAATATTTCCTTAAATTGACAAGATTGTTTTCTTATTCTTGTGATGTAGAGATATATGTTCTAAGGAAATGCAAATAAAAATTTATTCACCCTAAAAAAAATAACTGTGGGGGGTGAGCTGATGGAGAAATTAGACATACAGTTGTTAGGTGTGGGTAGGGTAGGCTTCTCTGAAGTGGAGGGTTTTCAGGGATCATCTAAAAGCTAATAGAGTAGGATATAATCGGACAGATTGGGGTAATGAGTTTCATAGGATTGCAGAGGCTCTGGAAGAGTCCTGGAGGCGAGCAGGGGAGGAGGTGATGAGGGAGCTAGAGAGCTGGAGGTTTTGAAAGGAGTGAACGATTAGGTTGGTATTTTGAGACTAGGCTAGTGATGTAGCTGGGGGCTAAGTTGTGGATGGCTTTGCAAATAGTTGTCAGTATTTTGAATTTAATTTGTTGGGTGAGCGGAAGCCAGTGGAGGGATTGACAGAGAGGTGTAGCAGATACTGAGTGGTTGGTAATGTGGATGAGTCTGGCAGCATTATTCATGATGGATTGAAGGGGAGATAGACTATGTAGAGGTAAGGCAGTGAGAAGGGAGTTGCAGTAGTCAAGGTGAGAGATGACCAAAGAGTGAATTAAGAGCTTTGCTGTTTCATTGGTTAGAAAGGAGCGTATTTTGGAGATGTTGCGGAGGTTGAGGTGGCAATATTTGGACAGTGATTGGACGTGGGGCTTAAAGGAGAGTTCAGAGTCCAGGACTACACCTAGGACCTTGGCATGCGGGGATGGGCTTATAGTTGTGCCATCGATTTTGACAAAGAGATCAAGGGAGGGGGCACGTGGGGGAGAAAAAATTATAAGTTTGGTTTTGTATCGATTGAGTTTGAGGAAGTGGTGTGATATCCAGACTGATATATCTGTTAGTTAATTAGATCTACATGAGGAAACAGAGGGAGTGGGCTAAGGGGTAGAGAAATAGACTTGGGTGTCATCAGCGTAGAGATGGTTTTGGAAGCCATGGGAGGCTATTAGCTAAACCCAGGTAGGTGGTGTAGATTGAAAATAGGAGAGGTCCAAGAACAGAACCTTAGGGGACCCCAACAGAGAAAGCAAGAGGAGAGGAGGAAGTAGAATTGTAAGTAACGCTAAAGGTGCGGTTGGATAAGTAGGAAGAGAACCAGCAAAGAGTACAGTGACAGAGACCAAAGGCATGTAGTTTTTTGTGGAGGAGGAGTGGTCAACCATATCAAAGGCAGCAGAAAAGTCAAGGAAGTAATGCATGCACTACATGCACTACTTTTGGTGCAATGTAGTTTTTTGTGGAGGAGGAGTGGTCAACCATATCAAAGGCAGCAGAAAAGTCAAGGAAGTAATGCATGCACTACATGCACTACTTTTGGTGCAATGTAGTTTTTTGTGGAGGAGGAGTTGTCAACCATATCAAAGGCAGCAGAAAAGTCAAGGAAGTAATGCATGCACTACATGCACTACTTTTGGTGCAATTCAGTGCAATTTCAGCCAATTCAAATGAACAGGTCACAGTGATCACATGGCACAGAAATGGCCAATCACATCAAATCTGTATCATGTGATAGCTGTGACCAATCACAACTATCACAATAGTACACCCTTTGAATAAATGGGTGTCATTCATAAAAATGATTGCTTATAAGACCCCTTTCACACTGGGGCGCTTTGCAGGTGCTACAGAGCTAAAACTAGCAACTGCAAAGCACCCTGAAAGAGCCACTCCTGTCTCTTCAGTGTGAAAGCCCGAGGGCTTTCACACTGGAGCAGTGCGCTGGCAGGATGGTAAAAAAAGTCCTGCTAGCAGCATCTTTGGAGCGGTGAAGGAGTGGTGTGTATACCACTCTGGCCCATTGAAATCAATGGGGCAGCACGGCTATACCGCCGGCAAAGCGCTGCTGCATCAGTGCTTTGCGAGTTGTTTTAACCCTTTTTCGGCCATTAGTGGGGGTTAAAAATGCCCCGCTAGCAACTGAATACCCCCGCAAATACGATAGTAAATCGCCACTAAAAATAGCGGTGCTTTACCGCCGCCGACGCCCCAGTGTGAAAAGAGACCTAACAGTGATCAGCACTGTTATAAGCAATCAGTGTAAAAAAAACAGTATGTGAAAAGAAATGTAAAAAAAGGAAAAGTGTATAAGAAATTGAAAAAAAAAGTTGTAATTATTATTAGGTTTTTTTTTACATACTGTCACCAGTTAGTGTCTCTGATCATATGTTGATGCTGTACTGCTCTGATGATGGTATGTTAAAAAAAAAATGGTGGAAAAAAAAAGTGGAAAAAAATTTTTTTATTTAACTTCTTAATTTTTCCATAAAATTGTGACAAAAAAATTACAAACTTCAAAAAACTCATGGAGCCCCTTACTAAATACCTTGTACTGTCTATTTTTTTAAAAAGGGGTAATTTGGGGGACATATGTACTGTCCTGGCATTTTAGGGCCTCAAGAAATGAGATAGGCCATCAGTACATCAGGACTAATTAATTTTCAAATATATATATACCATAGTTTGTAGACTCTAACTTTCACACAGACTAAATAATATACACTGATTAAGGTTATTTTTACCAAAGCAATGTAGCACACAACATTTTGGCTTAAATTTATGAAGAAAGATTATTTGTTTGCAGAAATTTATAACAGAAACTAAGAAAAGCTTGTTTTTTACCAAATTTTCAGTATTTTTTAATAGCAAAAAATAAAAACCTAATAGTGAATAAATATCACCAAAAGAAAGCTCTGTGTCAAAAATGATAAAAATTTTATGTGAGTACAGTGTTGACTGAATAATTGTCATTCAAAGTGTGAAAGTTACCCAGTATTGAATTTGTTTTCTTGAAGGAATGGCCAGTTTTAGAATTTAATTACGGGTGTGTAGTTAGACCCAAGACATAACTAGGTTTCATTTTGTAGTTTCATTTATTTTTGGAGCACTGTACAGCCGCTGGCAATAAACACATGTAAAATCCGGTTCTGTTATTTCCATTTTTGATGTTGCATCTGCACTTCCTTTAACTGGTCTGCTATATTCCTGGTGTCTTTTTTTTTCTCAATAAACAAATTTAACAAGAAAAATCCAACATGCTTGTTGTACCCAAGTTGATAGATCAATCAACTTGGGTACAATCAGCCTGCCCCTATGTGTATTGAATCTTGGCCATTTCCTGCTTAATGAGATTTGATACATCTATTGCCGGCTTAAAGTGTTACTAAACCCACAACAGTAAAATCAGTCTGTATATGCAGTAAAGTTATACTCACTGTGAACCTAGGGATTAAATCTCTGCATTGTGTAAAAAGGCAGTTTGAGCCTGTCTTCTCTGATCCTCCCCTTCATTCATTGTCCACAATCCATCTCGTGAAAAGACAGAACCTTTGGAGTAACTCTGCACATGCTTAGTTTGGTGTTTATTATGAGAGTTTATTTTTTTCTTGGGAGGGTGCATGTGATCAGCACAGGGCTAATCAGTACTGTCCAGACAGAGGGTCAAGGGTCATGCAGCCTCATAGGATAATCAGTGGAGAATGAAAACTCCTCCTACAAGCTTTAACCAGACACCGATAGAAGTCACAAGACTGCTATATACTACTGATGAGAAAAGATACTTAGCAGTTTATATTTAATAAAATATTTGCATTTCCATGTTCTGTGTACTGTGGGAGACTAGATATAGTGAATGCAGGGTCCTGGGTTTAGTAACACTTTAAGAGAGGTGATATTTCCTACATGGATAATTGCTTGGAGTTTAGCTTGAATTAAATTGACATTTTAGAGCTGTTAATAGTACTGCTGGTACTTCTACTACTAATAAAAATAATAGTTGAAATTATTAATTGTAGACAGTAGACTGTTCTGGTAAATGTATATAAAGTGAGTAATAATTGTTATGAATAATTATTTCTGGCAATAGGATAGTTTCTAATCTGGTGAGGATGTTGTTTTTTGGGTCATGCTTTCTAAAGTTCCAAAGACAATGCATTTAAAAGTTCAGCCTTGATCATTTCAACTAGCAATATTGGGAAAAAAGCGACGTCAACTCTAGCAAGCAGTGACTGGGTGTCTCATTCTCACACCTTAGATCTATGTGATCTCACCAGGTTGTGTTGAGATACACAGTACTGACCTTTCTACCTTAGCTTCCTCTTTCATGTCTCCAGCTTCCTGCCTCCTCCGCACACATGCCTCATCATCTTTCCTGTTATTTCTCCCTGGGATTCAAAAAAATCCATCCTGACAGAGTTATAGCCATCACCTTCTAGACTCAAAGCGAATTACCTAAGCCAGGGAAAGTGACTCATGCCCTAGTGTCTCCATGGCCGTGAACGTGTCAGTTCTCATGCTAGTAAAATGTTATCTTGTGAGGTAAATACAATAGGTTCTAATAATACTTGAGGGAAAGTTGCTGTGCTGATGTATTTATGTTCTGTTCCCTTAGACTAAAACAATAACTATCACTAGCATAAATATTGAAGTGTTGAAATACCTGTCAGATAAAAGACCTTAAATTGTGGCATATTTCATCATTAAAGTGGAATCTCAGTCAAGAACTTGCTTTAAAAATAAAGTCACCTTTCTTCTTATACATTTTTATTTCTGCATGCATCCTTCAAAGTTTGAACATCCTTTCCTTACTTCTGTTTCAGGATCAATTATGCTTTATTGCCACACAGGATATTAATTTCCTAGTAACGTTGTTGGCCTTTTGCGTCTAATTACAGTGCATATGTATGCATACAACTGATCACCTTCTCCCCATTGACGGCCCTCCACATCTAATTACAGTGCATGTGCATGCATATTCTGATCAGCTGTTTCCATTCTCCTAGCCTCCTGTTTGAGCATACACTCAGTTTTAGGCCTATGAGACTTCCAACAGTCACACAACATGTGCTGCGTTTAGCACTGACCCCCCCACAAAGCTTTGGAGAAATAGGATGAGTTGTGGACACATGACTGCAACTACAGGCAGTCCCCGGGGTACAAACAAGGTTCTGTAGGTATGTTCTTGAATGCTTGAAGTTGAATTTGTATGTAAGTTGGAACATTTTTTAAATGTAACTACAGCCAAATTTTTTTGGATAGCATAGGGAAGGGTTAACACCCCTGTAACATTTGTTTTGCCATCTGTGCCCCTGTTTAGAAGATTTCACCTCACCTTATGTCCCTGTGACAATTGGATTTGGAAAATTTTGGGTTATTTTAGGAACAAGGATTGGTGATAAAGCTTCAGTGGAATTTTTTTTCCCATGATAACTTTTACAGGAGTGAATTTCCCTTCCTAGGGGTAGATTTCCTCTCACTTCCTGTTGTCTCTCTCCGTTTGTAAGTATGAGTCGTATGTAAGTCGGGTGTTTGTAACTCAGGGATTGCCTGTACAAGACTTGAACTGGTTCTAAAGTCTTAAGGATTTTTACCTCAATGCATTCTCTGTATTAAGGTAAAAACCCTTCTGTGCAGCAGGATCCCACCCGTTATACTTACTTACCCGTGACGTCTGCACGTCACTGGGGAACCATCTTCTAGCTGTTTGAGTGAACTGCACAGGATATCACAAGCTGTGTCGTCTCCAGACAGAATTGGAACTGTCTGTGTGACAGTGACTACATGAGCGTAGAGCTTCATTCTGGCCCTCAGTGCAAGGCTAATACTGAGCGAGGCTCTTAGTCTAACATATATGGGGTAGAGAGTAATTAGAAGGACGACCGTAACCCTGGTGAGAGTATCTTTAACCCACCTGCTATACATGTATATGGATGCGCCCAGTCATAGGTGTGCGCAGACCATGGCATTAGGGTGTGCACCCAAAGCTCAAACACACGTGAGCGTGTGTGTGTATATATATATATATATATATATATATATATATATATATATATATATATACATATATATCTCAGTAGAGCAGTGGACGGTGTCAGTAGGGAAGAGATTGATGTCAGTAGTTTCTTTTTATTATCATAACTTTTTTACAATTTTATTCAATAATATATTATTATTATTTTTTATATACAATTTTTTAGGAGCTCCATTGGGGGGCTTTGGTGAGATATCAGAGGTCTAAACAGACCCCTGATGTCTCACTTTTAAGACAGGGATTCCCTAGTCCCTTCTTCTGCAGCCAAGCAGCAGGGGGAATCTGTGCAGCACAGCGTGATTAGGGTGTGCCCAGGCACACCTGGCACTCCCTGTGCGCACGCCTATGTGCCCAGTCTGTCCCTGTATTACCTCCCCTGCAGACACTCCCAGGAGACACACCTGCACTGTTAAACGCTAATGATCTGGAAACTACTAAACCATGCTCCATTACATTATCTGGTTTATTTAGTGCAATCCTTTCTGGTCACTAACTGGACACTCTGAGGGTCTTTGAAATTATACTACCATGGACTTTCATTTTTGATTTAACTTCCTCAGCTAGACCAGGACAGCAATTCACTCATACATCCACCCCGTATATTCCATGCATGCTATTTGATCAAGCATATTTATGAATAGGAGTTATTTCACTAATAGTCTGCATTATTTAATGCAAACAAGAAACCCCTAGTTTGACTCTGATTCTGTTTCTAAACAGATATGCTGTACGATCATTAATGCTTGGAAGTGGTGATTGGGGTGTGTACGTGTCATGCGCAGCTGCGGCTCCCCCTGTTTTTAAATTATTTGACAACGTGGTCTTATTTTTAACTAGTCTGTGTAACAGTCAATCTGCCTCTTTTTTCTAAATTATTTGTTGTGATTATCTAAAATTAATAAAGCTTGTTTGCATCATCTTTAGTGTTCTGATTGTGCCCTCTTAAGAGAACTTTATTCTCTTATTTTTTGATATATGCTAGTAGGGCGATTAGAACTGCGTCCCATGGATATCCATGTGGATGAGATTGCAAACTAGCGACTTAAAAAATTGCTCCTAATAATTAATAATTTTGATACAGTGATCCAGGCAAACCCCCTCTTGTTCTTTACTTACTTATCCGAGCCCAATCTCAATCCAGCAACAGCTCTCTTCTCTCTCTTCCACCTCACAAGGCAGATTTATAGCCGCAGGGGCCATTGGAATTGTCAGTCAAATCCTGTGATGAGGGAGCAGGGGGCAGGGCCAAGCCACGCTATCTTTGTCTATAGATGTGAACAGTGTGGCTCAGGATCGAGCCTGCAGGTGTGCCACCATAGGGGGAGGCTTCCTATGGTGGCACACCAAGAAGAGGGGAAGTAAGGAGCACCAGCAGGGGACCCAAGAAGAGCAGGATCAGGGCCTCTCTGTGCACATAGCATGTCAGCATAACATGTTTGTTATTTTAAAAAGAAAAGAAAAGATTAAAAATCGCTTTAAAATAGTGCCGTCCCATTTATTTCTTTTAGGACATATGGCGACATGGACAAACACTGTGTCCCAATATGTCATGAGGGTGCATGTCCCAATAGAAATAAATAGGATGCCAGCATGAGGATGCACGCAACACCATGCTGGTAAAAGTCCCTGCACAAGAGACTGATGTCTGCACCCCGTGTGAATGGGCCCCTTGTGTTTGGGGGGGGGGATAAAAACCTCATGTGTGTGGTCGGAGATTGAAATGAGTGTCACCTGCCCGATACACTCGTGTGCCATGTTATGGTCAGCCCTAGGTACGTCCATTACCCAATTAAGAAGCCTATGTTTGCACCTGATCTTTATATGGAAAACATTTTAACAAAGGTTCTCTCTCTCTTCTCCTTGCCCACCCCTGCTAAATGTGCTTTTTAACCCAGATACTGTATCTCCGACAGCTTATCCTATAGCTGAATGTACCCTTAGACGTAAGCTGGCATCTTCCAATTTTGAAAAGTTTCCCGGATGTGCTGGACGTGCCACGGTGACGTGGGTTCACACTACCATATCTTTTGGGAGTGTCCCATTATCCAACCATTTTGGTCTTTAATTCAGACTCTTCCACAGAGACTTCTTGGGACAACTCTCCCCCTGGACCCAATCCATTATCTTTTAGTCCTGCCTATCCCTGGCATCTCCAAACACGCCCAGAAGCTGGTTGCATTTATCCTTCTGCTAAATGGGTTAAATGGGTTATTCCCCTAGGGTGGTTATCTACCTCTCCCCCCATGTTCCCAACTGTTGCAGGTTCAAGCTCATATATGTAGAATGGAATGCCTTACTGCTGTGGTTGACACTTCTATAATGTTCAAAGCTTTACTTTGTTTTTCTATTTTTTATATATATCACCAAAATTTTGTTTTCTTATACTACATATGTGATTTATTTCAGTCATCCTGTCATGTTTTTCAATTACTTTTTTCCATATTTGTATTTCTTTGGAAAATTTCAATAAACATACAATTGGAAAAAAAAAAATAAACTTATGTGTGTGTTTTTACCACCCCCAACCACTGCCCTTTAGCAGAGGGGGTAATATATGCTGTGATGCATATATACTGTGACGCAAAAATTATCCCTGCTGTTACGTTTAGCCAGCGCCCAGTCCTGTTTTCCCAGGCTCTACCATTCCATCAGGTCCGGTTGACAGTGCACAAAGGAGGAACATCTGTTTTTCCCTCCCCTCTGTGACAACTGAAGCCGGTAGATACAAGGATTTTTTCAGTTCCAGTTTCAGTTTTGTATTTACCTGTCTGCCAGCCAGGAAAGCAACCAATCAAACCGATCAGCTGCCTTGGAGGGTAGAGGAAGAATCAGAGGACTAATAAACTCCAGATGTCTACATAAAAAGAGTACCTGTTACTGCTCAAGGTATCACAAGGGATGATAAATATCACTTAAAGACAAAGCTGCATTTTTTTTTAAGGTGGGTCTGGGGTGGGGTCATGGGGTCCCATCAGGTATGCTGTACCAGACCCCATGATTTCTATCAGTGGCCCTGAGGGTGACTGTTGGGTCAGTGGTCGCCCTGTGGTCCTAGATTCACTGTAGCCTATCTGGATCTCTGAATGGAGAAGTGTCCTGCTTTTCCATTAATAATAATGTTGCTTTTTGCAGGATCTTGTTCCCTGTAGTCTAAGGGGATCGACTTTTTAAGCCTCCAACATGATCCTCTGTCCTTTCTGTTAAGCAGGGTTGCCTAAAGTTGGTTGCAGGCTGGGTTCAGGTGTCAGGAATGTTCATCGCCATATTGTTTATGCCTTGGAGTACATAGCAAGGGGATACAGCACTGGCCTTAGATATCAGTCTCTCAGCGGCACCCAAAATCTTCACAAAGATTCTTGCAGATGTCTTGGCACGTCTTTCTTTCCAAGAGATTGTTCTAAATCCCTATTTAGATGATATTCTCTTCTATGCCTCTTCAAGGATATGTTTTAGCAGACATTCACCAGGTGAGCTTCACTCTAATGCCCTGTACACACGGTCGGATTTTCCGATGGAAAATGTGTGATAGGACCTTATGTCGGAAATTCCGACTGTGTGTGGGCTCCATCACACATTTTCCATCAGAATTTCCGAAACACAAAGTTTGGGAGCTTGCTATTAAATTTTCCGACAACAAAATCTGTTGTTGGAAATTCCGATCGTGTGTACACAAATCCGGCGCACAAAGTGCCCCCCAGGACACACATCAAGTTAGAGGACAATAAAATTGGTATCTTGCGCCTAGGGAGCACAGTCAGAAGTCAGACCAGACAGAAGCCAGCCAATCACTTTCGAGTCTTCCGTGGAGCCTTCCCTGCACGCTGCCCTGCAGCCTTCCTTGGAGCCTGTGCCTCTGGTGGTGTACTTGGGGCAGGAGGAGGAGGAGGAGTAGCAGGAGGAGTGGCTTCATCTGCTATATATGATTTTGCAGTAAGCTCCCCTCTCAAGCCCTTTTGATAGGCTTGAAAAATCAGACCCTCACAGAGGAGGTGTTGCCCCTTTTCAAGTTCCAGCAATCTGGTGGCCATATAGGTTCCATACGCCTCTTCCGCATTGGGTGGGGTGCTGAGGATTTGGCTGGCTTCGCGAATGAGGGCTAGTGATTCCTCCTCAGTTCGGGTCATCTTTCTTGCCCTTTTGGTGGTAATGTGGAGGGGAGGCACCTGACACTCCGCGAGGCTTCTACTGGGCCCAGCCACGGCCTCCTCCTCTCTCCCACTGGGCAAGGCCTCCTCCTCTATACAAATAAATCAAAAAGGTGCAGCGCTAAAATCAATAAAACAACTATAGAGAATATATAAAAGTGCTAAAATCCCAGGGGAAGGAAATAACAAAGTGATAAAACTAAAATAGATAAAGAGCACAAAGAATGTCCAAATGTAAAATGTCCAAATATGAAGACATGAATCCACCAGGCAAACGTGATGATCACAGCAAACATGTGTGGCTGATAATGGAACCCTTCACCATGAACCAAATGGCCTCTCACCTGGTCACAAGGATCAAACAAGCAATCTCATATGGGTCAGCAGATAAATGAAAAAGGTCCAAAGGCAAGGGACTCCTCCAGATAACCAGGTAGCAGGTGGATGTCGTATTCATGAAATCACAAAGGATACAGACATAGTGCTCTCCGTATAAAATGCTGTGTCCCAGAAGACTGCAATGAATAGTGAGGTGCTGGAACCCCTACACAGGCTGCAGGCTCCCCATTTTTACACCACAAACAAGTGATGTGAAGGCAGAGCTCAGGAGTGTAATCCAGATATGGTATCTCCAACCATATCTGGATTACACTCCTGAGCTCTGCCTTCACATCACTTGTTTGTGGTGTAAGAATGGGGAGCCTGCAGCCTGTGTAGGGGTTCCAGCACCTCACTATTCATTGCAGTCTTCTGGGACACAGCATTTTATACGGAGAGCACTATGTCTGTATCCTTTGTGATTTCATGAATACGACATCCACCTGCTACCTGGTTATCTGGAGGAGTCCCTTGCCTTTGGACCTTTTTCATTTATCTGCTGACCCATATGAGATTGCTTGTTTGATCCTTGTGACCAGGTGAGAAGCCATTTGGTTCATGGTGAAGGGTTCCATTATCAGCCACACATGTTTGCTGTGATCATCACGTTTGCCTGGTGGATTCATGTCTTCATATTTGGACATTTTACATTTGGACATTCTTTGTGCTCTTTATCTATTTTAGTTTTATCACTTTGTTATTTCCTTCCCCTGGGATTTTAGCACTTTTATATATTCTCTATGGTTGTTTTATTGATTTTAGCGCTGCACCTTTTTGATTTATTTGTTTAGAGGGATTTGACCGTTTGACCCTGATGTTCAGCTGCTTCCAGTTTTTTTGTCATACGTGCGCTGATATATATTTTCATACTCCTAATCTATACCTCTGGGCACAGACTCCTCCTGGCTGAGCTCATCCTGGGTAAAAAAAAAAGGGACATACCGGTATTTGTAATTTTTGCTTATACAATCACACACAATTTTCAGCTCATGACTTGCAAAAATAATTCTCAACAAATATTAAAGGCTATCATTTTGACCCCACCATTATTCTAGCTGCTCACCAATATTTGGCGTCTATTTTTGCGCACTACTGTCTAGTGATATGTCTACATATTAATAATTGTGATTAAGTAATTTTTGGTGAAGCACTTAAAACATTTAGAGGTTTACATCATTAATATTTACACAATCCCAAATTCACCAAAAAAGTATACCTGGCTGAAGCTGGGCGCATCCACCTCATCAATGATGAAAGGGCCCAGTTCTTCTTGGGACTCCTCAGCTGGGGTGGAGGGAAGGGTGGAGGTGGAGGGAAGGCTGGAGGGAAGGGTGGAGGGAAGGCTGGAGGGAAGGTTGGAGGGAAGGCTCGAAAGTGATTGCCTTCTGTCTGGTCATCCAGAAATCGCATTTTTTTTGTAGTACCACAGCTTGGGGACATACACCTGGTCTGCTGCTGCTCCGGATCTGCGCGACTCCTGGATCTTCCTGTGTTCCCGCCTATACATGTTGCACAAGATACCAATTTTAGTGTCCACAAACTTAAGGTCTGCCTGGGGGACTCGAGTCTTCACAAATTCCAAAAGTGTGCCCAGTGTTGCCTTCCTTGCCTCTCTATTGGAATATAATGGGTGCTTGACCTCCCACAGGTTTCTGTTTTCTTCATACAAATCAATAAAACGTGCCAAAAAATCTTGATCCTTAAAAGGATTCATTTTTGCTGAAAGACAAGACACAAGATAAAAACTAATGTCAGTCTAAACTCCCAGTGTTATATTTGGCTCAATCTAGGGTACACACACACACACCAAACACATTCACCAAACACACACCCACGTTTAATCTTACCATCGTTTCTGACGCTCGCTACTTCCGCTCGGACATACATAGGCCAGCGTAATAGCTTTATATACACTGCGCATGTGTCATGCTACACAAGCTGCTTAAAAAAAGTAAGTACTTGTTGTGTGTTCCGAATGAGATACTTAACTTGCATGCTGATCCATATGCTTTCCGTTTATACAGCATCGTTCGTAAAGACCGTTCTTTATATAAAACATGATACTTAGAAAATGACTTTTTTTTTTCGCCAAATACGATGATACAGGGTTTGGACATACATTTAGGTCTTGATAATTTGTCGTATTCCAAAAATGTGGTAATGTTGTGTAGATGTGTTGGAAAATATAATGCTTCTTCAAAAATGATTCAGTGTAATGTAAGGACAGGACACAGCAGCTGTTTCCACATCTGGACTCACGAGCACTAGTGTACTATGTGACACCAGAGAAAATGTTTGTGGGTAATACACATAGGGGCTCCGGGGGATACTTGAGGTCTCTGCATCTGTGAAACTTGCATGAAAATGTGTATTGTTTGGCATTTTTGGGCAGAGTGAATGTAGATCCTGTCTTCAAAAGTTTTGTTGGAAAAAAATGACAATTGTCCACAACTTCTAACGAACGTTTCATATTCCTTTTTCAAGACTGAAATATCACTGTGTTTTAACTATACCTTTTGTATAATTCTCATAGGGGAGAAAAGACTCAGACAACAGTCCAAGGATCCCAGGACCCCCCCCGAGTCACCAGCCTGAAGCTGAAATTAGCCCAAGCCCCAGCCCAAGACCACAAACACCCGACGAGCTGGAGGAAGGAGAGGTGGAGGAAGTGTGCAATATTTGCACCCCACCAAGTGAGTGACTGACACCCCAGCTTAAGTTAATCTATTTAGGCGTGCATATTTTACAAAAAAGTGTTTTCCACAAATTTTAGGTGATATTCTGGTTGTGGAAGGCCAAGCGGCGGAGCCATTTAGCACAGACAGTGCACAAAGACTCACTGGCCAGATAATGGTGTGGAATGGCCAAATTGATCGAATGCGTGAACAAATTGACAGCATGAGAAATCGGCTGGACAGCATGCAACAGGAAATGAAGAACATGATTGATGTTTTGGGCAGAATCTAATAACTTTTTGCCTAAAAACATCAATCATGTTCTTCATTTCATTGTCAAGTTTTATTTTTCTAAAATGTTTTAACTTGCTAAATACTAATGTCAAAATTTTGCAGATGCACACGGTGTGTCATCATGTGCTATCTTCCATCGGGGATATCAATGTACTTGTTTTATGTTTGCAACCCCTTCTTCAGAATAATGTTAGTTTGTGAGAGGAACAAAGGGATTGCACACACAAAACACGTCCATTGCTCCCCCATGATGGGAGATAGCACATGTTGACTTGAACCTTTTTTCAGTGGAAATTGTGAGCATCTGCAATTTTTTTTGTTTTACATGGGTGACATCACCAGCACCGTTATTAACATGTTGAACTTTGTAAGTTCCTTTTATTTTTTGTTCTTATGGTTTTTAAAACCCTGTTGTGAAGGGAAATTTTTTGAAAAATTTATATTTTCGATAAATATGCCGAAACTAAAAAAAAAATTAAAAAAAATATTGCAAAAAAAAATATATATAAAAACAGGTTCAAACAAAATGCAACTTTCAATGTGCACACAGTAAAATGTTTTTACTACTACAATGTGTGTGGCTTCTTATTTATCAATAACATTTTTTAGTTTAATTGTGTGGTTACAGTGACAAAGGGCCTTATTAACTAAAGGGAAATGCACTTGCCACTACAAGTGCACTAGGAGACAGACAAAACAGAATGCAAACAGGAATCAAAACAAGAGATTGTTGGCCAAAAGTTTTTATTTTTTTGCTTGAAAAAATTAAAGATCTTGTGGCATTGTACGTGCGGTTTGGGGAGCCAATACGGCCACTTTCCAGGCCTGTGAGTGGTACATGAACACCAAGTCCGGCCTCAGGCCCAACAGAAGATACATATGTTAAAGAATGTTTTCTCAAAAAATTGTGCAGAATGCAGCAAGCAAAGATCACATGATTTATTTTGTATTCAGCTAGATTTATTGCGGAGAGGAACAAACGGAACCGGCTAGCCGGTAATTAAATACCCTCCTCTCAGGGGTGAGTGTCCTTTGGGGGAACGGCCTCATCAAGTGCTCGCCGAGAGCAAACGCTTCATCAGCGATAAAAACTGAGGGGAGTCCATCCACATTCTGGTCATCAGGTGGCAATCCCAGGCCACCAGTCTGGAGACGCTGGCACAGCTCGGTCTGTGCAAAAACTCCTCCGTCAGACATCCGGCCATTCTTCCCCACATCCACGAACATAAATTCCAATTGTGCCAAGACTACCGCCATCAAAACTACACTATGGAACCCCTTATAGTTGTAGAAATAGGACCCCGAATGGGGTGGTGGCACAATGCGGACATGCTTCCCATCGATCGCCCCGACACAGTTGGGAAAGTCCCAACAGTCAGCGAACTGGGAGGCCGCAGTCTGCCATTCCTGTGTGTTTGAAGGAAACTGTGGAGTAAAACAAGAAAAAAAAAATATAAGTACTTTTAAACATAACTTGAATATCAGATTACACAAAAACATTATTGAACAACAGCAGTTGAACATTATTAATATGTGTTATTTAAAAAAAAAAAAGGGCCACTTAGAACATTACTCACCCCCTATGATGGACCATTGATCAATTTGTATGTGGGGGAGGGGGTACTAATTGGGGCCAAGAACACACCTGACAGTTGCAAACATTTGAGGGGGTGGGGGAGGGGTACTTATTGGGGCCAAGAACACACCTGACAGTTGCAAACATTTGAGGGGGTGGGGGAGGGGTACTAATTGGGGCCAAGAACACACCTGACTGTAAGAGAACTGTCAAGATGCGCCCGGCACGCACACGTGCGCATGCGCGCATTCATGGTTATCGGCAGATTTCCTTGCGAAGGAACACACATCTGACCACAATTGGCACCTAACAGCCTATTTAAGGGTTGCTCTGATTTCTGACAGGTGCTGCTTGATCCTCAGCTGTGTCCTGAGATTCTGAAACCCTGTTTGTTTGACTTGACTTCCTGTTGCTGAAACCCTGGCCTTCCTGACCCTGTTTCTGGACTCTGATTACTCTGATTACCGGTTCCTGATCCTGGCTTCCTGTTTGACCTTGCTCCTGTTTATACCTTGGTACCTCGCTGCCCGCCCGTTACTGAACCTGGCTTACCTGATGACCTCGCTCCTGTCTCCTGTTTGGCTCCACGCTGTTTCCGAGTACCTGTGCTGGCCGTCCATCCTCTCAGCTTTGCTGGTTCCAGCTCTTCACCAGATACCCTGCCTGCACTTCCCAGTCTGCAACACTTCCGGCAGCAAGTTCTGCACGCAGCATTCACAGGCACTCGTGTTCCTCCTGATCCTTGCCACCATCTGTTCCATCTCCAGTGGGGCTTGGATTGGAGATACAAGAGAGGCTGACCTCGTCATTTCAGACTCCTACCAGGTACGTGACACTGACAGTTGCAAACATTTGAGGGGGTGGGGGAGGGGTACTAATTGGGGCCAAGAACACACCTGACAGTTGCAAACATTTGAGGGGGTGGGGGAGGGGTACTAATTGGGGCCAAGAACACACCTGACAGTTGCAAACATTTGAGGGGGTGGGGGAAGGGTACTAATTGGGGCCAAGAACACACATGACAGTTGCAAACATTTGAGGGGGTGGGGGAAGGTAAAACAGTACAATGGAGATGACAATATACATTGTTCAAAGGACTATAGGCTAGAGGTATAAATGGACCCAGGATTGCATGGTGGGGAGATTATTGAAGGGAAATATGCATGTAGAGCAAAAAATTATTAACGTAAAAAAAGAGCCATGCCTGAAGATAAAGGGGACATTCCCAGCATATTCCAAGCATGGTAATTAGGTAACGAGGACATTTAGACAATACATTAGCAAACATTAAATACATATCATGTAGTGTTAAAGGATAAAACTTACCTTCATATAGTCCTTCTGCAGGACCTGAATGATGGCAGAACAGGTCTCTGGGATTATGATCCCCAGAGCCTGGGGGGAGATGCCTGTTGAGAACTTCAAGTCCTGAAGACTTCTCCCAGTCGCCAAATAACGTAAAGTGGCAACTAGCCTCTGTTCCGCAGTGATGGCTTGCCTCATGCAGGTATCCTGTCTGCTGATATAGGGGGTCAGCATAGCCAGCAGACATTCAAAAACGGGGTACGTCATCCTGAGAAAATTCCTGAAATCCTCAGGATTATTCTCACGGATCTCGCGGAGCAAAGGCATGTGCGAGAATTGGTCACGCTGGCGCAACCAATTCTTCATCCATGAACTCCTCCTCGCCCTGTTCATGGACTGGGCTCGGGTCAAAGTATTAACCCCAACACCAAGTCCCCACGCAGCACGAACTCGAGAACGAGTACGTCCACGCAACATGGCTTCAAAACGGTCAGCTGGTCAAACAAACAAACTTAGAACAAACGCACTGAAGAACAGCAAGGCCTATGAAGAGCGACCTGAAAATCAGGAACGAGTGAACCAGAACGGCCTGCTAGGCAGGTTACGAACTGACCAACACGCACTGAAAAGCAGATACAAACTTCACAAGCACAAACGGAACCGCAGAAAACGATCGAAATAAGCTGAAGTGTGAAAAGCGCGTATCGTCTCTAACCAAACTTCTACTAAAACGAGATAAGCACGAGATTAGCAGAAGGAGCCCAAAGGGTGGCGTAGTGGGGCCTGAACTTCCCTTTTCTAGTCCCGTCGTACGTGCTGTACGTTACCGCGTTCAAAACCATCGGACTTTTGGAGTGATCGTGTGTGTCCAAGTCCATCCGTTTTTAAGTCCGGCGCACCTAGCGTACAAAGTCCGTCGAAAAGATCGCCGGACCAAGTATGCCGGAAAGTCCGATCGTGTGTACGCGGCATAAGAGTTCAGTGACCAGGTGGATAAGGGCCACCATTAACTTTGTCTACAAGGAAAGTGGTTGTTGGCTCTAATCTTCAGTTAAGATGCTCTCCACCCATTCCCTGACAACATCTTGGTCTAGGAGGGCAGGAGCATCATTGGAACAGATCTGCAGGGCTGCAACGTGGTCAAATCAGAGCACTTTCAGCAAGCATTATAGAGGGGAAAGCCTTTCACAAAAAGACCTAGCCTTCAACAGGAAAGTTCTACAAAGTGTCATCCTACCCTAAGGTATGATGTTTACCTGATTGTGCTTTCATGTTGCTGTCCTGATAAATGATTGCAGAAATTCCTCATAAGTCTTACTGGTAAGGAATTTTCCAGGACACAATTTCTCATTGCCACGCTTGAATTTGGGAGGTTTTGTTTACCTATTCTTACTGTTTATTTCTGCTAGTGCTTTGGTGGAGGTACTCTACTTTTAAAGTCACCTGAAGGACAAGGAGGGTGGTAGGGGTTTTTCATCTGTTGATTTGTTTTTCTTGTCTAGGGAAGGACCAGTCATATCTCATGTTGCTGTTCTGGAAGATTCCTAGAAATACTGTTACCAGTAAGACTAATAGGGAATTTTTGTTCTTGACTTTAGCTACACTTTAATATTAGACAAAGAAATGTTAAATGCATACATTTACCGAGCCTAATTTCAAAGATCTACCCCTATAAAATGATTTACTGTGTCACCCCAACACAAGAGATTTGTATTTAGTTAGTACAAAATGAATGTATAATAAATAACAGTGGTATAATATACTGTAGTTCTTCACTTTGTTTCATCCTCGCAGACATATATAAACATTTAACTGCAGTTGAAAAAAATCTCCAGCTTAGTTCTACACTAATTTATACCAGAATAGAAGAACATACCTGTTAACCTATACAGTGTAACACTACCCCCATAGGAGTGAATAGTGTCCCGGGTCCCCACTGGTGCACAGCCAGTCACACAGCATTTCCTTCATACACTCCAACGCAGAAATCTGTCCTTGGCTTGTTCTTGATGTTTTATTAAACATGGGGTAGGGAACATATTTATTAAACATATGGGGTAGGGAATGCCCAGCTTGAAAAATGTCCAGAACTATGAACAAAGGGACACTTCCTCCCTATTTACAAAAAAGCCCTCTTCTTCCTTCCTCCTTGGTTTTCACAGCACAGCACCTGCTGCTCACTCCTGGAGGAACTAGCAGGTTGTTACTAGTTCAGCAAAGGCCAATTATAGGCAGGAACTCTCAGTCCCTTGACAAAATAGTGCAATATGAGTGAACAGCATGACACTCCTCCTTCTGCTTCCCTGTGGCCACTGATCTCAGCTCCACTTGCTTGCAGAAAATGCTAGCCCACCTGGCTGCCACCCACCACGTCTGACTGATCTTCCTCCTGACTGACTTTCTGCCCCAGTCCTGCCCGACTGACTCACACAAATGGAGACCTTCTAGGTCAAGGTTAGATGAAGACTTGGCACTATGTGGTCTTCAAGAGAGGCCTGCTGCAGATGGAAGTCTTTTCCCTTGTCTGTCCCTGCACTGTGCTTATCTACTCACTGTCTCCCTTGCTCCATCCCGCTGTCTCTCTGGCATGAATCCTTTCACTGCCTCCTTCTAGGCCAGCTTCCCTGAGCACCCGCCCCAAGGTAGAACCACCCCCCCAGTAAGGGGCCCCTCAGAGATCACTGAAAGCCTTCTCCATCTTCCACCTGACTCCCCTGCTGGAATGGCCTACGTCTATTTATGTGGTTGTCCCTGCCCCCTGCCAGCCCACCTCTGGAGATTGACTGAGGCCCCATAAAAATTCATGTCAGCTCCCCCTAACCCCGCCCTCTAGTTCTAGAAGGATCTCCAACCTTTCAGACACCAGGAGGAGGCACCAGAGAGCTGCCAGGATGAGCCATCCAGCCCTGGCCTCTAGTAACCCTGACTCATTTCAATGACTCAGGTTATTCCTGGCCAGAATATGCTTTTTCCTACTCTCAACAGTAGTAGTACACACTAGAGGGTGCTACAACAGTAAAATCAGATTTTAAGGTACATCATGAGATGCCAAACTTTCATAAAAACATAGAGTTTATTTACAATTGCTTTAAAAATTCAATGGATTCCCCAAGGATCCAAAACATACAAAACTTCATTAAAAACACATATCAGACCTAAAAATCAATGCACGACAATGTCCCTAAATAGGGAAAGGACACCTCAATCAAGAATGAAGAAATCGTTTACAAGTTTTCATTATTCATTATCTATTATTAATAGATATACAGTATCTTTATATTTTGCACAGTACATTTATACAACTATTTTGGTTCTGGATGTGGGGAGTGGATGGCCCTTTATTATTTTCCTTATTAATTATTTTAGCAGATGTATAACACAACCTAGGGTGGATCTCAGTAGCTTGTAAGATGGTTTCAGTAGGGAGAGAACTTAAACTCCCTTGCTTATGCAGTCCCCTTCCTTTGTAAGCAGAGAGGTTTAATAATAATAAAAAAAAGGTAAACCGAGTAAACGTTGTCAAAGCATAGTCAGAGTTCAGGTACTGGAACAGATAGTCAGACAAGCCAGAACGTCAGGGAGCCAGAGAACAGCGTAGTAGAACAGCAAGCAGAATCTGGAGCCGGAGGGAATGTCAGCCAAGCAAGTCTTTAACAGGAACACAGGAGAGCGTCTCTAGAGATGTGACCAAGGCGAAGGCAGAGATCATCTGGACTGGACGGCTTAAGTAGGCAGGACTGACGAGCAGGATATCATCAACAGGTGAGTCACTTTGGAGAGATAGGAGCTGGCAATTAGCCAACAGGGGTATGTACGTCCGAGGATGAGACCCAAGAGCGTTCCTCCGGACCGTACCCTTTCCAATGCACCTGGTACTGTATGCGCCCACAGAACCTACGGGAGTCAACAATGGACTGTAGTTCATACTCCTCATGGTTCCCAACCTATACAGGGTGAGGACGAGGCACCGAGGTAGTAAAGCGGTTGCAGACCAAAGGTTTTAATAAGGAGACATGAAATACATTTGAGATAAGCATATTAGAAGGAAGTTAATCCACTGAGTTAATCCTGCGAAAAATACAGAAAGGCCCAATAAACCGAGGTGCGAACTTCAGAGAGGGAACACAAAGTCGGAGGTTGCGAGATGACAGCCAGACCCTGTCCCCAACCTGGTAGGAAGGCAAGACAGGCATCTGCGATCAACATGGTGTCTGTACCTATCATTAGCATGTCGCAAAGCATCCTGGACTTGTGCCCAAGTGGAACGAACACCACGGAGATGCTCCTCTAACGCAGGAATACTCTGCAGGACAAATAAGTCAGACAACATGGAAGGTTGAAAACCATAGTTCTCCATACACAGGGACAATCGGGAAGCAGAATTCAAGGCACTATTGTGAGCAAACTCCGCCAAAGGTAAGAGGTCTGACCAGTTGTTATGGTGGTCAGAAATAAAGCAACGTAAGAATTGCTCCAAGGACTGATTGACTCGTTCTGTGGCCCCATTAGACTGCTGGTGATACGCAGAGGAGAAAGCAAGCTGAATTCCCAACTGTGCACAAAAGGCTCACCAGAACCGGGACACAAACTGACTATCCCGTCCGAGACAATCACTTTGGGTAGCCCATGTAAGCGAAAGATCTTCCGAGCAAAAATGGAAGCCAGTTCCTTAGAAGTGGGCAACGTCTTAAGTGGAATACAATGAGAAATTTTCGAGAACCGATCAACCACCATAAGGATAATTGTGTTGCTCTGGGAGTTGGATAACTCTACAATGAAATCCATAGACAGGTGGGTCCAGGGCCTCTCTCCATTGGGTATGGGTTGTAGGAGGACCCTGGAGTCTTAATCTGAGCACGGAACAGGAAGCTATGAAGGTGGTTACATCAGCACGTAGACTAGGCCACCATAATTGTTGGGAAATGGCCCAAAAGAGTTGATTCCTCCCAGGGGGACCAGCAGCCTTGGGAAAATGGTAAGTATGGAGCACGGCAGTACGGAAACTCCCTGGGACAAAGCAGAGGTCACAAGCTTTCTCAGGAGGAGCATGGACCTGAGCAGCAAAAATTTTGTCACCCAAAGGAGAAGTGAGACTGGTGAGAATCATAGCCAGAATACGATCAGGAGGAGTCACAGGAACCGGAACCGACTTCATCTTGTAAGTGGAGGAAAACTGTCAAGACAAAGCGTCAGCCCTTACATTCTTAGTACCGGATAAGAGTGAGACAATGTAATTGAAACTAGACAAGAAAAGAGCCCATCGCGCCCTTCTGGGAGAGAGGCATTTAGCCTCAGACAAGAATGTGAGATTCCTATGTTCAGTAAGAATGAGAACTGGCACAGTGGTACCTTCGAGGAGATGTCTCCATTCTTTCAGGGCTAAAATGATCGCTAACAGCTCTCTGTCACCAATCTCGTAATTGTACGCTGCAGGTGACAATTTCTTGGAAAAGTAGCTACAAGGATGCATAGTGCTCTCAGAGGTAGGACGTTGAGACAGAAGGGTGCCAACTCCAGTCTCAGAAGCATCAACCTCAAGGATAAAAGGTAACATAAGATCAGGATGTGCCAACACAGGAGCAGAAACAAAGGCAGCCTTGAGACTCTCTCTTTCAATATGTTTATTGAGAATTTTGCAATATAAGAACAGTAGATAATAATACAATTCTTAGCTCAAAACTGGGTCCAACATGACCCTATCAGAAAGGACAAAGGCATACACAATGTACTATTAACCATAAACATTACAAAAGAGCAGAGAATGAACTTTAATACTTCTAAGTGTAGAAGCCTCAGGAGTTACACCATAGTAATAACGAGTACAACCTCACTAAACTAGGACAACAAGGAGAAATAATCATTATCCCGAGGACTCGAGTTAGGGTCAATGGGAAATGCTTCTGTAGGAATCAGAGGAGACATTCCCATATCACAGCGGCACCAGAGGGCTTTGCGGGTCACCCCTTGGGATCACACTGCAACCTGCTTGGCTCACACTGGGCTAGATGGGCGTCTCAACATTTTATTATTATTATACACGATTTATATAGGGTCAACAGTTTACGCAGCGCTTTACAACATGCCCCTCCTTTTCGTATATAAAGATGTAGCAAGAGTCCTCTCATGAGGTATTCATTCTCCATATCGAGGATACTCTGTGTCCTGGGAACATCTTCAATCAACTGTCAAAGTGTATGCTTGTAGTGTGCCTAAAAACTGGCAACTTCCCTTAATGCCCCTCCTCATCAGGAGCTTGCCGGGTAGTAGGAAGAAAGGAGAGAAGAAAAGAAGTAGCAAAGAAGAGTGGGAGGGGAAGTAAAGGCAGATAGGGTGGGCCACATCTAGTGGAGTAACTGTTCAGGACGAGACATGACCTGGATATAGTGGGACCTTGGTGTATAATGCCCAAGGCTCCCAAATGGCTTTAAACTTCTGGGTCCTATCTAAGA
This sequence comes from Aquarana catesbeiana, assembly GCF_042186555.1. Lineage (NCBI taxonomy): Eukaryota > Metazoa > Chordata > Amphibia > Anura > Ranidae > Aquarana > Aquarana catesbeiana. The sequence continues at coordinate 172,378,523 of NC_133331.1, read as the reverse complement.
GTGTTTCTGTTATGTGTTCTTGGGTCATTATCCAGGAGATTTTGCGTTTTGTTGCCTGAATAGAGACCCTGGGTTTCTTCCAGGCCCTTGTTAGAGATATTTTGACTCCCAGAAGCATGAAGAAGATTAAAGCGTGTGTGTGTTTGGGAGTGTTATTGATTCTGTGATTCAGCAGCGCTATTTTAGGGTCTTGGGAGTTTGCTGTCCCCGTGACTCTCCTTACTAGAGCAAAGAAGTTATTCCAGAAGCTGTGGATGCGTGGACATGTCCACCAAATATGTTGAATAGTGCCTATGTGACCGCAACCTCTAAAACATAGGGGTGAAGCATTCGGGTATATCCTTGCTAGTCTTGTGGGGACATAATACCATCTGTTGAGTAACTTACATTTGCTTCAATTAATCCAGTGTTCATTATGCCTTTATATGAGCATCTAAAGGAGAGAAGCCACTCCTTAGGGTCCATGTGAATGTCCAGGTCAGACTCCCAAGCTCAAGCATAGGCGGGCAAACTCTTGTTCTGAGTGAGTGAGTCATACATTAGTGAAATACGACCCCTCTGATCCATGAGGTTAAAGCACCACTGTTCATAAATGGTGGGATTGGGGGGGGGGGGGGTGATTTATCTATCCATAGGGTGTGAAGGAAGTGCCTGATCTGAGAGAGGCGAAATCTCTCCGCATCCGGCATCTCTAGCTTGCTGAGGCAAATCCCCAGTGTGATAGGGCCCGATGAGTTGAAGAAGTGGCCTATTCTAAATAACCCCTTATTTAACCACCATCAGCACCACAGGAGGTAATCTATTGTGTGATGAGGAACCGCTTGTCTTTCCAATGCGATCCAGTCAGGCTTGGGTCCCCTGGAGTAGACTGCTTATATCTGGGTTAGTTGCGCCGCTTGATAATACCACCAAACATTTGGTAGGCCTAGACCCCCCTGATTTTTGCTCCTGAAAAGGATATCCCTAGAGAGGCAGTGACCTTTCTTCCCCCAGACAAAGTCAACAATTTTAGATTGGAATTTGGCAATTTCCTTTTTGGGAATAGAAATTGGGAGGGAACGGAATAGGTAGAGAATCCGGGGCATCTGAGTCATCTTTACATTTATCCTACCAAGCAAGGATAGATCTCGCCCAATTTTTAAGGTCCTTCTCCAGTTTCTAGAACATCAGGGGGGTAGTTAGATTTAGTTTGTGAATACTATCTGGGAGAATGATCCCCAAATAAGTTATTGATGTTGGTGCCCAGGTAAAGGGTAGATTGTGTTGTAGTTGATTCAGTAGAGGTGGAGGGATAGAAACGCTTAACGCTAGTGACTTTGTTGGGTTAATTGTGAGGCTTGAGATAGAACTAAACTTTTGGAATGTTTTGAGAAGAACAGGGTTGGAGATTAGATGAGACGTTATGAAGAGTGGCATATCGTCTGCAAATAATGCACATTTGTGTTCTTGGGAAAAACACGTAACCCCCTTGATGTCTGAGTTTGATTTGATAGTTATGGCTAAAGTTTTAATGGCGATTGCAAAGATCAGCGGCAAAAGGGGACATCCCTGTCTAGTGCCTTTTCGAATATTAAAGCTTTGGGAGTAATGACCCCTAAGTTGGACTTGTGCACTGGGGGTAGAGTACAGTAAGTGGATAGTACCCATTAAGTTTGGGCCAAAACCTAATTTCTCCAGGATCTCAAATAGGTAAGGCCAAGCGACAGAATCAAAGGCCTTTTCCAGGTCTATTGAAAGTAGCATGCCAGTTTGTGGAGGGCCTCCATCCCAGTAGGAATTTAGTAGGGAAATTATGTCTATGGCCCTTCTCACTTGGCCAGGACCTTGCCTCCCAGGGATGAAGCCCACCTGGTCCTTGTCTAAATACTTCACGATGAAGCTAGACTTTCTGGTAGCCAGGATTTTTGTCATGATTTTGATATTATTTATAAGGGAGATCGGGCGGTAGTTCCCAACCTCACTAATATCCTTCTCTGGTTTCAGGATTTCTGAGATTTTTGGTAGAAGTTCTGAAAGGTCTTCGGATCTTAGGAACTTAGGTTCGGATTTTTGGAATAGATATGGTCTGTGTTTTAGGGCTCAATTTTGTCGCTATTCTGGCCCCTATTTTGTTCGATTGATAGTAAAATCTGGCACCGTCCAACGGAGATGTTTTTCATCAGATGTGGTTAGAGTTAGATTAGCTGTTTCTAATTTGGCAAGGGACTCCTTCGTAGGGTTGCGTTTGTTCGATTTGCTTGTGGCAAGGAATTCTTCTGTTAGTTTTTGGACATCTGCTTTATTCTCCCGCTTCAGTTTAGAGGCTAACCGATCAGCCTATTCCTCAATACCGACTTATGCACCGCCCAAACCATTGAGGGGGAGACCGATCCCGTATCATTGTCTAGAAAAAACTCCTGCAGGGATTTCTCTAGTACAAAATTATAACACAAAATTCTATCAGCGCAAATAAATGAAAAATATGTGTGAACGAAACCAGCAGTGAGTGATATCTCAAAGATACCACAAAAATCACACACAGAAAATACCCACCCCCCCCAACCTGGCTGCTGCACACACAGAAAATGTGCTCACTTCACATAAATAATATATATAACAAATCAGCGTTGTGCTGCCTAAATACCAAAGTTGCTACAGGAAAAAAACCTCATGAGAATATATGATTAGCTTGCAAAATAGCAAGATACTTGGTGCACAATCAAATATTCGTGTTCCCAAATTGGGAATAATACACACTGAAAATTAACAGTGAAAATGACGTAATAAATCGAAATAATCAAGAAAATGTGATATAAAGTCCAAAACAGTCCTCAAAATCTTCTGAACGGAAATGATTTTCAATCGTAAAACACCAGTGATGCAAAAACTTAAAAAGTGCTCTCCTCCACCTCAATATCCTAGCCGCTCACCTTAAATTCTGACCCCTGTTTCACCAGCAGGTCAGAAATAGCAGGTTCCCTCTCAGGGATACAAACAGGTCCGCTTAACATGAAGCTCCTAATTCATCCATGCTGCCACAGGCTGATAATATGGATAGAATGGATATCAGCCAGTAAACACTCCCTCAGTAGGATCCAGTAAACATAGGAATTAAAAAAAGCAAATCTAGTGCTGTATACCAAAAGGTTTATTTCATCAATAAAACATTAAAACGTTACTCACAAACGCAGCACTTAAGCAGTGCAAGCTCAGGATGCATAAAAAAATGTCAAGATGCTCGCGGGATGACGTCACCACTGCGACTCCTCCCCTATACGCGTTACATCAAATGGGCGTGGCTTCTTCAGTAAGGGGCAGAGACTGGACGTCTCACCACTGTTTAAATAGACTGACAATCTCTAATCAGGCGGGAAGTATCCTCCCTCCCCATTCCAGCCCACCACGCACCACCAGGCCGCATGGCATGCTCAACTGGGCTGACACCAGATGTAGGAAGTGATAAAACGGCACCTTCTCACATGGGGACACCTGATAGGGGAATTAAATTCTTCCCGAATCAGGCTAATATTACACAAATAAAATTGTGTACATATCCACTACTAATACTATCGCTGGTGACTACAAACAAATAAAAATATATAAAATTACACTTATACACTTTCATCAACACAAATCAGTACTTAAAATTAATATATGAATAATTAATTTTTAAAAACATAATCGAAGTCCACATTCGGCCAAAGTACCTTACTCTTATAAATCCAGAAGGATTCCTTTTTGCTGAGTTGTCTGATGTAATGACCCCCCTCCAATGTTTATCCACCTGTTCAATACCCCAAAATTGCAATGAACTAGGGTCTTGTTATGCACTAGTTTAAAGTGTTTAGGAACACTGTGGGTAGTTATACCTTTTTTATATATTGGCAATGTGCTCTCCTACTCTAATCTGCAGAGTTCTAGATGTACGGCCAATGTACTGTAACCCACATCCACATTGCAACATAAAAACGACCCCCAGTGGATGCACAGGTTACAAAATCACGACTATCATACTTTTTGCCTGTACTAGTGGAACAAAGCTCTTTCCTCTTTTTAATATTCTTTTTTGCATGGCGAAAAGCCTTACAACTGCCACATGAAAAGAAACTTGTAAAAATACCAAAACAGGAAGAAGAGGGACCCTTCTGCTTTTTTGGGGGGTCAATAACTTCTGGTGCTATTAGAGCCTTCAAGGTGGGTGCTTTTAGGTAAATAAACCCTGGGAGGGCTGGTAATTTGGGTCCCAACAACCTATCTCTCCTTAAAATTCCCCAATATTTTTTTACTATTTGTTCCACCTGTCTGAATTGCACATTTTAATCCAGAATTAAATTAAACTCACTACAAAAGGACTCATGTTGTTTAAAAAATTACAAAAGACCCCCTATCGGGGCTTTAAAGCAGCCAATAAAATTCAGTAGAAGTAGTCAAAACGGATTGATTTTATTGATACAAAAAATATATATATATATAATAAAAATAAGTAAATTGATTCTGACTGTTCAAGTCAGGACATGAACTGTATGCATCATAAAAATTGCAACGGACAATACCCGTGGCTAGGAACAGTACAAATTGCAATGTGTTATGAGACAACCAAAGTTTCCTTAAGGGTATAATCCCCAAAGTATTGCAACAGACAGTGCCTAGGAATAAAAGCAATGTACAATACAATATTTAGGACAACAAGAGTTGTAAGTGTGAATCCTGACGCGTTTCGACCCTCGCTGGGTCTTCTTCAGAGGATGGGTTGTCCACTGTGGAAATGCAAACATATATCGAGCATAGCATAAGACTCAACAATAGCAGACCCATCTGTATACAATATAACATATCTGCATAAATGCCATAATTACCTATCACAAGATTCCTGGCAATACAGGATATTTAAGGTAATGTAGTTCCTCCTATGTCCTCTGTCTCCCCCATGTCGGGCCAACTCCCCAGAGGACGGGTGGTAGACCAAATGTGCCTTGCGAGGGATCACGCCTACATGCCCCCCACATGTGCAGGGGAGGGAAGGGGCCGCAAATAGCCAAAATCTGCACCTGGAGGAATTCCCGTTGGCACTAAAAACAAAAGTAGAAAGTGAGGAGTCAGTTGACTCCTCAAATGTTTGAAAGTTAAGCACCGTTCAATAGTGGGTTCTTTCCCCTGTGGACATTGCTCATATTGTTCATTTATCAAGAAAGATAAAATCTTTGTCCTTCCTAATGGAAAGACATTTACACCCACACAATTTGTGAACTGCCACACCCGTGGAATAGTATATCTGATGGAATGTGACTGTGGCGCTTACTATGTGGGAAAGACCAGGCAGGAATTTTGGAAACGCATTTCCCAAAATGTTTATAGCATGCAGGTGGGGAACCCGTATCTCCCCCGTGCCTAGGAATAAAAGCAATGTATTAATCGCATGTGGGAAAGTACCAGGCAGGAATAAATGTTGAATGTGGAAAAGCTAATTGGGTATATATTATAGAGAGCGCTCCCCTGATCTGCATAGGGGGGGAAGGGGAAGGGAAGGAGAGGGAGAGGAAAAAAAAAAGGAGAAGGGACAGAGAATGAAATAAAAAGGGAGATAGATGGTAATGTATTTCCACAGGGCGCTATGGAACGTTCGGAATGAACGGTCCCTTCCCATACGTTCATTGTGTTTTTCCAGATGAAAACCCCTGCAAAAAGGGGGCGAATGAAATTGATTCGTTAAGGCCTGGTGGAGAGGTGGCCTGTAGCTGGAATATCCATCTCTGCTCTTTTTGCAGTAGAGACTTGTTCCAGTCGCCACCTCTCATTGGGATCTGTATTTTGTAAAGGGCCACAAAGGTCACTCTTGGGACCCTATAGTTGTGTATAGAAATGATGTGCCTCCCAATGGGAAGATACGGGTTCCCCACCTGCATGCTATAAACATTTTGGGAAATGCGTTTCCAAAATTCCTGCCTGGCCTTTCCCACATAGTAAGCGCCACAGTCACATTCCATCAGATATACTATTCCACGGGTGTGGCAGTTCACAAATTGTGTGGGTGTAAATGTCTTTCCATTAGGAAGGACAAAGATTTTATCTTTCTTGATAAATGAACAATATGAGCAATGTCCACAGGGGAAAGAACCCACTATGGAACGGTGCTTAACTTTCAAACATTTGAGGAGTCAACTGACTCCTCACTTTCTACGGGAATTCCTCCAGATGCAGATTTTGGCTATTTGCGGCCCCTTCCCTCCCCTGCACATGTGGGGGGCATGTAGGCGTGATCCCTCGCAAGGCACATTTGGTCTACCACCCGTCCTCTGGGGAGTTGGCCCGACACGGGGGAGACAGAGGACATAGGAGGAATTACATTACCTTAAATATCCTGTATTGCCAGGAATCTTGTGATAGGTAATTATGGCATTTATGCAGATATGTTATATTGTATACAGATGGGTCTGCTATTGTTGAGTCTTATGCTATGCTCGATATATGTTTGCATTTCCACAGTGGACAACCCATCCTCTGAAGAAGACCCAGCGAGGGTCGAAACGCGTCTGGATTCACACTTACAACTCTTGTTGTCCTAAATATTGTATTGTACATTGCTTTTATTCCTAGGCACTGTCTGTTGCAATACTTTGGGGATTATACCCTTAAGGAAACTTTGGTTGTCTCATAACACATTGCAATTTGTACTGTTCCTAGCCACGGGTATTGTCCGTTGCAATTTTTATGATGCATACAGTTCATGTCCTGACTTGAACAGTCAGAATCAATTCACTTATTTTAATTATATATATATATTTTTTGTATCAATAAAATCAATCCGTTTTGACTACTTCTACTGAATTTTATTGGCTGCTTTAAAGCCCCGATAGGGGCTTTCGTAGTTTTTTATACACTTCATGGGGTGTGCAGCCCATTTGTCTACACTCATGCTCATGTGAGTGTCTTCCGTTGTCTATTTGGACTCATGTTGTTTATTATCTAATAATAGTAAGTCTCTATTGATATTTAGCACCTTAATTTTAACTTCTTCGACTCTATTGAGATCATACCCTTTCTCTTTAAATCTACTAGTCAATACTTCAGATTGATTCAAATAGTCTTCCTTTTTGGTACAATGCCTACATATCCTCATGTACAGGCCCTTCGGTATATTCACCAACCAGGGCTTATGATGACAACTGTCCACTGACAGATACAAATTTCTGTCTGTGTGCTTGAAATTATTTCTTGTCAGCAGTCTGCCCTCTTCCTTGAAGATCTCCAAATCAAGGAAGGATTGATTCATTGCTGACAGTCCAGGTTAATTTAATATTTTTGTCATTCCCATCCATAGACTTTTTAAACGCTTCAAATGATGCCACATCCCCCTTCCACATGATTACAAGATCATCTATGAATCTTTTGTACAAAATAAGTTCTTTAGGTCTGGGATTAAGTACGTCCACATTCTCCCAATGGGCAATAAAGAGATTTGCAACACTCAGCGCGAACCTCGCTCCCATTTCAATACCCCTTATTTGTAAATAATAGTCACCACTGTAGCAAAAATAATTATGCTTTAAACAGAAACGTAAACATTTAATCAAGAACTTTTTTGTCTACTGGGGAGATTGGAATTCTCCAATGCCCATTTCACATATACCACAGCTTCATGAAGACCAATAATAGTGTACAATGACTCTACACCCGCAGTGGCCAAAATGCACTGATTCAAATCAACATGAGATCCAAGACACTGGATCACATGCTTGGTAGTCCTAATATATGCATCAGTCTTGACCACCAACGGTTGCAGAAAGGTATCTATATATTGCCCTAAACGGGAACAAACCGCATCTATACCGTTAATAATGGGCCTCCCTGGAGGTTCTGTAATACTTTTGTGGATTTTTGGCAAAAAATAGATAAAAGGGCATGCAGCAAGATACAAGATATCTTGCTTCCTTAACAGACAAGATATCTTTCAATTTTCCCCTTGTTCACCACCTCCCCAAGCTTATTCTTGTATTCCAACAAAGGATTACCTGCAAGCTTGAGGTAGGTGTCTGTATCACCTAGCTGCCTCTCCATTTCTGTTTTATAGTACTGTTTGGTCATGATGACCAATCTTCCCCCTTTATCAGCAGGTCGTATGACCACATGCTCTAAGTCTCCAATTCCCTTTTTGATCCAATGAGGATAATGACCCTTTCTAATTTTCAATTTTTCTAAATCCTCAACAACCATATTTTTGAAAACATCAAAAAATGTATTGTCAGCATTTTGGGGTTAAAAACGGATTTATTTTTTAAGGACGAGTGGTGAAAACTACTATCACTAAGTGGGGGTCTTGGATCAGGTTTTGACAAAAAATATTTTTTTTTAATTCAGTGTAAGTACATACTTCTGGATTTGTACATAAGTATCAAATTTATTTATATTTTTGATCAGTGCATATTTGAGTCCTTTGTCTAAAAGAATAATCGCTTCCTTAAGATCAACATCACTCATTTCATTTCCAGTCGGGGTAGGATCGTTCATCTGAGATGGGGGTCTCCCCAAAAAAAACACCTTGAAAACCTTCTGGTGGGTTAGCTAGAATAGAATAGCGATTATCCACCAGTACATTATACATGTGATCATTGGTGCTATAAGCTCATTGGGACAGCGGATAATTTCTCTGAGTGGAAATCCTCTGATCCCAATGTTCATTTGAGGGTGGGAAGTAGCCTGAGTAACCATTCGGATTATAATTGAGGTTAGAGTGGGAATAAAGGTTGGAATTGGGGTTGAAGTTCCCTCTCCCCCTCCTTGGTGTCCCCCTCACATTCCCTCTTCCTCTCCAATTTCCTCTAGATGGTGTGCACTGCGGTTGCGGCTGACCTATATTACTCTGTGTATCTCCCACATATTTCCGGGGTTCCCCCTGAAGGGGTTGGGACACTACTTTCATCTCCCCATTTTGTGTTACCTTTATTAAACACCCTCCCTCCTAGATTGTAAGCTCTAATGAGCAGGGCCCTCTGATTCCTCCGGTATTGAATTGTATTGTACTTGTACTGTCTGCCCTAATGTTGTAAAGCGTTGCGTAAACTGTCGGCGCTATATAAATCCTGTATAATAATAATAATAATAATAATTAAACTGGGCATTTCCTTGAGTAGGTCCCTGGACTTCATTACTATTACGTTGCCATTTAAAAACTTCTTTATTCTTAAAATCCCCTGTATCTCTGTTTTACTTCTTTCTTTTCTTTTCTTGCGTTTCTTTATCCAGTTTGTCTAACTTTTTCATTAGCTCTCCTGATAACTTAACAAACTTAGAGTCATTTTTAAACTGCTCAAGTTTCTCCTTGATTTCTAAAATCTGACTCTCAAGTATTCTCATCCTTAATTGTTTCCGTTTTAATAAAAACTCTAATAATTCAATTCCCTTGGCATTAAAAAACAAAAAACAATCGTTGAGGGAATCTTCATCCTCCAAACCATCGTTGGGAGAAAGGTCCCATCTCAGAAGTCTGGGAACTAAATCATTGGCAATATACTGCTCAAATGAAACAAGATACCGCCATGTTCGAATCTTTTTCTCCATTAAGAAACCAAGTTTCTTAATGAGATGGGAAAGGTCACCTTATATTTATCCCCAGAGAAAATCTAATTGATTTTCACCTCCCAGCGTTCCAAGAACTGAAACACCTCCATAAATGTGGATAATAGTGGGGTGAAAATAAATACACAATATAAAACAAAATTCTATCAGCGCAAATAAATGAAAAATATGTGTGAACTAAATCAAACGGCAGTGAGTGCTATCTCAAAAATACCACAAAAATCACACACAGAAAATACCCCCCTCAACTTGGCTGCTGCACACACAGAAAATGTGTTCACTTCACATAAATAATAAATATAACAAAACAGTGTTGCACTGCCTAAATACCAAAGTTGCTACAGGAAAAAACCTCATGAGAATATATCATTAGCCTGCAAAATAGTAAGATACTTGGTGCACAATCAAATATTCGTGTTCCCAAATTGGGAATGATACACACTGAAAATTAACACAGTGAAAATTACATAATAAATCGAAATAATCCAAAAAAAGTGATATAAAGTCCAAAACAGTCCTCAAAATCTTCTGAACGGAAATTACTTTCAATCGTAAAGCACCAGTGATGCAAAAAACTTAAAAAGTGCTCTCCCCAACTCAATATCCTAGCCGCTCTAGGCAGCCACAAAAGAGGACATCCCTGCCTAGTGCCTTTTCGAATATTAAAGCTTTCTGAGAATTGACCCCTAAGTTGGACTTGTGCGCTGGGGGTAGAGTACAGTGAGTGGATAGTACCCATTAAGTTTGGGCCAAAACCTCATCTCTCCAGGATCTCAAATAGGTAAGGCAAAGCAACAAAATCGAAGGCCTTTTCCAGGTCTATTGAAAGTAGCATGCCAGTTTGTGGAGGGCCTCTAACCCAGTGGGAATTTAGTAGGGAAATTATGTCTATGGCCCTTCTTACTTGGTCAGGACCTTGCCTCCCCAGGATGAAACCCACCTGGTCCTTGTGTACATACTTTGCGATGAAGCTAGACATTCTGGTAGCCAGGATTTTTGTCATGATTTTGATATCATTATTTATAAGGGAGATCGGGCGGTAGTTCCCGACCTCACTAGTATCCTTCCCTGATTTTGAGATTACTGCGATAAAGGCTGTGTTGAGATCTCTGTCCAGGGGGGCTCCATCCAGTAGTGAGTTAAAAAATCGTGTCATATAGGGGGCTAACAGGGGACCAAATTTTTTGTAGTAACCACTTGAGAAGCCATTTGGGCCTGGAGCAGAGCCCTGTTTAAGCGATTTGATTACCTCCAAGACCTCTTCTGTGGAAAAGGGCTAGTCCAGGAGATCTCTATGGCTTTCAATAAGCTTAGGTATAGAAAGGTCTTGAAGAAAGGCATCTATTTTGGTGGGTGATGGGGGGGAGCTGTCTGTATATAGTTTTTGGTAGATGTTCTGAAAGGTCTTCATGATGTGAACGGGATTTTGGGTTAGATCCCCCGCCACTGTTCGGATTTTAGGAATAGATATGGTCCATGTTTTAGGGCTCAATTTTGTCGCTAGTTTGGCCCCTATTTTGTTCGATTGATAGTAAAATCTGGCCCCGTCCAACGGAGATGTTTTTTGGCAGATGTGGTTAGAGTTAGAATAAGTTGGACCCGAGCTGTTTCTAATTTGGCAAGAGACTCCTTCGTAGGGTTGCGTTTGTGCGATTTGCTTGTGGCAAGGAATTCTTCTGTTAGTTTTTTCTCCCACATCAGTTTATAGGCTAACTGGATCAGCCTACCCCTTAATACTGACTTATGCACCGCCCAAAGCATTGAGGAGGAGACCAATCCCATATCATTATCTAGGAAAAACTCCTGCAGGGATTTCTCTAGTACAGTGTAGTGTACTGGGTTGCTTAAAAGTGATTAATTGAGTCTCCATTTGAAGGGCTGCCTTACCCCCTGCGGGCACTCAATTTTTAAGGACATTATAGAGTGGTCTGAGAGTGATGTATCCCTAATTTGGGACTTCATAGCAAGTGGGACTGTGGCGGTTGGTAAGAAGATGTGATCTAGCCTGGCATAGGTGTGCTGTGGGGCAGAATAGTGGCTGTAGTCTTTTACCCATGGATTGAGTTCTCTCCATATGTCTACCATTCCTTGAGTGTTTAATTGTTGAGCTATTTTGAGACTCTGTCTGGGGGGGCATCTAGCTATGGATTTCTTAGCGCTGGATTTATCTAGGACAGGATCAAAGGACAGGTTCGAGTCTCTGCCCAGAACCCCCATTCCTTTAAAAGGTGGACTTAATTTTAATAGCATGTTCTCAAAAAAATTTTCCTTGTCCCTTGTTGGGGGCATAGTATGAAAGAAAGGTATAGGACCCCCACCTATTGTGCCTGTGGTCATCAGGTATCGGCCCTCAGGGTCCCTTACCACCTCAGACATTGAATAGTTAACCTTTTTGGAGAAGCCTATCGTTACCCCTCTAGTTTTGTTCTTGGCGTTAGCCAGGTAGAAGTGTGGAAAATTTTGGTGGAGAAATGAGGGGTTATACAAGGAGGGGAAATGTGTCTCTTGGATGAAGATGACATCTGCCTTTAGACTGTGGTATTGGTGGAATAATTTCCTCCGTTTGATTGGGGAGTTTAGGCCCTGGGCGTTGTGAGAGAGAATCAGTAGCTTACATGGTACAGTATTGGTCTCAGTCATGGATCAGAGAGGTGGAAACACTGAGTAAATCAGTAGCTTACCCCCCCCCCCCCCGTAGATAGGCTGTCTAAACTGTCAGTATGTTCGAAAGGTTTCTTATTTCTCGAGTCTGCGAGCCATTGCCGGGACCTCCCCTGGATGGCCATGGATCTGGTGTAACCTGGATAATGGGAGAGAGATAAGGTGTGAAAGTAAGGGGGAGAAAGGAAAGAAAGCAAAGAACAGGTTAAGTAAGTCTTGTAAATTACATTCAATCATGTAAAACTTGGGGAGAAGGGGCTGTCCTTTGTCCCCTAGGTCCAGAGAGGGGAGTAATTCCTCCGCCCCGGAAAATTCAGATTATCTCCGAAAGGCTTGAAACATCCTCTTGGAAACAGTGAAGCACAGTGCAGCCGTTTCAGTCCACCCGCCATAAAAAGATGTAATGTATGGTCTAGCCCCAAAAAAAGGTATACCCTTAAATAAAAACTTAAAAATAAAAGAAAAAAAAAAAAGGAGGGGGAGAAGTTTCATTGTAACATCCTCTTTTACAACATTCTTCTTCTCCTGTGCCCGTGAGGCCTCCGGGGAACCCTGTATCTTGGGGATCCTCCCCAGCCCCCCAGGATCTCCTCCCAAACCCCCCCTACTGCTTCATATGCCATAGGGGTGTACTCCATAGGGAATTAAAATAAATCTAAACATTGCAGCTTACACATGTCACAAACCCCGGAAAACCTAACTGGATATAGGTTAGATAATAACCAAAAGAAGGCCAACAGGGCTATATAACAATTTAGTTGCTATAAAACTTGTAATAAGAGGTACTGGGGCCCCAAGTGGGGTCCAGTGTAAACATGTCCGAGCTTTGAGACTCCAAGGCCTTATTGGACTCCGGAGACCAACTCTGTGGGTTACCGTCCTTTCTGGTCATATCAATCAGGGGCTTCAACAGAGACGAGAAGTTACAAATAAACTTCCAATAATAGTTGGCAAAACCAAGAAAACGCTGCAGAGGATGTAAACCCATGGGTCGGGGCCACTGTAGGACTGCTGAAAGTTTCTCTGGGTCCATCAAAAAACCAGCAGTGGAAATGACATAACCCAGGAATTTAACCTGTTGACGATGGAATTCACACTTCTCCAATTTACAATAGAGATTGTTCTCTCTTGGTTTCTGAAGCACGCGACAGACATCTGTGTGGTGGCTCTCCAAGGACTTGGAAAATGTGAGGATATCGTCGAGATAAAACACCACACATTACTGCAACAAATCTCGGAGGACATTTGGCCTTTGTAATGCCTGGGCATTACAAAGGTCAAAAGGCATTACGAGGTACTCGTAATGGCCTGTTCTGGTATTAAACGCAGTTTTCCACTGGTCGCCCTCCTTAATCCTCACAGGATTATATGCCCCTCTCAAATCAAGCTTCGTGAAAACCATTGCTCCCTTGAGGTGGTCAAATAACTCTGTAATCAACGGAATCCGATAGGTATTCTTAATCGTTAAATGATTGAGACCCCTATAATCAATACAAAGTCTCAGTTCACCATTCTTATGCCGCATACACACATCAGATTTTCAGACGGAAAATGTTGGATGTGAACTTGTTGGCGGTAAGTCCGACCGTGTGTATGCTCCATCGGACATTTGTTGTCGGACTTTCCAGCAACAAATGTTGGCTAGCAGGTTCTCAAATTTTCCGCCAACAAATGTTTGTTGTCAGACTTTCTGATCGTGTGTACACAAGTCCGTCGCACAAAAGTCCACGCATGCTCGGAATAAAGTACAAGCCAGAAGCACTCGGTCTTGTAAAACTAGCGTTCGTAATGGAGATATCACATTCGAGACGTGGCAAATTATGAAATCTCTCAATGCAGCGCATTCTCTTCTTCTTTATAAAGGTATAATAATTAGGGTTGTCCCGATACCACTTTTTTAAGACCGAGTACAAGTACCGATACTTTTTTTCAAGTACTCGCCGATACCGATTACCGATACTTTTTTTTAATGTCATGTGACAGTTTTCAAACCACAACACAGACTAAGTAATGATATCTTCTTTATAATTATGAAGAACTGTAACTCAAGACACAAAAGAATAAAACGGTTTTATTTGCTTGTGTCACACAGTAGTAAACTCAAAGAATTATCACAGAACATGTCGATAAATACAAAAAATATATTTTACAACATCAAAATATATTAATAACAATAACAAAAATAACAAATGTAAAAAAATCACACAACCAACCAAAAGTTACAGGCAATATAGCAAATAGAATTATTTCTTAAAAGTTAGTGGCAAATTTTTTTTGAGGAATAAAAGCATCTCTGCATGTTCAGCCATAAGCCTGTTTCTGCTATCAGTAAGGACATTAGACGCTAAGCTGAACAGTCTTTCACTTTCCACACTACTGCATGGGGCAGAAAGATATTTTTGGGCCATTTTAGCCAGAGTTGGAAATCTCACTTTATGAACTGCCCAGTACTTCAGGGGTTTCTCTGAACGAGGTACAGTGATCTCTCCCAAGTAAGCTTCCAGCTGTATAGTAGCAGCTTTTGGAGCACTGCTCTCAGATGTAGATGATCCTTCACCAGCAATTTCTGCAAATAAACTGTCCAGACTGGTACCTGGCTGGTCACGGTGAGGCCTTTTGGAAGCTGGTTCTTCATGCTGCTCAGATTCAATTGTCTCTTCAAAAATGTTTTGCAGTTCCAGTACTAACATTTCTTTTGCCTCCCTGGAAGTGTCAGAATTACAGAAAAAACGATCTTTATACCTAGAAGAAAAAAATAAACAACAATGAATGAATGCAGCATATTCTTTCTGTGAATTAAGAAAACAATTACATTTAATAGCAGAAAAATTAACATTACCTTGGATCGAGTAAAGTTGCGATACAGTAAAGTGGGTTTCGCTCAGTATCAGAGAAGCGCTTCTGCAAAGCAGCAAGCAAAGTGCTCTTCATTGTTTTGATGCCTTGGTCCTCATCCACTTTTGCTAAAACTTTCTGTAGCACTGTTACTGCAGGAATTACATCAGAGGCAAATGCATCTGAACAACTCACTTGGCGAGTCATCTCTTCAAAGGGAGCCAAGATATTGACCATCTTCTCCATCAGATTCCACTGGTTTGCAGTAATGGTGGCAGGGAGCTCATATTCAGACACATACACTCCAAGGGCCCGTTTCTGCTCAATCAGAGACTTCAGCATGTAAAATGTGCTGTTCCAACGAGTCTGCACGTCTTGCTGGAGTCTTCTTACTGGCTGACCAAGCTGTATCTGGATGTCCTGCAGCCGAGAGTATGCCAGGTTCGAATGTTTGAAGTGGCCAATTATTCTGCGCCCGACTCCCACAGCATCTGCAATGCTGCGCTGTGATAACAGTCCCTCTGAGACAGCTAGCTGCAGTGTATGTGCCACACATGAAATACTGGGAAGTCCAGCAACTTCCATACCTTTTATCATGTTTTTGGCACTGTCCCGGACCACAACATGAACAGAACTTTTGGGAATCGCCCAAGTCTGAAGCATTTCCTCAAGTATGTTTGCTATTGCTTGACCGGTGTGGGAGCCTTCAAATTTTGTAGCGTGGAGCATGACCTGATGCAAACAGAATTCGCCATCTATCCACTGCGCCGTTAAGCTGATGAGAGACAGTGGACTCACACTACTGCTCCAGATGTCGGTGGTGAAGCTAATTGCCTTTATGTCCTTCTGCAACATGATGTTAATGTGCTTTTTAACCGTGTCGTGGATCTTTGGTAAGATGATGTCTGTTATGTAATGGCGACTGGGAATGTCATACTTTGGCTCCAACACATTAAGAAATCGCTGAAAACCCATGTTCTCAACAATTGAAAGAGGTTGATCATCCAGAATAATAAATTGGGTGAGCGCCTCTGTTATTTGTACAGCTCTGGGGTTGTCTCTTGACAGCTTTTCTCTTCTGGCAAAAGTTTGCTGCAGAGTTGGCTGCTGAGTGCTGCTGCTGCTACCGATAGCGGTAAATTCTCCATGCTCACTTTTATGTTTTAATTTCAAGTGCTTTATCAGGTTACTGGTATTGTAAGAACTGATTTTTGTACCACCTCTAGATAATTTTGCAGAACAAAGTTTGCAGTCTGCAATCCGTGGGTTGTCCTCGTTAATTTTAAAATACTTCCACACAGCTGACATTCTGCTAGTGTCTCTGTGCAGTGTTCACCGAAAGGCTCTGATAATTTGCTCGACCTTGGGTGAAAAAAAAAAAAAACAATTGAGCGCAAAGTGTCCACTGTTTAACTACTTCGCTCTATATCATGCACTCTCACCCCCTTCCTGCCCAGGCCAATTTTCAGCTATCAGCGGATTCAGCGCTGTCACACTTTGACAATTGCGCAATACGCAGTCAAGCTACACTGTACTCAAATAATTTTTTTCACACAAATATAGCTTCTTTTGGTGGTATTTATTTTATTTAATCACTGCTGTTTTTTTTTTTTTAAAAAGAAGCTTTTCTTTGTTTCCGTCACAAAATGTTGTAAATAAGTACTTTTTCTCCTTCACTGATGTGTGCTACTGCTAATGAGGCTGCACTGATGGGGCATTGAGGTGGCACTAATAGGCTGCACTGATGAGGAGGCACTAATATGTAGCACTGATAGGTCTGGGTGGCACTGATGAGGCAGCACTGATGGGGAAGCCCTAATATGCAGCACTGTTGGGCACTGATAGGATTACTTGGCACTGATATGCAGCACTGATGACCACTGATAGGTGGCACTTACTTATGGGCACTGATAGGTGGCATGCACTGATGGATGGGCACTGATGGGTGGCACTGACTGTCTGGCACTGATAGATACCACTGAGTGATGAGCACTGATAGGTGGCACTGATTATGCAGCACTGATGAGCACTGATGGGTGGCACACACTGATGGCTGGGCACTGATAGGTAGCACGCACTAATGGGCACTGATATGTGGCATGCACTGATGGCTGTCAATGACTGAGGTGCACTGATAGATGGCATGGCACTGATGAGCAGTGCACTAATAGGTGGCACTGATTATGCAGCACTGATAGGTGGCACTGATTATGCAGCACTGATAGGCGACACATACTGTTGTCTGGGCAGTGGCACTGAAAGGTGGCACTGATAGGTGGCATGCACTGATAGGTGGAACGCACTAATGGGCACTGATACGTGGCACGCACTGATGGCTGGCACAGACTGAGGTGCACTGATAGATGGCATTGATAAGCAGTGCACTAATAGGTGGCACTGATATGCAGCACCGATGAGCACTGATAGGTGGCACACACTGTTAGCTGGGCAGTGGCACTGAAAGGTGACACTGACTGATGGGCACTGATAGGTGGCATGCACTGATAGGTGGCACACACTAATGGGCACTGATATGTGGCACACACTAATGGGCACTGATAGGTGGCATGCACTAATGGCTGGCACTAATAGATGGCGCTGACTGAGCACTAATAGGTGGCACCGATGAGCACGGATAGGTGACACGCACTGATAGGTGGCACCGATTATGCAGCACTGATGAGCACTGATGAGTGGCACACACTGATGGCTGTACGCTGATAGGTAGCACGCACTAATGGGCACTGATACGTGGCATGCACTGATGGCTGTAAATGACTGAGGTGCACTGATAGATGGCATGGCACTGATGAGCAGTGCACTAATAGGTGGCACTGATTATGCAGCACCGATGAGCACTGATAGGTGGCAGTGGCACTGATTATGCAGAACTGATAGGTGACATACTGTTGGCTGGGCAGTAGCACTGAAAGGTGGCACTGATAGGTGGCATGCACTGATAGGTAGAACGCACTAATGGGCACTGATACGTGGCACGCACTGATGGCTGGCACAGACTGAGGTGCACCGATAGATGGCACTGATGAGCAGTGCACTAATAGGTGGCACTGATATGCAGCACCGATGAGCACTGATAGGTGGCACACACTGTTAGCTGGGCAGTGGCACTGAAAGGTGGCACTGACTGATGGGCACTGATAGGTGGCATGCACTGATAGGTGAAACGCACTGATAGGTGGCACACACTAATGGGCACTGATATGTGGCATACACTAATGGGCACCAATAGGTGGCACGCACTAATGGCTGGCACTAAAAGATGGCGCTGACTGAGCACTAATAGGTGGCACTGATGAGCACGGATAGGTGATACGCACTGATAGGTGGCACGCACTGATGGGCACTGATATGTGGCAAGCACTGATAGTGGCACACACACTGATGGCTGGTATTGACTGATGGCTGGCAGTTGCACTGGCTGGATGGGCACTGATGAGCACTGATTGATGGCTGGCAGTGGCACTTATGGGCATGAGAGCATTTACTCTTTTCTATGCTGCCTCTGCGACGCCCATCTTGGTACACCTTGCACTTGGCCTCAATAAAGCAGCAGCGGACATCTTGTTACACCCAGCCTGAACTATATGGGCTGGGTGTAACAAGATGTCCGCTGCTGGCAGGGTGTACCAAGATGGGCGTCGGGATTTCTAAGCAGTGAGCACTGACCAGTGACAACAGTTTAATGGCAACACGGAGCGTCACATGAACTTCCATTACTGAATGTGACTGCTCCGTTCGCCGAGCCCTGCACGCTGCACTACCTGGCCTGCTTGATTACACGGAGGACTCGCTCTCCGCTCAGCTCTCTGCTCCGCCCGCTGACTCCGCCCCTGACTCCGCCCTGACTCCGCCCGCTGAAACTGCCGCTGACTCCGCCCGCTGACTCCGCCCGCTGACTCAGCTGCTGACACCGCCCGCTGACTCCGCCGCTGACTCCGCCCGCCGAGTTCCTGTCTCACAGTACAAGGTATCGGCTAAGGCATCGGGAGCATTTGTGCGAGTACAAGTACTCGCGCAAATGCTCAGTATCGGTCCCGATACCGATACTAGTATCGGTATCGGGACAACCCTAATAATAATGAAGTTGCTTTGCTGCTGATATTCAGAGTTATGACAAAATAGTTTTTATTATTTCTAGTGATCTCCTGAATAATATAATTTTTGGGGTTTTTTTCTAGTGATCTCCAGAATAATTTCTTTTTTCGTTTTGTGTGTCAAGTTACCACACCACCATTATTATCTTGTATTTTTTAACCTCAAAGATACAATTCTGTTGGTGTTCCTTGTTAATTTGGCATTGTATTTTTGAAATGTACCTGCCTACTCACAAACAAACTGTTCTTTTTGAAGTAAAACACAGAGCCAAGTATTTGTCAAAAATAACATTTTTCATTTAATAGAGAGCACAAGGTCATAATAAAATAAAGAGGAAGGCAACGATGGAGAAACAGTTGGAATTGGAGAAGCCTTTGTACCCCAGGGCAGACATCAATTATTTGACTGTCAAAATTGGTAACCTGAGGAGTCCATTTAATAGGGAGCACAATACGATCCAGGACTCTGAGAGATCGGGAGCAGCAGCAGATGACATATATGTCCCGAGGCTGTGGTCTTACAACAGCCTGTGTTTTTTTGCCAGACCACACCAAACCCAGGCCATCACTCTCAACATTTCCTTCCAGACTTCCTTCCATGCTGCTGTGGTGGGTGGGGTGGCTGTGGTGTTGGTGGAGGTGATGGAGGAGCATTGTCCAACTCACAGAGGTGTGTTTGACGTGTGAGTTCGCCCCTCGTCACCTTGTTTAGGGCCTGCAGAATTATCTCCTCGCATATAATGCGTTGGGCCTCCTCCATCTGTTGTAATTTACGGACAGTGATGCATCCAAACACCTCGTGGCCATCAGGGGCTGTGCTAATTGCGGCAGTAGCATGTTTTAGGAAAGCAGCTCTTGCCTTCTCTGGTTTCCTTGCCTTCCTGGTCCTTTTGGTTGGAGGGCAGAGGGGGAGGAACCTGTGATTCAGTTAGGCCGCTTGCCACAGCCTTCTCCTGGCTGAGACTTTCCTGTGTATGAAAATGGTACATTTTAGGTTTTTGGTCATTAATCACACACAATTTTGAGCTCATGACTGTTGCAAATTGAATGTTAACAAATAGAAAAGACTATCATTCTGACCCCAGCATTTTTCATTCTTGTCCCAATCATTTTTGGCCACTACAGTCTATTGATATGTAAACCACTTTGTCAAATCAGAAATTTGTGATCAATAACATCTAGTTAGCATCATTCAATTTTTGACAAGAAATATGTTCAACAATGCTATAACTGGGTCAAGCTGGGCTCCTCCACATCTTCTTCCTGGGTGGAAGGCCCAGGTTGGACCTCAGGAGTCTCAGGTGATGTGGAAGGAAGTGTTGATAGCGATGGCCTGGGTTACATCTGGTCGGACAAAAAACGCAGGCTGTTGTAGTACCACAGCCTGGGGACATATACATCATCTGCTGATGCTCCGGATCTCAGGGAATCCTGGACCTTCTTGCGCTCCCTATTATATGTGCTCCTCAGGCTACCAATTTTGTCCTTCAAATAGGTGATGTCTGCCGTGGGATACACAGGCTTCACTAATTCCAACTGTTTCTCCAGCGCTGCCTTCCTCTTTAGCTTGTTAGAATAGTCCCTGCATTGCACTTGCCAGAGACATGGCATCTCCCTGTATTTGTCGATGAAGTTTGGCAGGAAATCAGGGGCTGTAAATCTATCAACCATTTTATCTGCAAGACACAACATAAGACAAACCCTAATGTCAGGCTAAACTCTCCTAATCTTGTCCCAATATAGGCCTCAATCTATAAGCAGTATAGGCCACTAACCACTGATGCCCCAAGTTACAATTGTACCTTCATTTGAACGATCGGCGCTAACAATCATCCGTCCTCCACTCACAGATCATACATACGTTGCACGCGTGTTATGCTTTATATACACTGCGCATGCATGAATCTCCACCCCTGTCCTTCTTTCTAGTGTATTCTGCGCTTCTTCTCTTTCGGGACAGTGGGAGAGCACATGGCGGAGACACAGCAGATGTGTGCTGACAGCAGCAACGACGAAAGCCCCGGAGCAAGGCAATTCCAGGAGGAGATATAAGGCCTCAAATATGTCCTTTGAAGAGATGGTGGACATCTTAAAGAGGACAGACTATGATGGGAAACATGGACCTTACAGAAAACCTAGTGTGAGAAAGGCCAAGATCATGGCTAAAGTTGTCAGAAGTCTGCACAGGAATTTTGGGGTACAACGATCCAAGGAGCAATTGAGGAAACGCTGGTCAGACCTGAAATTGAGGGAGCAAGATCAGTATAGAAAGATCAGGAAAGTGCTGCAAAAACATAAGTATTTGTTGTGTGTTCCTATTATTATTATTACTTTTGGGCTGGTCCATGTGCTTTTCTTTACTGTTGTACAGTTTAAAATGCCAAGTTTGAGGTTCGGGGGCACAAAACCAACGTTTTTGCCAGATGCAGGTTAACTACATTTGTTCATGCCTATTTTGATTAAAATAAGTTTATTACATTGTTGTCTAGATGTTTTTGAAACTATAATGAAATGACAACTTGATTCAGTGTAAGGAGAGGACACTCAGCAGCTGTTTACACATCTGGACGCAGGAGCACTAGTGTAAGACACCATAACAACGTTGTTATGGTGTCCCACGCAGGTGCTTCAGTGGATACTAGAGGTCTCTCCATGTGTGAAACAGACAATTGGACGACACTTCCAAGCAATGTTTCATATTACTATTTCTAGCCTAACATATCTGTCTGCTAAGTATACCTTTTTTGTATTCACATAGGGGAGAAAAGAATAGGGGCATCTGAGGACACCAGTAACCTGATACCAAAGGAACAAAGGGAACTCACCACACAGCATGAAGATGTGGATGCAGAGTTTCAGGAAGTGCTGGGTGAAGTGGTCGAAATGGTGTCGACAACAGGTCAGTGTCTGAGACGACAGCTTCAGGTAATAGAAGGATGCCTGCATATTTATAATACATGGTGTGTTTTTTTATTTTTAGGTGATGTGGATGTTGTGGAAGAAGAAACTCACTTCAGCAGTGCAAGTGCACAAATACTCAGTGAGATCACGGTGTGCAATCGTGATTTGGAAAAGATTAAACAAAACATCCATGATGTTCAAAAAAGACTGAGCAACATCATCGATATTTTAGGCAAAATCTAAACCCAAAAAAAAAGTTGTTGTTATGTTGGACATGTTTTAACAGTTTTAAATTAATTAAAAGCCAAATTTTGAAGATGCGCACAGTGGGGGTTATTTACGAAAGGCAAATCCACTTTGCACCGCAAGTGCACTTTTTTTTTTTCTTTTTTTGCCACTTCAGCAGACTTTGGTAGGGATGCTTATATCACCATTCGGGCTCATTGCTATCCCGCTTCATGTCACATCATTGTAGCTTAATGAATGCAGTATAGAGGTATAACAAACAAATATTCCCCCCGTATCTTCATCTTTAATACCCCGACTAAGACCTCCCCTACCCACCACTCTCCCCTCCCCTCCCCCCCAACCCCTCTGTATATTTGCCTTTCAAAAGGAATTTTAATTCATCAACTTCCCTATTGAAACTCTTGTCTCAACTCCTCAGCACAACTCCACGATCTTTTAAACTCCCTCCAGCCCGCCCATTTCACTCTAAACCCTTCATTATTATCTTCAAAATTTATTCTTAGGCACTCCAATTTATAAGTTTCCCCAACCGCGTTAATCCAGTCCCAGAATGGGGAACTCTCCTCCTCCTGCCAGTTCTTGGATATGAGTTTTTTAGCCACATTTAGAAGATGTGGTATCAAAGAGTCCTTGTATTGCCTCACATCTCCCTCTACTTCGTGAAACAACACCACCCACGGATCTTCCCTGATTTCTATTTTAGTGATTTCTTTAATATACTGAATGATCTTTCTCCAATATTTTTTAATTTTGGGACATCACCACCAGATGTGTGCCATTGTCCTAATTTCACTGCAACCTCGCCAACACTCTGCTGATTTGTCCTTTTGAAACGTACTGATTTTATCAGGGGTAGCGTACCATCTTGTTAAACATTTATAATTAATTTCCGTGGTTTTGGTGTCAACCGCTGAGCCCTGTGTTAAGGTCAGTATTTTCCCTATACCAATATTATTCCTCTGTGTCCCCAGCTCCTGCTCCCACTTCCTAATATATGGCGGTATCTCCACCTCATTCACCCTTGACACCAGATTATAGAGCTTGGAGATCATATTTTTTACATTATCCATGCAACACAACCTTTCCAAGGGAGTCAGCTCGTCTCCTGATCTAATAGGATGAGGAAGACTCTTAATAAAGTGATACAGCTTAGGTACCGCCACTCATCTATCACCCAAAAATTATTGTTGTGTTTTAACTCTAAAAGTGAGAGAATTTTCCCTTTTTTTAAAATGTCTCTTAACTGTGTCGTGTCTTTTTTTATCCAATATCCTCCTATTACCTTTTCCCCTGGTGCAAAAAACTTGTTGTCTTTTAGCCCAATTAGTGGAGAGTTATAACTCCCATTTAATTGTTTATACATTTTATCCCATATTTTTAAAACGTTCCGTGTAAGTGAGGGTGTGTTTACATCAATCGTTCTATAGTGCGGTGGATTCCATATTATTTTTCCTAATTGTGCCCTACTAAGTGTTTTTTCTAGCTTGACCCATCTTTTTTCGTTCTTCTACTTGGCCCATTCTACCACTCTCAACAAAACAATGGCCTTGTAGTAGCTGTGGACATCTGGAACCGCTAAACCTCCCCTTTCCTTTGTCCGTCTTAAGACTGCAAAGGAGATTCTCGGTTTTCTATATTTCCATATTGCGTTCATAATAATTGTTTTTAGTTTTCTAAAGTAAGACAAAGGCAGAGCGATTGGCAACATCTGAAGCTTATAAGAGATCTTTGGTAGGAGAACCATCTTTATAATATTTATCCTGCCAATCCATGATATGGGCCTCCAGACTATTCTTTTACACTCAGTTCTAATTTCGTCTAATAATGTTATAAAATTTGTTTTATAGATCCTATTCATGGTGTTTGCTAGTTTGGTTCCCAAATAATTCAATTCTCTCCTCCAAACAAATTTAAATTCTGTTTTCAGTGACCATTCCTCTGTTTTACGAATATTTATATTGAGAATTTCTGACTTTGCTAAATTTAGTCTGAAATTGGATATCTCCCCGTTCTGTTTCAAAGTGTTTAGTAGGTTGGGAAGAGTAATCCGCGGAAGTGCAACGTAAAACAGTACATCATCCGCGTATGCTGCGAGTTTATGCTCCTCTTCTCCAATCCTAAATCCCCTTATATCAGGGTTCATTCGTACCGTGGCAAATAGAGGTTCAAGGGATAGCACGAACAGGAGCGGGGATAACGGACATCCCTGCCTTGTCCCGTTTTTCATCTCAAAGGGTATAGACAATACGCCATTTATTCTTATGGTTGCTGTTGGGTGATGGTATAAGGTTTTGATCCACCGGATCATTCTTGGACCAAATCCCATTGTTTCAAGGGTCTGTATCATGAGCCCCCAGTCTACCCTGTCGAAGGCCTTTTCAGCATCAATCGATAGGAGTAGACCCGGGGGCCCATTTTCTTTTATCCTCTGTAGGAGGAGAAGTGTCCTTACACCATTATCTCTTCCCTGAATTCCAGGGGTGAAACCCACCTGGTCAGGATGTACCAGAAGAGTCATCACTCCTTTAACCCGACCAGCTAATACTTTGGCATATAGTTTTATATCTGCGTTCAGCAGCGAAATGGGCCTATAGCTGGAGCACCTCGTCCCATCTTTCCCCTCCTTCAAAATGACTGTGATAATTGCAGACAGAGCCTCTCCATCCATTTTGTATTCTGCCCCAAGGCCATTCATGTACTGGCAGAGCCTTGGGATGAGAATATCTTTAAACTTTTTATAGTAATACGTTGTAAACCCATCCGGGCCAGGGCTTTTCCCTTTGGCCATGTCTGCAAGGGCCCTACTTATTTCCTCCTCTGTTATTGGGGACTCAAGTGTCTCTCTCAAGTCTTCAGGGATTTTGGGTAGTCCAGCCTTTTCTAAAAAGTCATTTATTTTGTTTGTTTTTTCTCCTGCCTGTCCCCTATCAGATGCTACTGCATACAAATACTAATAATAATTTTTAAATGTCTCCGCTATTCTTTTAGTAGAATAGACCATCTTTTGTTTGAATTTTATCTATGTAGTTTAAAGATTTTTTCTTTTGCAACATTCGGGCTAGATTCCTACTGGCACTGATATCTTTCTTTGGTTATTCTGTTGAAGGCTCTTGTTGTTTCCTGTTCTAAGAGATCCTTCAGATCCTCTCTTTTCGAGACCAACTTTTGGTGTATTTCGGTACGATTCCCCTGATATTTCTTATGTTCCTGCTCCATTCTAGAGATCTCTTCTATTAATTTTATTATTTTCTCCGATCTCTCTTTTTTTTTCCTTGATCCTGCTTTTATCAAGATCCCCTTATGTAGGCCTTGTGGGCCTCCCACAAGGTTGACCCCGACACCTCTCCTGTATCATTATTTTCAAAATAATATTCTAATTCCTTTCTCACTTCTAAGGTCTCCTCATCCTGAAATAGTTGTTCATTTAGGCGCCAAGCGTGAGGCTGTCTTATAATGCCTGGAACTACCATCACCATTTTAACAGGGGAATGATCAGAGAATATTGATATTTCTATACCAGAATCTTTCACCCACTCTATCAGTCTGTGATCCACCAGTATATAATCTATCCTTGAGTAGGTCCCGTGTACAGGAGAGAAAAACGTAAAATCTTTTTTTTTAGGATTAAGAATCCTCCATATGTCCACTAATTGACATACATGTAGTTTATATTTTTTCCTTTTCAATTGAACGTTACCTGTCTCCTGTACACGGGACGTACTATCCAGACTGGGGTCCATACAGAAGTTCGTATCACCCATCAGAATCACGTACCCGCTCTTGAAATTCGTCAGCTTTCCTAGAATGTCTATTAAATATTTAATCGGGTTCCTATTCGGCGCATATATATTTGCCAATGTACACTCCATTCTACCTAGTTTACCTTTTAGGAAGAGGAATCTCCCCTCAGGGTCTGTCAGCCTATCCACTAATTCAAATCTAATACCTTTCGCAAACCCTATCGCTACACCTCTAGCTCTCTTTGTGATAGTATCCCCATAGTACCATGTTGGGAAATGAACCAAGTGTAATTTGACATCATGGGAAAGGTGAGTCTCTTGTAAGAAGACCACCCCTGCCCCATGTCACCTGAGTTCTTCCAGGATCTTGTGTCTCTTATTGGGAGTATTTAGGCCCCTAACATTGTAGGTCATGAAGGTTAGTGTTGTCTCTTCTTCTATTTTTCCTAAAGTTAGTGGCCCTTTATTTGGCTTTCAACAGGACAGTCATATTTGTTTAAAAAATACCAGAGGATCCCCCCCTTATCACATGCCCTCCCTAAGCCCCCCTCCCCCCCCATCTCACCGCCCCCCATCCCCCCAACCCAACCCCCCTTATCCCACCCCCCATACCCAGCCACCTCCCTTCCTCCCCTCCTCCCCCCCGACCCCGCTCAGGCCTTGGTTCCACCTTTAGGTCTCTTCTGGTGAACCTCAAATCTTAGGGTGAGGCTCTGACCGCGACCCCTGTTGTCCTTATCCCTCATCCCCTCCTCCCCTGTAAGAGGGAACAAGGGGCAGGACCGAGCTCACGGAGAGGAAACCTGGCACCCCAGTGACCCTCAGGCTTCTCAGGTTCCCCCTATCGTATTTGGGGTCTCCCCTCCCCATGTTCCTACAACCCCCCCCACCCAGCCTAAATAAACTGCACACCTTCAAGCTCTCTGCCAGTGATCACCCTCCACCCTCACTCCCCTCCATTCTTGTCCACCCGATATATTTGGCATTGGAATCTCAAGGTTTTTACAAAAGTCTGGGAGTTCTTCTAAAAATTTCAATCAAACTGTCCTTCCCTCCTTCTGTACTACCAGAGAGGCTGGAAACCCCCAGTTATATTTAACATTAGCAACCCTCAGCTGTTCTAGAAGAGGCTTCAGCTGTCGCCTCCGAGCTAAAGTTCCGGCAGATAAGTCCGTGAACACCTGGAGGTTTCTTTCCTCATACTGTAATGGGGGAGCTCTTCTTAAGTTGCTCCATATTTTAGCTTTATCTTCATATTGATGAAATTTTATTATAACATCTCGGGGTGTCTCTTCTTTCAGACCCGGGGGTTTCCTTACTCTGTGGACTCGATCTATCTTTAGCTCATATTCTTCACTTCTACTCAAAAGTGGGGTGAATATTTTTTTCATTTTTATCTCCAAGTCTTCCCCCTGCTGTTCTGGTAGGGCTCAGATCCTTAAGTTTTGACGTCTGTTATGATTCTCTTGGTCCTCTAACCTATAGAGGAGTTCCCTATGAGCCAGCTGTAGTTTACTAACTTGTGCCTTTAACTCCCCAATCTCCTGGGCTTGATGTCCTGTTTTTTCCTCGACCTCTTCCACCCTCTTCAACAAGTGGCCCATATCCCCTCTTACGTTGGCGATCTCACTTTTGATAGAGTTTTCAAGTTTAGAAAACATTTCCAACATTTCTAATTTAGTTGGCATTTGTGCCATACTGCCTTGGTCTTGGGGAGTGGTTGGGTTGAGTACCGTTTCAATTCCAGTACCTTCTCTGGGCTTATCTCCCTGGGCCCCTTTAGATTTTGTCCCCTCTTTTTTTCCCCTTTTATGTTCTCCTGTTTTTTCTCCTCTCCTGGACTTTGGGGACTCTTTTCTTTTAAATACTTCTGGATTGAGCTTGTATTTAAACTTTCTCTGGGGGACTTAAATTCAGTTGTTCTCGGTGTCCTCCCTCTCATACTTCTTATTTCTGATCCCTTAGCTGGGCTTTTCCTGGGAAGGCTTTATGGGAGTACCTGTCTTTATTGTTGCCTCTGGTGCTAAATTGAAGAAATTGCTCCTTCAGTCCGGTGTCATTCCCTTCAATAGCTATTTATCATATCTCCACTACCGGTTACTTCCTGAGGACGGAGAGACAAGCTGTCCACCCTTGTCGGTCAACACTTTGAAAATAAGCTTGTCAGTCCTAATAATCAAGTTCACAGTCTTCTTTCCCCTGCTAGGGTGCAATCAACTCCACTGGAGGCACTGATTAACAGTTAACATTTACAAGTTAGCCCCGTATGTAATATTGCTTATTCACATGCTGGTTTGTACTCTTCGTTATGTAAAATTAAAATAATACCTTTTCAGCCTGCACCACACCGTAAGGGCTATACAAATCAAATATCTATTACCTTGTAGAAGCGTTCATTCTTCTTGTTGCATTATCTGTTGGTGTTACCTGATCCTTGTTAACATGCTGCTTCCGACTTGCACTCCCTTTATTTTCAGACGCTGTGGGCAGGACTTGCTACACTGCATTCATGCGTTTTCAGCTATTGAACAGTGGGGCCAGATGAAAAACCACCAAGCTGGGATGCCGAGAGAGGCGAGGGGGGGGAGACAGGAGAGGAGAGGGGGGAGGAATCAGCTGCAGGTTACAGCTCCGGAGGATTCGCTGTACACTCCGCCCGCTTACCGCCCGTCTCATTCAGCAGCCTCCGGTCCCTTCCCCTCAGCATGGAGCGCTGTGCCGCTGTACTGTCAGAGACTGGGAGGCTGGTGTGAGCCCTCTCAGAAGCCTTCATCCACCGGTGTGCCACGGACTCTCACCCCGCTCGGCTCCCGGTGCTCCTCCATGGGCTCGCACACACGCCGCGTCAGGCCCCTCCCCTCAGGCGTGCGCATCCCTCACGTCCGCATCACCAACTCCGTGACCGCAAGTGCATTTTTAAGTGCACTGAAAGTGCACTTGGAAGTGCAGTCACTCTAAATCTAAGGGGTAGATCTGAAATGAGTGGAAGCTCTGCTGATTTCATCTTCCAATCATGTGCAAGCTAAAATGCTGTTTTTTATTTTCCTTGCATGTCCCCCTCAGATATACAGTGACTTTACTTCTAAGTGCACTTCCAGTGCACTTTCAAGTGCACTTGCAATGCAAAGTGGATTTTCCTTTAGTAAATAACCTCCAGTTTGTCAACATGTGCCATCTCACATTATGGGTTATCAATGTACGCGTTTTTTGGGTGCAACCCCTGCCTCCAAACTAAAGTAGGTAAGAGGAAGGGGTTGCACCCCCAAAACACGTCCATTGATCCCCCATGATGGGAGCTAGCACATGCAAAACCACTTTGCACTACAAGTGCAATGCAAGTGCACTTGTAGGACAAAGTGGATTGTCCTTTCTGAAATAAGCCCCAGTGTGTCAACATGTGCTAGCTCCCATGATGGGGGATCAATGGACATTTTTCGGGGGTGCAAACCCTTCCTCTCACCTACTTTAGTTTGGAGGAAGGGGTTGCACCCACAAAAAAAGCGTATATTGATATCCCATGATGGGAGATAGCACATGTTGACACACTGTGTTTTGTGGCTTTAGCAAAATAGATGTAGGGAAAATACACACATTTTAGGCAAGGGATCATGAGGGAAATCCAAATTGTAAGTCCCAGTTTGGCTTTTAGAGGGGTGAGATCACCCCCATCTGATGAAGGCAAAATCAACACAGTTTTGACATACTAATGTCTCATATGTCCTTCACTTTAGCAAAGTCGAACTTTGCCCCAAAAAAGGCAAATTTATGTCAAACATACATGTTATAAACCATGATGTTGGTTTGTTCCAAAACGGTTAATAAAGCATATGTGAAGGTGCTTGGAGAAAATGTTTTATACTCAACAATGTGTGGCTTCTTATTTCAATGCTCAATACCAGTTTATTTTTGAAGTTGGTATAGTTACAGTGAGTATGGGGGTTATTTATTAAAGGCAAATCCACTTTGCACTACAAGTGCACTCTCAGTGCAGTTTCAGTGCAATTTCAAGTGCACTTGCAGGATTTGCCTTTAGTAAATATCCCCCCACTGTGCTGTAAAATTTGCCAAAATAAGGCCATTTTACGGACTCCGAGCAATTAATTCATGGAGTTGAAAAGGATGATTATTTTTATCATTATGCATTACATACATTAACAACAATAACATTGTGTGTAGCAGACCCACAGCACAACATAATAGTTAGCTGAAGAAGAGATTGTCACCTCATGTATCAAATAAGTTACGTTTGCACTATTGAAAAAATGGCCAAAAATAAAATGACCTAGGAGACATAGAAGAAACACAAACAGTAATTCAAATAAAATATGATTTTAGTTTTTCAAAGAAAATTATACAGCTTCAAGATTTGCTTGTAAATCAATTGCCTCCCTACCCATGAAGTACTCAACATAATTTGGCCAGCCTACGCGGGGGCTTTGGGGGGGCAAGCCAGGACCGCCACTTTTTTGTCAGTGATTGGTTTTGCCAGTCGCAACTGAGGCCAGATAACTGGCTGCATTCTTGCGAAGGTAATTGTGCAGAATGCAGCAGTACCTATCAAGACAATAGGAGAACAAAACTTTAAACAGTACCATTTGAAAGTATTCAGACAGACACTTGCATTACATGCTTTGGTGAATTAATCCATAAATATGAATACAAAAGAGGTATGTATAGCGTGTATTGGTTTGGCAAAGTCAGCAGATAGAGTTTTGGTATCGGCTGACTTTGCGGTTTGGGGGGAGGGTTAAAAATGAGTTTGAGCCCCCCAAAAAAGCCTCTTGCACTCTGCCTTAATTTAAGGACAACAATAACACTTGGACACATTTTAGGTGGTGTTTAGGGTAAGCACTACAATGGAGCTGACAAAATACATTGTTAAGTGACTAGGCTAGATGTATATGGGCCCAGGATAGCATGCTGGGGAGGTTAGTGAAGGCAAATATGCATGAAGGACAAATAAGGAGCATTAAAAGCTTACTGCATGCATGAGGACAAATAGGACATTCACAGCATATTACAATCATGGTAATTATGGAATGAAGAAATTAATAAAATACATTAGCAAACATTAAATACATAGAATATGATGTTAAAGGATAAAACTTACCCTAATATAGTCCTTCTGCAGGACTTGAATTATGGCATAACAGGCCTCTGGAATAATAATTCCCAGAGCCTGGGGGGGGAGATCCCAGTCGTGAACTTGGGTCCTGGAGACTTCTCCCCGTCGCCAAGTACTGCAAGGTGGCGACGAGCCTTTGCTCGGGAGAGATGGCTTGCCACATGCAGGTGTCCTGCTTCATAATATAAGGGGACAGTAAAGTCGGGGTCCGTCATCCAGAGATAAATTCCTGAAATCATCAGGATTAATTTCCTGGAGCTCCCGCAACAAAAGCATATGACAGAATTTGTCACGATTAAGCAACCAATTCTTGGTCCAAGAACTCCTTTTCCCCCTGTTCATCATCTGCAACATACTCCTCCGTGGCCTTATCCTCCAAGACCGACAAAGGGTAAACCCGGCCACGAGGGGTTATGGCACCAGGTTGAAGGTCAATTGCGCAATCATACGACTGGTGTGGAGGCAAACTACCTGCTTGACTTATGTCAAAGACATCACTAAAATCGTGGCACTCCTCTGACAGGGAGGAGAGTGAAGAGGTGCACAGGACCTTGGCTACCTTCTGGAAACATGACTTACTGAATTGTGGCGACCAGGAGAGAAACCTCAGCATGGAGCCAATCAAAAGAGGGGTTGTGCCTCTGTAACCAAGGATAACCAATAACAAGCGGAAACTTAGGTGAGGAAATAACTTGGAACTGGATTATCTCATGGTGAAGAGCCCCTATGGCCATGGACAACGGAACAGTCTCATGAGTCACATGGGCAGGCTGTAGAGGTCTCCCGTCAAGAACCCCAATGGCAAGTGGAGTGTCACGCAGCTGCAGTGGAATTGAGTGCTTCGAAACAAAGGCAGCATCAATGAACAGGCCTGCAGCCCCAGAGTCGATTAGAGCCTGTATCACGATGGACGACTCAGCCCAAGAAAGGGTAACCGAAACCAGGGGCTTATCCTTCAGGATAACTGGGGACGAAACAACGCCACCTAAGGTCTGTCCCTGACAGAACCTCAAGGTTCGGGCATTCCCTAGACGGGTAGGACAAGATTTCAAAAAGTGACCTGCCTGGCCACAATAAAGGCACAATCTCTCCCTCCTCCTAAGGGTTCTCTCATCCGTAGAGAAACGCGTGAAGACCAAGTGTTCTGTTTGATGGACATAAGGCACTTGGCAGCAGAAGCGGAGCATGTGTGAACATCAAATACCCTTTTAAAAGAAGTCACAAACTCAGGATAACTCAAGACAACAGTTTTTTGTGTCTCCTATAGAGGGTTTGCCCAGGCCAAGGCTCTATCAGAAAGCAAAGATATCATGAAACCTACTTTGCTTCTGTCCGTGGGAAACGTCTGGGGCTGCATCTCAAAGTATATCTCAACCTGGTTGAGAAACCCTCTGCTTTGGACTGGATCACCCCCAAATCGCTGGGGAAGCAAAGCGGAACCAGACATACCTCTTATAGAGGTAATACTCGAGGCAGGTCCCTGCACAGAGACTGGAGCAGCAGCAGGAACGGCCTGCAACACAGGTTGTACCAGAGCAGCCACAGTGGGAGATTCCAGGTGAGCCGTGTGACTCAGGAGCATTTGTAACGCCATGGCAAACTGATCCATGAGGTGATCCTGCTCATCCAATCTGGATTTTTTTTTACCAACAAGTATATTGACTGCATCTTCTGAATTCATGGCCTTCGCCTACTGTCAGAAACCATGGAATCAGAGCGAGACAGAAGTACAACTAAATCACACTTGTTTAATAATAATTAAAAAAAAAGGTAAACAGAGTAAACGTAGTCAAAACATAGCCAGAGTTCAGGAACCGGAGCGGATAGTCAGACATGCCAAAATGTCAGGGAGCCAGAGATGAGCGTAGTAGAACAGCAAGCAGAATCTGGAGCCAGAAGAAATGTCAACCAAGCAAGTCTCTAACAGGAACACAGGAGAGCATCTCTAGAGATGTGACCAAGGCGAAGGCAGAGAACATCTGGACTGGACGGCTTAAGTAGGCAGAACTGACAAGCAGGATAACAGGTGAGTCACTGTGGAGAGATAGGAGCTGGCAATTAGCCGACAGCTGAGTGACCGGCTCAGAGAAGGAACACTGATTTATTAATGAATGAAAGCTTGTGAACAATTTCATCATTCTATTTTGGTGGGTTTTAGGAAATTACAAATGTGGTACAGTGGAAGTTGTATTTAGGTATTGTGACTTAAATGTACAGTATATTGTACATTGCCAGGATTTCAACAAATTTCATAGAAGTTTACCTTCTATTGTTCTGTTGAAGCTGACGCACACATTCCAGTCATTTCTTATGTCCTGAAAGCTAAATGGGAAGATGTGGCTGCTATATTTACCTACTCATTTTCAATACTGTAAAATAGAAAAACTGCTTGGAGAATTGGAGAACGCATAAATTACATTTCTGAACATTTTCCTTACATGCACAATAGTATGCCATTAGTGTTGCCATGATGTCAAGGAAGCAACATTTGATTTTTGGAAATTCTAGAAAAAAATTATTGCTGGTTAAAATAAAACAGATAATTTTTAATAACCCATAAATACAAAGTGACTTGTACAGCAATTTCTATTGCCTCCTACCTACCCAGAAACATTAATAAATGATATACATTTATTAATGTTTCTGGGTAGGTAGGAGGCAATAGAAATAGGCACCACATCCCTTAACAGATAGAAATTTTTTACAAAAAGGAGGTGGAACTTTAAGGGTGCTAACAATGATCCAAGCATAATACAGTTAAAATATACAGTACATTTATTAGATTCCATGTTTAAAAGTTATAAAAACAAGAAAAATACTAATATGCATAGATATTGGTCAATAACATCAACCGTGGACATACAGTGTGCTGAGAAATTCCATTTTCATTATGCACTCGCTTCTACATGTTTCCCCAATCTTGGCTTCATCATGAAGTATTTTAGTGCTAGGAATACAACTGCATAGAAGTAACAATTAGAACATATATGCATAATAACAATTTGCAAACATCAATGCAAGTACAATATAAGAATTACCCACCACGCCTAGGGATCAGACCCAACCAAAAAATGAATTAGTACAGGGGTGGATCACAGCCACAAATGAGTAAATCAATGTTTTTGAGTGGAGTAATAATTGTAGTAGTTTCTCCCTTTAAGATAACAAAACAAGTAACATACTACTACTCCCAGTAATTTCACTATACTAACCCCTGGCCTATGTGATTGGTCCACAAATCCGGGGATGAATGTAGGGAAACTGTTTTAGCTTAATTAACTTTTTGGCTTACACGGAAATCAATAATACTATAAATATATATATATATATATATATATATATATATATATATATATATATATATTGTTTTTTTTGTTTTATTTTTATCCGGTAATCCTGCAAATCAAACAATTACTGTCCCTGGGTAGCTACATCATTCCTCCATTGTATCTATGGAAAAGATATGGTCATCAGCCTAGGCTGCGCTCCTTATATGGGCTACAAATGTGTCTGTAGCTTTTCATCTATATTACATGGGATGCAGGGCAAGCAGTAGAGTAAGGAAGATAGCTAGGAAAAAAGTTATTCTTTGGTGCAGCTCACAGGAAGTGACAAGGGCACTGCTTTTCTGACAAGATCAACAGGTACTTTCTCAGGTTGCTGAAAAAGTTCCTAGCTTGAAAAAAATATATACTGTATTTTTGTTCTTGTGTTTAGTTATCCTTTACTTGTGTAGCAATACATCTTCATCTAGACAGCCTCCTCTAGATTTGCTCATACACATGTAGCGCCCTGCTCCTGTTGATCAGGCACTTGCATGTAAATTTAGTGGGTTATCTGTTCTGTACATAGTTCAGATTCAATGATATGGCTAAATTAGCCTCTGTCCCAGCATTGGCTGTGTTGCGTGCAGTTCCACACTGTCATCTGTAGGTGTCATTGTCATCACAGGCCAGTGATGGAAGGGCAACAAGCTAATGTGTATTGAGTGTCCTTCTTCCCCAGAAACAGCCCAGTGGGAGTGGTTCACTGCTGTGCATTCTGGGAAAGGATACTTAAGGGGCAGATGCCATTTTGCTCTCTCTTTTGCCTCCTGGCCCAAGGTATGTGACAACTCCTTTTCTGTCTCGGGGCCCTGCTGGCCCGAGGCTATGTGACTACAAGTAGGCCCAGAAACTGTCTGGGGCCTTCTGGTTCAGAGGTGATCCTGTGCTGTCTGTCCTGCGGGAAGAAGCAGAGCAATTGAAAGATCTGGGGAAGGACTCATCTTGGAGAGGGCCGAGTGAAAGGCTGGTATCTCAAGAGGAGCCTGGTGACTCAATTGAAGGATGCATCCTAACCAATCTACCTCACAGTACTGCCGGATGGCTTAAAGGAATTATTGGTACTGTGTTGCTGTGTTCATTACTAATACTAAATCCTGTGGCAGAGGATCGCCCAACTAATACTAAATCCTGTGGCAGAGGATTGTCCAACTAATACTAAATCCTGTGGCAGAGGATTGTTCAAAAATGATTGTTCCTATCAAGTCTGTGGCAGAGACTTATGTCCGTGCATCATTCCGGCTGCTAGGTCAGTGAGAGAGGCCTATCCAGGTGAGCAAGATCTGTTGACTGAAGGAGTACTTATCTACGTGATCTAAAGGTTCCTCAGTTATCTGCACAAGGTATCTGAACTTTCCCTTAAACCCTCCATCCCTCTACTGCTCAAGTTGTTTAATAAAAAGCATTGGAAAAAGAACGAAATTACTTGTGCATGTATAGGTGGGCACGAGGCCCAGTATAGACTCTAAGTTTCTGGTATGGTGAACTGTGAGTGAGGGGTGACGGCAAAGACCAAAAATAATAAACTGCAGCTCCTTCGGGGGTAAGTGCTACACACACAAAACTAAAAATGCAAGATCTGACTGTTCTACAATTTACATCTGGATTGTTTGGAAGGGCAAAATGTATAAGATAGCTGCCCTTATATACTGGATTTCCTTCCCCTGGAATAGCTGTACTGTAGGTATAGGATAGTATATATGGAGATTTTCTATTTTTCTTTTTTTATATTATTTGTTGAATTTGATGTACTTTTGTGCCTTTTATGTGTCTTTTTTTTAACCTATCAGGGCCAGGCTTTGAGACCAGTACTTATAGCAGTAGAAAGGTTCACACAGACCAGCAGGATGAATATACAAGCAGGTCCCCCTGGCATGTGAAGCTGTCTCACATAAGGCACAAGGTCTAAGCATTAACGGGCCTTCAACAGAGCTCCTGATGGTGGAGTTTCACAGGTTGCAGTTCTCAGGATCACCCCACAAGTAGGTGAGCAAGCTGTTCTGGTAACAGATGAAGCAGGTAAGGATCAAGCAGAAGTGTAGACAAGGAACAAGCCAAAAGTTGGTAATGAGTGGTAGTGAAGATACAGAGGGCAGCAGCAGCACAAGAGAAAAATATTGGCTGGAGAAGAAGGCAATCTGGCAAACAGGAAGAGCAGAGACAGGACTTAAATAGGAACTTTGTGGGAGAAGCAAGGAGTTCAAGGTTCAACATAAACAATATAGAAAATAAAGTTACCCAAGGGATCAGGCAGGGAGCTGTCCAGCATTTCATGTGGCAAAGTAAGAGGAGAGCTACTGCTAGACGCAACAGAGGTTCTGGGTTCAGATCTGGCCCCTAAAACTCACTATTGCCTCGTTTCCACTGAGCGGATTGGTTCGGTTCGGTACAGTTTGAATGGCCTAAAATGGTCCGGTCTATTCTGGTGAGCGTTTCCACTGCAAGTGGGACCACAAG
Source organism: Aquarana catesbeiana (assembly GCF_042186555.1). Lineage (NCBI taxonomy): Eukaryota > Metazoa > Chordata > Amphibia > Anura > Ranidae > Aquarana > Aquarana catesbeiana. The sequence continues at coordinate 172,341,565 of NC_133331.1, read as the reverse complement.
GGGCCATACAGGGTTTAGAAAAAATGCTAGTGTGATGTCATATTAGTGCGACAGGAAACCTGAGAATCAACAACAATGGAGGTCATCCAGCAGCTCATCTTTTCTCTAGTTGCCTTTTGGTAGAGAAGGTTGCGAGCGGCAATAAGAAACACAAAAGAAAAGAAAACGTCTAGCTTGGATATGTAGCCGAGAGGAGAAGTACACCTTTATGCGGCAAAGACAAAGACGGCAGCGCTATAGGGTAAGCAAATGACCCACCTACATGATACACACTGACCTACCTACCTGACACACTGACCCACCTACCTGACACACACACACACACACTGACCTACCTACCTGACACACACACACTGACCTACCTACCTGACACACACACACTGACCTACCTACCTGACACACACACACACACTGACCTACCTACCTGACACACACACACTGACCTACCTACCTGACACACACACACACACACTGACCTACCTACCTGACACACACACACACTGACCTACCTACCTGACACACACACTGACCCACCTACCTGACACACACACACACACTGACCCACCTACCTGACACACACACACTGACCCACCTACCTGACACACACACACTGACCTACCTACCTGACACACACACACACACACAATGACCCACCTACCTGACACACACACAGACCCACCTATCTGACACACTGTCCTACCTATTTGAAACACACACTGACCCACCTACCTGACACACTTACCAAGAATAATGAAAAATGTATATGTTGTATAAATATGTTTTTTATTTTATGATCTGTTACCATCTGTGTTTGTTATTTTTTTAGATGCTTCTCCTCTTGACAAAGCAGCGCTGCTGACCAGTCATTTGGGCTCTCCCCCGCGCCAATGAGTGGTGGGATGTGACCGTCCCGGGATTCACACACACACAGTGGGTGTACAATTTCAGAATGTCTGAGGAAACCTTCTCATACCCTTGTACAAAGCTACGTCCAGCGATGGAGAAGCAAAACACTAACTTCAGAGCCAGTTTGCCTGTGAGGAAAATAGTTGCCATTGCACTGTGGAAGCTGGCTACCAACAGTGAATACCGAAGTATAGGTCATCTTTTTGGTGTCAGTAAATCCTCTGTGTGCCGGTGTGTGCAGGACTTCTGTAAGGCTGTCTGCATATTGCTAGCTCCTGAAATTGTACATTTTCCAGACAGGGAAAAACTTAAAGACATGGCAGACTACTTTGAAAACAGGTGGGGCCTTCCACAGTGTGTTGGTGCTATTGATGGCTCACACATACCAATAATAGCACCACAAGAATTCCACACTGACCAACAGAAAAGGCTGGCATTCCATCATCCTCCAGGGAGTAGTGGATGAAAAAGGACTGTTCTGCAATGTGAATGTAGGAAAGCCTGGGAGTTTGCATGATGCTCGGGTTCTACGATTGTCCACATTTTGGGATTGGGTTGGCCAGGGAGGCCTGTACCCTGTTTGCACTAAGAACATTTGTGGGGTGAATGTTGGCTATTATGTGCTTGGGGATTCTGCCGACCCTTTACAAAATTGGCTCCTGAAACCATTTCCTAACAATGGCCGCCTGACACCAGAACAGCAAATCTACAACAAGAAAACATCCAGGGCACGGGTCGTAGTGGAAAATGCTTTTGGAAGACTTAAGGGTAGATGGCGGTGTCTTATGAGGAGGAATGACAGTGACATCAAACTTGCCAAATCCATGGTGCTTACTTGCTGTGCTCGTCACAATCTTTGTGAAAGTCATGGATAAGACTTCCACTAGGATTGGAATACGTATTCAGAAGAGCCAGTACTAGTGATAGCAGCACAGGATATGGAAGAAGAGTGCAGTAAAATACGTAAGGCTCTGATGCAGCACCTCAACGTTTAATTTCTTACCATTCATTTTTACAAGTTTTAATAAAGTATTACTGTATTGTTAATAAAGTGTTACATTAAATCAGACATACTCAAAAAAGTCTCTCATGATTTTTATTTCACAAAGAAAAAATTTCTATATAACCTAGAAAGTCAAAATGTGAAAAAATATTTAAAAATAAGCTTTTTTTTATAAAAACTTAACTAAAATTTTTTTAACGAAACGTGTACAAGTGTACAATTCCTGTGCTGCATGAAAGGCCCTACTATCTGGGTGGTAACCTGGGATCACGACTGGCTCCAAGCACTTGAACAAGCTGACCCAGGACACCAAGGAAGGCCCTGGTTGAAGGTAGCCAACTGCTCCATCTGCTGCCGGGCGATTTCTGCCTCCTGGTGCATAGCTTCCTGTGCATCCTGACGCAGTGCCTGAAATCGCCTCTCAGAAAGGTTCTCAATCCTTTCCAGCTGCCTTTCCTCTGATGCCTGCATATCCTCCATGACTGTGCGCAGATCCATCTGCAACCGTTTCCTTTCACCTGTAATATACAAAAGACCAGAATAGTTTTTTGAAGCATCAGTCCCACCACTGTAACCCCCTTTCTCATCTACCGCACCAGACTGTACCCCCTGCTCTCCTGTCCCACCCCTGTTCCCCCTGATATTCTGCCCCACCTATGTTCATCCTGCTCATCTGCTCCAGCAATACACCTCCTTTCACATCTGCCCCACTGCTCTTCTGTCCACTGCTGAACCCCCTTCTCATCTGTTCCACCACTGTACCCCCTGCACATCTGCCACACTGCTGAACCCTCTTCTCATCTGTTCCACCACTGTACCCCCTGCACATCTGCCACACTGCTGAAGCCCCTGCTCTTCTCTTCCACCACTGTACCCCCTGCAAATCTGCCACACTGCTTAAGCCCCTGCTCATCTGTTCCACCACTGTATCCCCTGCACATCTGCCACACTGTTGAAGCCCCTGCTCATCTGTTCCACCACTGTACCCCCTGCACATCTGTCACACTACTGAAGCCCCTGCTCATCTGTTCCACCACTGTACCCCCTGCACATCTGTCACACAACTGAAGCCCCTGCTCATCTGTTCCACCACTGTACCCCCTGCACATCTGCCACACTGCTGAAGCCCCTGCTCATCTGTTCCACCACTGTATCCCCTGCACATCTGCCACACTGCTGAAGCCCCTGCTCTTCTCTTCCACCACTGTACCCCCTGCAAATCTGCCACACTGCTGAAGCCCCTTCTCATCTGTTCCACACTGTATCCCCTGCACATCTGCCACACTGCTGAAGCCCCTGCTCATCTGTTCCACCATTGTACCCCCTGCAAATCTGCCACACTGCTGAAGCCCCTGCTCATCTGTTCCACCACTGTATCCCCTGCACATCTGCCACACTGCTGAAGCCCCTGCTCTTCTCTTCCACCACTGTACCCCTTGCACATCTGTCACACTACTGAAGCCCCTGCTCATCTGTTCCACCACTGTACCCCCTGCACATCTGTCTCACTACTGAAGCCCCTGCTCATCTGTTCCACCACTGTACCCCCTGCACATCTGCCACACTGCTGAAGCCCCTGCTCATCTGTTCCACCACTGTATCCCCTGCACATCTGCCACACTGCTGAAGCCCCTGCTCTTCTCTTCCACCACTGTACCCCCTGCAAATCTGCCACACTGCTGAAGCCCCTGCTCATCTGTTCCACCACTGTATCCCCTGCACATCTGCCACACTGCTGAAGCCCCTGCTCATCTGTTCCACACTGTATCCCCTGCACATCTGCCACACTGCTGAAGCCCCTGCTCTTCTCTTCCACCACTGTACCCCCTGCACATCTGTCACACTACTGAAGCCCCTGCTCATCTGTTCCACCACTGTACCCCCTGCACATCTGTCACACTACTCAAGCCCCTGCTCATCTTTTCCACCACTGTACCCCATGCACATCTGCCACACTGCTGAAGCCCCTGCTCATCTGTTCCACCACTGTATCCCCTGCATATCTGCCACACTGCTGAAGCCCCTGCTCTTCTCTTCCACCACTGTACCCCCTGTACATCTGCCACACTGCTGATTTATTTTAAGCACAATTACAACTATCATCATGTCTTACCAGTGTGCTGGGGTGCATTGGGCGTACTCTGTGGTTGGCTACTCTGTGGTTGGCTTGAGGAAATAGTACTGGTGCTGCTGAAAGAGGTTGAAGGTCCATCATCGGAAACGTTTGATGCATCATTGGAGACTCCATCACTTGTTTCTGAATATGCACATATGGTTATATATATTTTTTAAATGGTTAGCAGAGCAAAATCCTATGTATAATAAAAAAAACTCACCAAAGGGGTCTATCATGGATTCCAACATTGAAGTTGCAGAGTCCAGACCTCCCTCCCTGCCTTGGTTTGCCTTGCTTTGCTGGCCTATGAGCGTAAATGGCATCCATGGGGTCGTACCACTTCCAAGTACTCCGACTGTTTCCACTACGGCTGTTGTCGTCCTTAAATTTTTTATACTGGCCTTTAAGCTTCTTAAGCTTTGCCCTACACTGACCCGACGTGCGTTCAAATCCCTCGGCTGCCATCCGCTGAGAAATATCTTTGTACACCTTTTCATTCCTTACTGATCCATCAAGCTCACTCTGAATAACGCTATCACCAATTATGCTTAGGAAAGTAGATAGTTCCTGTGATGACCAAACACGGCTGTTGTTAGCAGGCATCCTTCTCCTTTAATTCTCCTTTATATGCAGTTTGTTTGGCACTTTCCTTTGACATCATCATAGCACAGCAGAGGGTTTTGTGTCAGCCAATCAGTGGAAAGTATCGTGTGACGCCGGTAGCTCCGCCCTAACCGAACCGTTCCATTTTCTATGGCCCACATCTGAAGCAGGACCCTGAATGGAGCGGTACGGTTCGGTTGTATGGGCCGCTTTCGGAATGGAAACACCCAAAGTCATACAAGTCAGGGTTAGTTTATAAAAAAATATCCAAATATTTGACGATCCTTAGGAGCACCATCAAATCTATCATAACCAAATGGAAAGAACATGGCACAATAGCAAACCTGCCAAGAGACAGCCGCACAGCAAAACTCACGGACCGGGCAAGGAGGGCAATAATCAGAGAGGCAGCACAGAGACCTAGGGTAACCCTGGAGGAGCTGCAGAGTTCCACAGCAGAGACTGGAGTCTCTGTACATAGGAAGACAATAAGCCGTACACTCCAAAGAGTTGGGCTTTATGGCAGAGTGGCCAGAAGAAAGCCATTACTTTCAGCAAAAAACAAAATGGCATGTTTTGAGTTTGCGAAAAGGAATGTGGGAGACTCCCAAAATGTATGGAGGAAGGTGGTCTGGTCTGATGAGACTAAAATTGAACTTTTTATCCATCAAAGAAAATGCTATGTCTGGCGCAAACCCAACACATCACATCACCCAAAGAACACCATCCCCAGTGAAACATGGTGGTTGCAGCATCATGCTGTGGGGATGTTTTTCAGCAGTTGGGACTGGGAAACTGGTCAGAGTTGAGGGAAAGATGGATGGTGCTAAATACAAGGATATTCTTGAGCAAAACCTGTACCACTCTGTGTGTGATTTGAGGCTAGGATGAAGGTTCACCTTCCAGCAGGAAAATGACCCCAAACACACTGCTAAAGCAACACTTGAGTGGTTTAAGGGGAAACATGTAAATGTGTTAGAATGGTCTAGTAAAAGCCCAGACCTCAATCCAATAGAAAATCTGTGGTCAGACTTAAAGATTGCTGTTCACAAGCGCAAACCATCCAACTTGAAGGAGCTGGAGCAGTTTTGCAAGGGAGAATGGGCAAAAATCCCAGTAGTAAGATGTGGCAAGCTCATAGAGACTTATCCAAAGCAACTTGGAGATGTGATAGCAGGAAAAGGTGGCTCTACAAAGTATTGAGTTTAGGGGGGTGAATAGTTATGCGCATTGACTTTTTCTATTATTTTGTCCTATTTGTTGTTTGCTTCACAATAAAAAAAAAAAAAAAAAACATCTTCAAAGTTGTGGGCATGTTCTGTAAATTAAATGATGCAAATCCTCAAACAATCCATGTTAATTCCAGGTTGTGAGGCAAAAAAACACGAAAAATGCCAAGGCGGGTGAATACTTTTGCAAGGCACTGTATATATATAACACTTTTTTAAATGAAATTTTCTTTATTTTTTTATTCATTTTTGCCAATAAGTAGCATATGTATGATCACCTTAAGATTTGCTTTCCTTTGATTACAGTTGTCACTGGGGCGAAAGCAAAGACTAATTTTTTACATAAAAAGCAAGGGATAATGGTTAAAAATTACTCCAGTATGACAGCCAGGGAACATGACAGTGGAGCGAGGAGTACAGGGAGTATAAATCATTCTACAACTCTAATGCCTACCTCTAAGGAGGAATATATAGTTCTAGGCATTCATAATAAAATGCTGAAGAGCAATACCGTAGTCTCTCTCACTCTCTGATTGCCTCACAATAGTAATACAAATGTGGCTGATATTTAACATATGTAGAAAATAATTTAAAAAGGATGTCAAAATAATCTAAAACAAAAAGAAATGGTTTCCTTTCAAATTGAACTCCATGCGGACAGATAAAAACACCATTCAAACACATACTGTATATGGGAGCTTTTTTCAGAAACAGACTAGTAAGCTCATTTCTCTACTGTCCCCTCCTATCAGCAGGTAGAAATTATTTCCCAAAGTATAGTTACTTCCCCCCAGGGTGTGTGAAGTTCAGTGGTGCCGCCCTTTCCCCTTAAAAGGTAAATAAGTAGTAGAACAGGGGAGTTTGGGAACGAGGAGGTAGCCATATCACAGAGAGCTGGGGAGCCTTTCCCTTTGCGAGAGATGCCAGGAGGCCTAAGGCCTGAAGAGGACATGACAGAGAAAGTTAAGTGAGCACCACAGCAACCCCTTCTAAGAAGCATTAGTGGAACTTTTGTAATTTGCTCTAGCCATGTTCTGGAAGTTACACCATGCTATTTGAACCCTTTAGTGCAAACACTTAGTAATGTAAATTACATATTACTAGAGAAGAGTCATGAAACATTATGTGAGCTGTTAAATATTACAAAAAAGCCAATACAGTTTACCTAAGAGATGTTGATGGCTAGCTGGAAAGAAGTTTACCCTCCTAGAGGTGGCTTAGGGCCCCTCAAGTTGTGTTATGTGCCTGGTGGTCTGGGACCATGTGTCATTTGGGCCTTAGAAACAGATACTAACCTCAACGTCCTAGCTTAAACCATGGAATACGCAGAGCCCTTCAAGAATGTGCTCCAGGTGTAAAGAGGGGTCAGAGGGGATGCAGATTAGGAGGATGTAATGTACGGGGTCTTAAACTTCCCATGAACACGTGAGCAGATAATGAGGTATGCGTTGAGCACCTGGAATGAAAACTGGCTCCGCAACCCAATCCAGGGTCACTCATTTAACTGTAGGCTGTCGACTGGTGTAGTATCTAGGGGGTGCCTACAAGCATGCTTCTTGTTTGGTAGATATGTATATAGCACACTTGATTGACCACAAATACTGATTCTTTTTTTACCACTCCAAGTAGTGTTTTACAGAGGATTACAAAATGAAAGAAAATTCAGGTATTCACATTTAAAACTAGTTTTGTTCAAAGGTAAAAAAAGTTTAAAGTGATTAGATCTCTGTATGAATTGGTGTTTTTTTTATATCTGGATATGGTTCAACTTTAATTATGCACTGCTTCTGCTTGTGTTTGGTCTGTTTTGACAGCACAACAGTTCCAATTCTGTTTTCCCTTCTCCATAAAAAAGATATGAAGTAGCCTAAGCTTTATTTGGATTTAGCTGTTTATTAGAATGTAGGAGGCAGAATGTCACAATATCGCGTCTGCTCTCATCTTCTACATTATACTAGTGTCAGAGACAATGCAACAAGACACTGAAATCACCTTCATGTGTGATCTGTAATAGAGGGAGCAGACAGTGACACATATTGTTCAGAATACCAGCCATATTGAAAGAAAACAAGCAGCTGGCCCCTGCCCAGTCATTTATTCCTACTACTCCATCATATTCTGTCAACATCGTTGGCAAGCGACTCATTATATTTGTCAAAGAACAATTTACTTTATGTTTCAATATTTTTTCTCTTACACAAGCAATGGTACAAATCATGTTTTGCATGAATTCGATAGTTTTCTATATTTATTAACATAATAATGGTGGATAATGTGTTGGTATTAAGATTTTTAATTTATTAGTAAAGCTTGGCCCTAACTAGTGACTTATTTTGATGTATTTTATACTTAAAGTATATCTAAAAATTTAGCTGACAACATTTAGTTTGCAAAAGCACTGTGGAGTTAATTTACTAAAACTGAGGAGTGTAAAATCTGGTGCAGCTCTGATAGAAACCAATCAGCTTCCAGGTTTCTTTTGTCAAAGCTTAATTTAACATGCTGAAGTTAGAAGCGGATTTGGTTTCTTTTGCAAAGCTGCACCTTATTTTGCATTCTCCCGTTTTAGTAAATCAAATGTGTGTCATAAATAAATTCCTTTTCTTTAATTAATACAGAGGTATTGTAAAATAAGGAAGTAGAGCAGGGCAATCATCATAAAGAGAAGAAGAAGGCAATCAGAGCCGCAGGTATTCCAAGGCAGCCTTTAAGATGCAAGATTGTCAAAAACTGTCTCTTGTGGTTTTTACGTTTCAACACTTTTTGGTGAATGGGTAGGGGTACAATGTACCTGATACCCATTCACATAAGGCAGGGGGCTGAATCTGGGGGCCTCCTTGTTAAAGGGGGCTTACAGATTCTGATAAGCCCCCCACCCACAGACCCTGACAACCACTAGACAGGGTTGTTGAAAAGAGGCCCTTGTCCCCATTAGCATGGGGACAAGGTGCTTTGGGGTGGGAGCGCAGAGCCCCCCAGCCCGAAAGCCCCACCCTCCATGTTGAGGGCATGTGGCCTGGTACGCTCGTCCCCCCTTTTTCTGACCTGCCAGGCTGCATGCTCAGATAAGGGTCTGGTATGTATTTTGGGGGGACCCCACGGCAATTTTTTTTTTTAATTTTGGCGTGGAATTCCCCTTAAAATCCATACCAGGCCTACACCGTTTTTTTCTCATTTTTTTAATCTATATTGCTGGGAGCCAGCAATACATTACAGCTGCGAGCAAGTTTAACTGCTTGCCGACCAGCCGCCGTCATTATACTGTAGCAAGGTGGCATGATCCTACGAATCACCGTAGCTGTATGTCGACTTGGGAACTCGCCATTGTGGGTGCACGCAGGGGAGCCAATCAGCAGGTCCGGCGGACTCGATGTCCGCCTGCCACCTGCGATCATTCCCTGCAGTGTCAGAACGGGGATCTGTCCGTGTAAACAATTCAGATCTCTGTTCTGACAGGGGAGATCACATAGATCCTGTCTTTCTGCTAAGCAGGAAATGGATCTGTGTGTTTCCCCAGTGACACAGTCCCCCATACAGTTAGAAAACATCCGCAGGGAACACATTTAACCCCTTGATCACCCATGATGTTAACCTCTTCCCTGCCAGTGTCATTAGTACAATAACAGTGCATATATTTAGCACTGATTACTGTAATAATGTCACTGGTTCCCAAAAAAGTGTAAAAAATGTCAGTTAGGAGTCCGATTTGTCTGCCGCAATCGCTGATTGTCGCCATTACTAGTAAAAAAATAAATAAAAATGCCATAAATCTATCTCCTATTTTGTAGATGCGATAACTTTTGCACAAACCAATCAATATATGCTTATTGTGATTTCTTTTAGCGAATATATGTAGCAGAATACATATCTGCCTCAACTGATGAATAAAATATTTTTTTACATTTTTTGTTTCGATGCTTTCTACAAACCACTAATGGTTTGATTACAGCCCGCGAAACTGGAAGTGACAAATTACCGCTTCTGCTTTCTTAGACCATAGAGATGCTCGGGGCCCTTCTGGTCCCCAGTCAGCTCTATAGTCAGCCAAGGGAACCGCCGGCTGCAATCCTGGGTCCCCCAGTGGGATAGGAGAGCCCATGAAGACAGCAGAAGGTGGTGGGGAAGGGGGAACCTCTCCAGCCGCTTGTAAAAGCAGTCCAGTGGCTATTTAGCTGCCAGGACTGCTTTTAAAAGAAATAGCTTCCAAAAAAATTGATTAGTACAATGAACATAGAAACTTATCGGAATTTACGAAACTCATTCCAAAAACCTATGATAAAACAACATAATTTACTTAACATGAATCAGAAACTAAACACATTTTTCCATCATGCACATCTCTAACAGAGATTCTATTCTCTTATCTTGGGCAACACATTTATCATTCAATAGAGTAATAGAAGGTACAGCCTTCCCAAATGTAGTCTCTAACGCAGGGGTGCCCAAACATTGGCTCGCACCCTCTTATGTGGCCCACCACTTCCTGGTCTGGGATAGTGGGTCGGCAAGCCCAGATCGTGAGTTCCTGACCTGCCATCCCCGAGCATCAGTGTGAAGAACGGACGGCAGCCACCAGTTGTATCCAGCAGCCATACTCACCCAGGGGGGCAGCCAGCAGTACCCAGCAGCCCTACTCATCTAGGGGTACAGCCAGCAGTACCCAGCAGCCATACCCGCTCTAGGGGACAGCCAGCAGTACCTGCCAGCCATACCCACCCTGGGGGACAGCCAGCAGCACCTGCCAGTCAAAACCGCCCTGGGGACAGTCAGAAGTACCTGCCAGCCATACTCGATCTGGAAGACAACCGCAGCCACCAGCCATACCCGCCCTGGAAGAGAGCAGCAGCCACCAGCCATCCCCACCCTGGGGAACAGCAGCACTCACCAGCCATACACACCCTGGGGGACAGCAGCAGCCATCAGCCTAACCAGCCTGGGGGACAGCAGCAGCCGCCAGCCATACCAGCCCTGGGGGACAGCAGCTGCTGCTAGCCATACCCACCTTGGGGGGCAGCAGCAGTCGCCAGCCATACCTACCCTGGGGGACAGCAGCAGCCACCAGCCAGGCCCACCCAGGGGGACAGCAGCAGCTGCTAGGCATACCCACCCTGGAAGACAGCAGGAGGGATGAGCCGAACACCCCCCCGGTTCAGTTCGCAGCAGAACTTGCAAACAGGCAAAATATTAGTTCGAACACGCGAACACCATTAAAGTATATGTGACACGAACATGAATAATCAAAAGTGCTCATTTTAAAGGCTTACATGCAAGTTATTGTCATAAAAAGTGTTTGGGTACCTGGGTCCTGCCCCAGGGGACATGTATCAATGCAAAAAGAAGTTTTAAAAAACTGCCTTTGTTTCAGGAGCAGTGATTTTAATAATGCTTAAAGTTAAACAATAAAAGTGTAATATTCCTTTAAATTTCTTCCAAACACACACAACACACAACAAACCAAGTTTAGAGCTGTCCCCACTATACCTATTCCAACAGTAAACAGTCTGCATATATATTCCTCGCTTAAGGTGTTGCAGCTCTCCCAAAAGTCCACTGGGTGGTAGACATGATTCTGAAAATATATAAAGACAAGAGAGAGCGCACGCCAGCCCTAGTGTGTTATCGTTTAATAGATGAAGATAAGTGTATAAAAAAATGAGGGTTGCACTCACAAACATCCAGCGTTAAATGGCATAAACAGCTCCATAATAGCCTTCTCTCCTGGTCTGTAGGGATCAGTTAGCTCACAGCAACTAGCAGCGTGGTAAAGTATTTCAGTACAGCACAGACCGCCTGCTTCCTTGTAACACACACCGCCCAAAGCACTCGCACGGACCAGCCGGCGCTGCCTGACGTCACTCGTGGCCAGGGAGGGGATGCACAGTGATGCAGCTGACTCCTCTCGTAAGCTTCATGCAATTGCTAGGACAACATGTTTCGAAGGCGTGGCCTCCTTCTTTAGGTAACGCCTTTTTGTGAAATGGTAGGGGTACATTTGTACCCCATTACCAATTCACACAGGGGGGCCAGGATCTGGGGGTCCCCTTGTTAAAGGGGGCTTCCAGATTCCGATAAGCCCCCCGCCCGCAGACCCCCACAACCACCAGCCAAGGGTTGTGGGGATGTGGCCCTTCTCCCCATCAACATGGGGACAGGGTGCTTTGGGGGGCTACCTCAAAGCACCCTCCCAATGTTGAGGGCATGTGGCCTGGTATGGTTCAGGAGGGGGGGGCGCTCTCTCGTTCTCCCCCTCTTTTCCTGCGGCCTGCCAGGTTGCGTGCTTGGATAAGGGTCTGGTATGGATTTTTGGGGGGACCCCACACCATTTTTTTTTTTATTTTGGTGCGGGGTTCCCCTTAAAATCCATACCAGACCTAAAGGGTCTGGTATGGATTTTGAGGGGGACCCCCACGCCATTTTAAAAAAAAATTTGGCGCGGGGTTCCCCTTAATATTCATACCAGATCTGAAGGGCCTGGTATGGAATTTAGGGGGACCCCCACCCACGCCATTTTATTAAAAATTTTGGCATGGGGTTCCCCTTAATATCCATACCAGACATGAAGTGCCTGGTATGGAATTTAGGGGGACTCCCACACATTTTTTTTTTATTTTGGTTCGGGGTTCCCCTGTGGGGAAATCCCATGCCGTTTTTATCAATTAACTTTTATGTGTATTGTCGGACCGACAATTCATTAATGGCCGCGAGTAGTTTTAAATGACTTTTTTTCCTTTGAAATTTCATTTTGCTGTCAAACTGGGGAAACATGCGCCCCTTTACAGGCATACTATAGACACCCCCCCAGGTATGAAATTTAAAGGAATATTACACTTTTATTGTTTCACTTTAAGCATTATTACAGTTTTTCTCCATTGTTTTGGCTCACTTCTTGAAACAGAAATGACATTCTCAAAACAACATGGACAAATCTCCAAACCACTTGGCAATTGTTCACAACTGAATTGAATTTCTCATTCATTTCATCAAAATTGCAAATGTCTCAGTACATGTCTCAATGTCTTAGTACATCTTTCAAATGATTAAGTACAAGTAGCCTACATTTAGCACAATTTCCAAGTGAATAGATCTTGTTGATCTAAACTGATTGTCAATCCTCAGTCTAATGGTTGTTCTCTCCAAAACATGTCAGCGTCATTTCATTGTTTAAGTCATCACATGCACAACAGTCTGTTCAATTGTCAAAATTATTCAGGAACATAATACCATGAATACCATATATGAATCTCTTGGAACATTTGATAAAATGATTACAGCAATTGACTCTCAGGTGCAACTAGACCTTGACTAACAAAGGAGGAGTTGGAGTTGGTCTCAGATGACCAATCAAACAGTATGTTTAATTACCTGACAGGTGCTGTCCATGATTGTAAATGCTGCCAAACATGTATATATAGAGCTTGACCATGCAAGACCAGTACAATTTCTGAACATGGAGGCACCTGGCCAAGTAAATGAACAAGGGAAACTGCCTGCTCGAGGAAGAGGAAGAAGAAGAGGAAGAGGAGTAAGGGTGAGTGGTGGTGGAATAGGGGGAAGAGGCCGAAGAGCACGAAGACACTATGCTGTCCCTGATGAAATTCGGGCTACAATTATAGATCATGTCATCGACCATGGCCTCACAATGGTGGAGGAAGGTTGCCGAGTGCAGCCTAATGTGCCTCGCTCTACAGTCTTCTCTATCATCCAAACCTTTCGCAGGGAAAACAGGCATGTAGTCAGTCAATGATGGAATTATATAATGTATAGGACAGGACACTGTGCATTACGATTACATTGGTAACTCATTCTGTACGGAATACATAAGGTATAAATTACGAATGGAGTGTTGTCCTTTGAATTCTATGTCTAGGATTGGACAACAACCTGGCACGGGTGGCCGAGGAAAACTTCTCAATGAACAACAAGAACAAGAGATCTGTAACATGGTGTTTGCAAATAATGCCATCACATTGAGACAGATCCGCACTGCAAGACAATGCCATATTCCAAAATGTCAACTCTATAAGCATCTCCACAATAGCCCGCATATTGAAAAAGCATCAGATGACAATGAAGCAAATTTACAGGGTACCATTTGAGAGGAAATCTGACAGAGTGAAAGAGCTGTGGTACCAGTATGTACATGTAAGTCAGTCACTGGTTGTCCATCAAGATAACCTTTTTACAATTACCATAAGCAGTGGTTCCCAAAATGTATTGGTTTCAGTACCCACTTTACCTGATTTCTGAATCTAGGTAATCCAGGTATGAAAGTATTTGATTTACGTATCTGATTTATAAACATTTTGTCTAAAAACTGCAGCTTACTGTATGATGCAATTATCATTATAATCCTTATTTTCTTATGTTGAAGAATATAACATATAATACAGTAAGAAAAAGGGTCAAAGAGCTGCAATTACAGTAGTGCCTCCCATGTAAATCTATCTAATACTGTGGGTTTTACTGTAACATTTCAGTAAGTCTACTCGTTGATAATTTTTCCCTCCCCTTTCTGTCAAATACCCCCTGTAGTACCTCTGCATAGGGTACATGTACCCCAGGTTTGGAACCACTGGAATACTGGCCAGTAATATATTGAACTTGTGTAGAACATTCCTATGTAACTGTCTGTAACTGTAGTGTATGACTCTTCTGTATGACTGATTTGATGTTTTCTATTTTTACTCTATTGTTGAGAATAATGGCACTGGAAGGAAACGAGACCTCTCACATACTTGTGTATGTGGATGAGGCTGGCTTCAACCTGGCCAAGGGCCGAAGACGTGGCCGTAATTTTATTGGCCACCGGGCCACGGTGGATGTCCCAGGCCAGCGAGGGGGCAATATAACCATGTGTGCTGCCATTTCTGAGAATGGTGTGGCCACCCACATCTCCAGTCTTGGCCCATAGAATACACAGAAGCTCCTCATCTTCTTGGACCACCTTCATTTGGATTTGATCCCTGAAAATAAGAGAGGTCTCATAGGGCCTCACCTACCACAATATATAATTGTATGGGACTATGTGAATTTCCACAGTGGCCTGCTTATCAGGGCCTGGTTCACTGCTCATCCAAGGATGGATATGGTGTTCCTACCACCTTACTCTCCTTTCCTCAACCCTATTGAGGAGTTTTTCTCCGCTTGGAGGTGGAGAGTGTATGAGCATCGGGCTCAAGATCAGAGGTCCCTGCTTCATGCAATGGACGCTGCTTGTCAGGATATTACAGGAGATCAGTGTAGGGGATGGTTGTGACATGCACACCGTTTCTTCCCCAGTTGCATCGCAAGGGAGGATATACGCTGTGATGTTGACGAGAATCTGTGGCCAGACAGACAGCAGCATGTGGATGGGCAGGAGGGTGAGGACGGTGGCCAGTGAAGAGATGTTACAGTAGTTGTAAAACTCCAGCTTTATTTTCAGCATTGTAGGCTAAATGTAATTTTCCTTGTTTTATGTTTGTGTGTTTATATTTCCGTATATTATGCTGTATACATTTTCTTTTTACTCTGATGTATGGAAGTCACTTTGTGTGTGAATGATAATGGTTACAATACTGTAAAGTAATTTTTCCTTGGCAGTATGAGTGCAATGTGTGATGTCAATCCTTGGAGGCTACTCTTACCCTAAAATCTTTTCTTTTTTTTCAGTTTTATACACAATTGTATTCAGTTAGCTAGACAAAAACTGTACAGTAACCATTGTCAATGAAGGACTGGGCTAAGACTGAAAGGTGGACATGAGGGACATTTCAATGGTCCTCTGCCTTAGAGACAAAACATCTAAACATTTTGACTTGCAGTGCTTACACAATGCCAAAGGGATGAAGCATTTTGGGGGCACTGACTATTTGAATGAGAAAGAAATTTATTTTTGACACATGAGTGAACTGTTTTGGGAAAGATATGAGCTTTTGAAGGTGAACCATGGTGTTGTGCCAAACCATCCAGGTTATTTTGGCAAAAGCACCAAGAGAGTTGAGAACGTCTGGTCTGTTTCAAGAAATGAGCCAAAGCAATTGAGAAGAATCTTTGCCATTTTGGTAGCACTGACTCTTTATATGGGAAAGGAATATGGTTTTGAAGCATGAGTAAACAGTTTTGGGAGAGATGTGAGCTTTTGCACTTGAGTTATAGTGTTGTGCTGAACTAGGTTAGGACTTTATAATTTGTCTCCAGTGCCAAGATGTTGGGTGAAGATGACTTAGATATGAGCCATATATTAGACCAGTCCGTGTCTTCTAAAGTTCGTCCCAGGTCCTCCTCCCACCTCTGAACGTAAGAGGGTCTATTAAGATTTGCTACTCCATATAATTGATTATAAAGTGATGAAATTGTACCTTTAGCAAGTGGATCTTTTGTACAGATTGATTCAAAAATGGATAATTGGGATAATGGTGTATCCCCCTTTAGGAATGGTGTATAGAAATTTTTGATTTGGAGATATCTAAATATCTCAGAGTTTGGTAGATCATATTTTTCTCTAAGCGATGGGAATGAAAGGAATGATTTAGATGCTATGAAGTCATTTAGTGTCTGAATGCCTGATGTTGTCCAAGCTTTAAAAGAATTTGGGTAGATCCATGCCGGATAAAAGGCCGGATTTCTGATAAAAGAAAGGAGAGGATTGTGTGGAGATTGTAACTGATATTTGGTTTTTAGTTTATCCCAGAGAGATAAGAAGTGTTTAGTTATGGGATTATGAATTTTAAAGCGGTCTTTAGGATCAAGCCATAATAAATTTGATATTAATAGAGGGTCATTTTCTGAAGCCTCTATAAATACCCATAATGGGATTTCCTGTTTTGCATGGTATTTGGACAGACTGGCCAAATGTGCTGCTCTGTAGTAGTTAGTAAAATTAGGGTATCCCAGGCCTCCTTTATTTTTGGGAAGATGTAGTGTGTGTATAGGTATACGTGGTTTAGAAGAGCCCCATATAAACGAAGTTGCTCTTTTTTGTACTATTCTCAAAAAATAGGAAGGAATTGGAATAGGGAGGACTCTGAATAGATAAAGCAATTTGGGTAGAATAGTCATTTTGATTGCATTAATCTTCCCTATCCAGGATAAAGGAAGTTGCGACCATTGTTTTATTAGATTTGTGATCTGTCTTAATACAGGAGGATAATTGGTTGAGAATAAGTCAGAATGAGATGCTGTTAAATGAATTCCAAGATATGGGATTGATTTTTCTGCCCATGTGAATGGGAGTGCAGCCCTAGCCGGGATCAATTCCATGTTTGTGAGTGAAATATTAAGCACTAGGCATTTCTTAGGATTAATCATAAGGCTGGATAGGGCTGCAAATCCATCAAGAGCTGGTATTAAGTTAGGACCAGAGACCTGTGGTGATGATAGAAAAAGTAATATATCGTCTGCAAATATACATAATTTGTGTGTAATACCTCCTACTTCAATGCCAGTTATAGTTTGGTTTGTTCTGATGTATTGGGCCATGGGTTCGAGTATAAGGGCAAATAATAAGGGAGATAATGGGCAACCCTGTCGGGTACCTCTTTCGATATTAAAGGCTTCAGATTTGTATCCAGCATATTTTATATAGGCTTTGGGTTTATTATATAATGCTTTGATCCATGTTAAAAAGTGGGGTCCAAAACCCCATTTTTGTAATGAATATTGCATATATTGCCAGGATACTGTGTCAAATGCCCTCTTAATATCGAGAGATAGAAAACATAAAGGGATTTTCCGTTTTTTAATATGTGCCAATAACACTGCCCTGCGTATATTATCGCCTGCCTGTCTATTTGGCATGAAGCCTACTTGATCTCTATGTATTAATTTTCCTATAATGCTATTGAGGCGTTTTGCTATTATTTTTGCTAATAATTTAATATCGAGGTTTAACAGAGAGATAGGCCGATAATTCACACAGGAAGTATCATCAGAAAGGGGTTTTGGGATCATACAAACAATTGCCATTAGTGTTTCTTGCCGAAAAGAATGTCCATCTAGAAGTTTGTTAAAAGTTTCAGTGAGAATGGGAGAGAGTATTTCTGAGAATGTTTTATAGTATAAAGCCGAGTAGCCGTCTGGGCCTGGTCTTTTGTTAAGTTTTAGGTCTTTTATGGCGTTAGCAACTTCATCTATAGTTATAGGCTCATCCAAACTGCTTTTTTGATTCTGAGATAACTCAGGTAAGGTTATTTTTGAGAAGAAGGATTCAGCTTCTGTAGGATTAAATTCATTGTTTGTCTTGTATAAAGTTGCGAGATGTGAGTGAAATTTATGGACTATTTTAACTGGATTACAAGTGTAAACATTTTTTGATAATTTCAAACGTATTGGTTTGAAAGATTTGTTAGTTGAATTTAATGCCCAAGCCAAATATGTACCTGGTTTGTTTGTATTCATGTAGAAATTTTGTTTGGAGCGTTTGAGGGATTTATCAACTGACTCAGTGAGAAATAGATCGTATTCCAATCTAGATTTTTCCAGATGAGATTTTGTACTCTGAGATGGATTATCTTGAAATGATATGTAGGCTGCATTAAAATTGAGTTCTAGTTTTTTTGCTAGATTTTTGCGTTCCCGTTTAAATAGTGCCATTTGTCTTTGTATTGTACCACGCAAGACAGGCTTATGAGCTTCCCACAGTGTTATTGGGGAGATGTCTGTTGTATTATTAATTGATATGTATTCCTTTAAAGCTTGTTCAATGGCCATCTGATGTATTGGGTGTTTGAACATTATGTCCGGTAAGTACCACGTTGGGTCATGCGCTTTTGGTATGGCTGAGGCTATAGTAGTGTATACTGCATTATGGTCAGACCACGGAATCGGAATTATATCTGATGCAATAATTTCTGGTATCATTCCTATTGTTAGAAAAATATGATCTATTCTGGTGAAGGTTTGATGAGGGTGCGAGAAATAAGTGAATTTCTTTTTCATTGGGTTACTTTCTCTCCACGAATCTACCAGATTGTATTTGGAAAGAAGTTGAGAAAAAGGTAATCTAGAGGTTATTTTGGATGGTGTAAAAGGTGATTTATCTAGAAATGGGAGGAGGACCTGGTTCGAATCCCCACACATTATCACTGTTCCTATTTTGTGTGTATTAATCACTTGTAATATATGTGAGAGGAATGGTGTAGGTTGTTTGTTAGGAGTGTAGTAGGAAATCACCGTGATTGCTGTATCCATTATATAACCCATGAGTATCAGGTATCTACCTTCTGGGTCTTTAATTTCTGATGATAAGGTGAATGGTGTGGATCGGTGAAATGCAATTAGAGTTCCCCTTTGCTTGGTACAGGCAGATGCCGTGTAAATTTGTTGATAAAAAGGAGAAATATATTTTGGAGTAGAATCTTTGGTGAAGTGTGTTTCTTGGAGGCATACTATGTGAGCCTTCTTGTTATGGAAAGTACGGAAGGCTTTGGTCCTTTTTTGAGGGACATTTATTCCCTGAACATTCAGGGAAAGTATATTCAGTGGTGCCATGGCAATAGATCAAATAGTTTTGACTTACTTTTTGTTATGCAGAGCTGACTGCGCAGATCAACCTGTGTGGACTGAAGAGATGAATAGATAGAAAAGAAACCAGTGAATTCTGGAGTAAAGAGTAAACAAAAAACATATGAGATTAGATGATACATTGTATAAATTATTTTTTGCAAGTAATCACAATTTACCCGTGAAAGAGAATAAATATCTCTCTCAGGGGAATAAGTGCCTTCGTCACACTCCCACATAATATGGTTGGGAGAATGAGGAGGGCTAATGGGGGTACACGGATCTTCCGCTTACAGGAGAGAAGTGCTATGTCAAAAGACATCAAAATGATGTTTCATTAATTGGAGTGCAGAATATAGTTTTTGTTGAAATTATTTATTCCAGGGTGGTTGTATATGGTTAGTCTTGCCCTAGGCTAAATAATTCAGTTAGAAAGGTACTGTTAATAACTTTGGTATTGATGAAGATAGTTTGAATTATTTTGGGATTTTAACTCTTTTAGAGTAAACAATTACATATTTTATTCATATGTAACTGTTTAGATATGTTAACTCATAAAATTGAGGTTGTATTGCTTCAGATTAGAATAAACAAAAACATAATTCTAGGAACTAGTTAGGTAATAATATATTTGTTTTAAGAAAAGAAAGAAAAAGCTTCCATTACTTCTGGATTAT
Source organism: Aquarana catesbeiana (assembly GCF_042186555.1). Classification (NCBI taxonomy): domain Eukaryota; kingdom Metazoa; phylum Chordata; class Amphibia; order Anura; family Ranidae; genus Aquarana; species Aquarana catesbeiana. The sequence continues at coordinate 172,321,549 of NC_133331.1, read as the reverse complement.
TGAACATATTTGTCCTAAAAAGTAATAAATCAATTGTTATTACCTGATAATATATAACTGAACAAGAATTTCCTTATTTCACTTATATATTCTAAGGCTATATGAATCAGAAGTAATAAGAAATATAACTGGAATGTAACATGATCCCACACAGTGTGTGACTATCAGAATGCAGTTACATTCAGTTATAAATATAGGTTTTTTATAGAGAACCATCTCTTAGTATAATAAATGAAGAGATATCAGGAATTAGGATGTCAGTCCATTGAATCTTCTTGGTCCATGGATGATGTGGCATAATGGCCTCTTTTGTGAGAATGATGATTCCCATTTTATTCTGAAATTTTCTGGGTGCTGCCTGAAGGTGAAGATGACGCCATTCTTCTGCGTGTGGGAGTGTTGCTGCTTGTGGGTTCTGTCAGATTTAATTTTAAAAGGGTTTGTTGTAGTTCATCTGCTGATCTGCTTCTGTAAATTGTACCTTGGTAGTTAAATCTGACTGAAAAGGGGAAGCCCCATTGATACATAATGTTGTGGCGTTGCAGTTCCATTAGTTGGGGTTTCATGGATCGTCTTTTAGTAATAGTAAGTTGGGATAGGTCAGCAAAAATTTGATAATTGTGTCCTTGAAAATTAAGTTCCTTTTTTTCTCTTGCAGCAATTAGTATTTGTTCTTTCGTTCTGTAATAATGAAATTTTGTGATTATATCACGTGGGGGTCCATCTTTCTTTTTGGCTGTGAGGGCTCTGTGTACTCTGTCCAGTTCTAAACGTTCAATAGGGATATCTGGCTTTAGTTCTTGTAATAGAGCAGTAATAGTAGATTGCAGGTCTGTTACAGTTTCAGGTATTCCCCTTATGCGCAAGTTTGAACGTCTGGCTCTATTTTCGTAATCTTCGAGCTTAGTTTGAAGTATTAAATTCTCTTTTTTTAATTGTTCCAATTCTGTTATATTTTCTTGGGTTGTAATTTCAATTTCATCCATTTTTATTTCTAAGGCTGCGGTGCGGTTTCCCAGCTCTCTTATTTCTTTGGTTAGGCTTTTTGTTATTTGGTCTGAGGTTTGTTTTAAAGCCTTATGAAGCATCTTTTCAAATTGTAATAATATTACTGGGAATACTGAGGAGGCTTGTGGAGAAGTTTGTGAGAGGATTTGTTCTGTATCTGACTCAAATGGAGAGTCTTGCTGTGACATTTTCTGTCTGTGAGAGCGCCCTGATGCTGTATCTTGTGAGGTGACTGGAGCTGCTTCAGCTGCAGTGAGTGCCTGTGAGCTCTTTGTGAGGTGATTTTTATTTCTGCCACGGTTTCCTCCCAGTACCATATTTCCTGCCCAAACTTTCACAGTTTGTTCCCTGGGGCAAAAAGGTTCAAATGGATACCTTTTGAGCCTGCAGGCTCCGCTTTGTCCTTCTCTTCTCTCCTCAGCGGTGTGGAGCTCTAACAATGCATGTCTGCTCTGCTAGGCTCCGCCTCCTGCCACCTCTATCATGTTTGTTTTTCAGGTCTGCAATTTTTTATACTTTACCGTTTACTGTGCTTTATTGTTAACCATTTTTTTGTCTTCAGGTACGCCATTCACGACTTTGAGTGGTTATACCAGCATGATGCCTGCAGGTTTAGGTATCATCTTGGTATCATTCTTTTCAGCCAGCGGTCGGCTTTCATGTAAAAGCAATCCTAGCGGCTAATTAGCCTCTAGACTGCTTTTACAAGCAGTGGGAGGGAATGCCCCCCCCCCACCGTCTTCTGTGTTTTTCTCTGGCTCTCCTGTCTCAACAGGGAACCTGAGAATGCAGCCGGTGATTTAGCCAGCTGACCATAGAGCTGATCAGAGACCAGAGTGGCTCCAAACATCTCTATGGCCTAAGAAACCGGAAGCTACGAGCATTTCATGACTTAGATTTCGCCGGATGTAAACAGCGCCATTGGGAAATTGGGAAAGCATTTTATCACACCGATCTTGGTGTGGTCAGATGCTTTGAGGGCAGAGGAGAAATCTAGGGTCTAATAGACCCCAATTTTTTCAAAAAAGAGTACCTGTCACCACCTATTGCTATGAAAGGGGATATTTACATTCCCTGAGATAACAATAAAAATGATTAAAAAAAAAAAAATATGAAAGGAACAGTTTAAAAATAAGATAAAAAAGCAAAAAAAAAAAGAAAAAAAAAAAAAAAAAGCACCCCTGTCCCCCCTGCTCTCGCGCTAAGGCAAACGCAAGCGTCGGTCTGGCGTCAAATGTAAACAGCAATTGCACCATGCATGTGAGGTATCACCGCGAAGGTCAGATCGAGGGCAGTAATTTTAGCAATAGACCTCCTCTGTAAATCTAAAGTGGTAACCTGTAAAGGCTTTTAAAGGCTTTTAAAAATGTATTTAGTTTGTCGCCACTGCACGTTTGTGCGCAATTTTAAAGCATGTCATGTTTGGTATCCATGTACTCGGCCTAAGATCATCTTTTTTATTTCATCTAACATTTAGGCAATATAGTGTGTTTTAGTGCATTAAAATTTAAAAAAGTGTGTTTTTTCCCCAAAAAATGCGTTTGAAAAATCGCTGCGCAAATACTGTGTAAAAAAAAAAAAAAGGAAACACCCACCATTTTAATCTGTAGGGCATTTGCTTTAAAAAAATATATAATGTGTGGGGGTTCAAAGTAATTTTCTTGCAAAAAAAAATAATTTTTTTCATGTAATCAAAAAGTGTCAGAAAGGGCTTTGTATTCAAGTGGTTAGAAGAGTGGGTGATGTGTGACATAAGCTTCTAAATGTTGTGCATAAAATGCCAGGACAGTTCAAAACCCCCCCAAATGACCCCATTTTGGAAAGTAGACACCCCAAGCTATTTGCTGAGAGGCATGTCGAGTCCATGGAATATTTTATATTGTGACACAAGTTGCGGGAAAGAGACAATTTTTTTTTTTTTTTTGCACAAAGTTGTCACTAAATGATATATTGCTCAAACATGCTATGGGAATATGTAAAATTACACCCCAAAATACATTCTGTTGCTTCTCCTGAGTATGGGGATACCACATGTGTGGGACTTTTTGGGAGCCTAGCCGCGCACGGGACCCAGAAAACCAAGCACCGCCTTCAGGCTTTCTAAGGGCGTAAATTTTTGATTTCACTCTTCACTGCCTATCACAGTTTCGGAGGCCATGGAATGCCCAGGTGGCACAAAACCCCCCCAAATTACCCCATTTTGGAAAGTAGACATCCCAAGCTATTTGCTGAGAGGTATAGTGAGTATTTTGCAGACCTCACTTTTTGTCACAAAGTTTTGAAAATTGAAAAAAGAAAAAAAAAATGTTTTTCTTGTCTTTCTTTATTTTCAAAAACAAATGAGAGCTGCAAAATACTCACCATGCCTCTCAGCAAATAGCTTGGGGTGTCTACTTTCCAAAATGGGGTCATTTGGGGGGGGGTTTGTGCCACCTGGGCATTCCATGGCCTCCGAAACTGTGATAGGCAGTGAAGAGTGAAATCAAAAATTCACGCCCTTAGAAATCCTGAAGGCGGTGATTGGTTTTCGAGGCCCCGTACGCAGCTAGGCTCCTAAAAAGTCCCACACATGTGGTATCCCCATACTCAGGAGAAGAAGCTAAATGTATTTTGGGGTGCAATTCCACATATGCCCATGGCCTGTGTGAGCAATATATCATTTAGTGACAACTTTGTGCAAAAAAAAAAAAAAATTGTCACTTTCCCGCAACTTGTGTCAAAATATAAAACATTCCATGGACTCAACATGCCTCAAAGCAAATAGCTTGGGGTGTCTACTTTCCAAAATGGGGTCATTTGGGGGGGGTTTATGCCATCTGGGCATTTTATGGCATTCAAAACTGTGATAGGTAGTGAGGAGTAAAATAAAAAATGTACGCCCTTAGAAATCCTGAAGGCAGTGATTGGTTTTCGGGGCCCCGTACGCGGCTAGGCTCCCAAAAAGTCCCACACATGTGGTATCCCCGTACTCAGGAGAAGCAGCTAAATGTATTTTGGGGTACAATTCCACATATGCCCATGGCCTGTGTGAGCAATATATCATTTATTGACAACTTTTTGTAATTTTTTTTTTTTTTTTTTGTCATTATTCAATCACTTGGGACAAAAAAAGAAATAAAAATAAAATAATTAATATTCAATGGGCTCAACATGCCTCTCAGCAATTTCCTTGGGGTGTCTACTTTCCAAAATGGGGTCATTTGTGGGGGTTTTGTACTGCCCTGCCATTTTAGCACCTCAAGAAACGACATAGGCAGTCATAAATTAAAGGCTGTGTAAATTCCAGAAAATGTACCCTAGTTTGTAGGCGCTATAACTTTTGCGCAAACCAATAAATATACACTTATTGACATTTTTTTACCAAAGACATGTGGCCGAATACATTTAAATGTATGACTAAAATTGAGTTTATTGGATTTTTTTTAGAACAAAAAGTAGAAAATATAAATTTTTTTCAAAATTTTTGGTCTTTTTCCGTGTATAGCGCAAAAAATAAAAACGGCAGAGGTGATCAAATACCATCAAAAGAAAGCTCTATTTGTGGGAAGAAAAGGACGCAAATTTCGTTTGGGTACAGCATTGCATGACCGCGCAATTAGCAGTTAAAGCGACGCAGTGCCAAATTGTTAAAAGTGCTCTTGTCAGGAAGGGGGTAAATCCTTCCGGGGCTGAAGTGGTTAACATCAATGACAGCTTGAAGTCTTTTGTGGTATTTGTGGATGAGGCGCTTTATCTTCTCTGATGGTAAAGCTGCCCATTCCTCTTGGCTAAAAGCCTCCAGTTCCTGTAAATTCTTGGGCTGTCTTGCATGAACTGCAGGTTTGAGATCTCCCCAGAGGGGCTCAATGATACTGAGGTCAAGAGATTGAGATGGCCACTCCAGAACCTTCACTTTATTCTGCTGTAGCCAATGACAGGTCAACTTGGCCTTGTGTTTTGGATCATTGTCATATTGGAATGTCCATATATGTCCCATGCGCAACTTCCTGGCTGATAAATGCAAATGTTCCTCCAGTATTTTTTGATAACATACTACATTCATCTGCCTTTGTAGCTCACACATCCCCAAAACATCAGCGATCCACCTCCGTTTTTCACAGTATGAATGGTGTACCTTTCATCATAGGCCTTGTTGACTCCTCTCCAAATGTAGCATTTATGGTTGTGGCCAAAAAGCTCAATTTTGGTCTCATCACTCCAAATGACTTTGTGCCAGAAGTTTGAAGCCTATCTCTGTGCTGTTTGGTGTATAAGTGGGATACTTTGTGGCATTTTCATAGTAATGGCTTTCTTCTGGTGACTCAACCATGCAGCCCATCTTTCTTCCAATGCCTCTTTATTGTGCATCTTGAAACAGCCATACCACATGTTTTCAGAGAGTCCCGTATTTCATCTGAAGTTTTGTGGGTTTTTCTTTGCATCCCGAACAATTTTCCTGGCAGTTGTGGCTGAAATTTTATTTGGTCTACCTAAACATGGTTTGGTTTCAACAGAACCCCTCATTTTTCACTTCTTGATTAGAGTTTGAACACTACTAATTAGCATTCTCAATTCCTTGGATATCTTTTTATTTCCCTTTCCTGTTTTATACAGTTCAACTACCTTTTGCCGCAGATCCTTTGACAATTCTTTTGCTTTCCCCATGACTCAGAATCCAGAAACGTCAGTGCAGCACTGGATGAAAAATGCAAAGGTCTGTCAGGAGTCCAGAAACTCATTGACCTTTTATACACACACACTAATTACAAGCAAACAGATCACAGCTGAGGATGGTTACCTTTAATAGCCATTCAAACCCCTTTGTGTCAACTTGTGTGCGTGTTATCAGGCCAAAATCATCAGTTACCATCTGAGAAGATAAAGAGCCTCATCCACAAATATCACAAAAGACTTCAAGCTGTCATTGATGTTAAAGGGGGCAATACAAGGTATTAAGAACTGGGGTAAGTAAACTTTTGATCAGGGTCATTTGTGTAGTTTCTGTTGTCATTATGATTTAAAAAGAGTAAACAGTTGATTGATAATAAATGGCTTCAGCCAAACACTAACAATGAGTGAAAGAAATGTTTTTGTGTTATCATTCATATTCTCTGAAAAATGGCCAAGAAATCATAAATTCTGCCAGGGTATATAAACTTATGAGCACAACTGTATACAAGATTTCTATGGCAAAGTGCAGCTAACACGCAGGAAAGCTGCAAGTTCACTGCACTGCATCCACGGTGTGAGTAAACTGCAACACATCAGTGTGATGGCAGCCTTAGGCCCCTTTCACGCCACCAGTCTGATCAGGTCCACCTGTTTATTTTTTTAGACGGACCCAATCGGATCCTCCATTTATCTCTATGGAGCGGCAGATCTAAACGGATTTGTGTCCGTTTACACCCACCTACCTCCAATTTAATCCGCAAAAAAAGAGAAGGGGATTTGGCGGCTTTCATCTGGACGTTTAGGATTGGAGGGCCCATAGAGGAGAGCGGGCTGGGTCTATGTCTGCTCTGCATATGCTGACTGGACACGGACCTGTCATCCACCCGCTCTGCTCCTTGTGGCCCGGGATCAGTAACCAAGTCGATCAAGTGGCCCTCCCTCTTAAGGTTGGGCACGCTTAAGGTTGGGCACCCCTGCTCTAACGCTTCAAGCATATTACCCAGCTGGGTAGTGTTAGACTGCATGTCAGGGTGCGCATGCCAGCAGACAAGTTTGCCCCTCTAGAAGTACTTCGCGCAGAAGAACACTTATTCCCTTTGCTCATAGTAAATGAGCATTGGCGCATAGAAATGTGCATGCACAAACTGGCATGCAAACAGGAGCTGTCGCACATCCCCGTGTGCGCCAAATGCTTGCACGCACCCGCATGCACCCATGATTGACGCTGGCGCCAACAGTCTATTTAACCCAGCCAGTACCTGCCTCCAGTGCTGCTTTGTCTCAGCTCCTGTGTGTCCTGTTACCTGTGAAACCTGAGTCCTGATCTCTGTGTTAACCCGGCTTGTTTTGACCATCCCTTGAACTCCACCTGCATTGACCTCGGCTTGTCCTGTGACCCTTCTTCTGCCTTCTCCCTTGGCTCCTGTTTGCAGTCATCTGGCTCCAGACCTGGCTTGTCTCCTGACTACGTTCCTGCCTGCACCCTGCATCTGCCTGTCTTGCCGTGTATGACCCATCTATCTGTTGCTGTCATCTGCACCAGCTGCCTGCCATGAACCTTCCGGTATCTTCTCCAGCCATCCAGGTCTTCTGCCCTGCTGCCTGCAAGATTCCTTGGCACTCGTGCGACTCTGCGCTCCGGCGCCTTCTGTTCACATTATCAGAGGCCCCGAGTCAGAGGTGTAAGGGAGCCCTTCCTCGTCCATTCAGGCTCTACTACCAGGTACGTGATACTGCAGCTGTTCAATGTCCTGCTTAAATGCCCTCCCAACTCAGCAGGCAAATCTCTCCAGGTCTTGTTTAGTGAGGAGAGACCATATATGCTGTTTGAGGTCTCTATTCCCAAGTATGTCAACAATATTAGCACTCTCTTCATGGGAATCTATGGAGTGAGGCCAGGAGGAGGGAGCAGAGGCACTCACTGACCTGGACGATGGTATGGGAGAACCCACAGGCATGTGGTGCTGTTCTGCTTGCTCCCGCGCCATCTTGGATCCCTTAGGCCGCTGACTCTGGTGCTTAGAAAGGAGGGTTTCCATGGAGTTCCTCCAAGGTCTGATTGCATTCTAAGGCTGGAAGGATGCTCTCCTATGCACCGGCATCACAGGGAGAACTGATGGCTGCAGCAGGATCTCCGTGTCAGCTGCATATAGCGGCAGAATGCAGGGAGCTCCGGGTCAGAGCAGCCACACTCCAACATGCCTGACTTTCAGCTGGAACTGAGCAGTACTCCTCTGGAACTGCCCTGTCCTTTGCAATATTTCAGTTGTTACTGGTAAACACAGAAGTCAGTGCTCTACATACTTCCTCTGCCACATCCTGTGTTTACCAGTGACAGCACGCTTTTTCGAGTGGCTTAGCCTCTTGCCAAGTACTTCTCACTGGTGCTAACTGGGGAGTGGTGGGAGAACTATGTACCCCCAGGGGGGCTATGTACTGGGGGGCAGAGGGGGTGGCAAGCTGGTGGCATTGCATTGGCAATGAATTGGATTTTTTTAGAAAAAAAGTCCTGGATAAAAGTTAAATTTTAGGTATCCCCTGCTATAGGAGTTTAATTTTTGGTGAGATATTCTCTCTAAGGCTTGTCTACTAAATCAGTAAATCAGTTTTGCCTAAATTACTCTGATCTCCCTAATAGTAGGCGATCTATAGAAACTGTTTGCCCATGCCTACTTCATCACCGTTTGTATAGAAATATCAAATATCAAATATATAATCTGGCAGCTTTATCTTTTCCTAGACCTAGTCTATTACGAAATCATCAATGTATTTCACCTATTAGGACATGATACGCTTCTGATCTAAAAGGCTAGAAGAAGAGTTATGCCCCGTACACACGGTCGGACTTTGTTAGGACATTCCAAGAACAAAATCCATGGATTTTTTCCTACGGATGTTGGCTCAAACTTGTCTTGCATACACACGGTCACACAAAGTTGACGGAAAATCCGATCGTACTAAACGCGGTGACGTAAAACGCGTACGTCAGGACTATAAACGGGGCAGTGGCCAATAGCTTTCATCTCTTTATTTATTCTGAGCATGCATGGCACTTTGTGCGTCGGATTTGTGTACACACGATCGGAATTTCCGTCAACGGATTTTGTTGTCGGAAAATTTTATATCCTGCTCTCAAACTTTGTGTGTCGGAAATTCCGATGGAAAATGTGTGATGGAGCCTACACACGGTTGGAATTTCCAACAACAAGGTCCTATCACACATTTTCTGTCGGAAAATCCGACCGTGTGTATGGGGCATAAGATTACATGATATAATGGAATCTCTGTAGGCTGTTAACCAAACTTTACTCTGTAGGTAAAGGTCCATTGTAGGGAATAGGTTGGGAACATGCAGTGGATATTAGGGGTAACACCCAGACATCATCAATCTAAAGAATAATGTTCATATTAATCTTTCATATATTGGAACAGTGGAAAAAAATAAATAAATAATAATTTAACAATGTAAAAAAAAAAACAATGCAAATATGTTTGTAAATTTAGAATGAAATACCCAACTCTTTTCCAGAGTTATTTTCTTCAATAGACAAAACTTTTAATAATGTTTGACTTAAAGAATATAATATTCTAACAAAAATATAATATTTTATTATGCTGGAACTGCTTACATTTATTTGTCTCATTTATCATGCTAGCAGCCATGGAAATGACTGATGCCCATTATTATATCCTGGACTCTGGTGTGTTATTATGGGCAATGAGTGTAAAAAAGAGCATTTCCTAAGAAAATAATCAGCCACACTTTTGGAATGAAGATGATGCCTTGAATTTGAAACAAGGTTGCAGCCGACCATTTATTGTTCATGATTATTTCAGCAATACACATAGTTTTGAGAAACGCAAGTAAAACTAAATGCAAATGTTCTTCTGTCCCTGATGAAGGCAGGGAAATATTAGGTTTACATTTTTCTGGTATAATAATCCATAACCATGCTGATATTCTCAGGGAAGGAATTAGTCTTGCACTTTTTGTTTTGCTATTTGATGTTTCTCTTGCATGTTCAACTTTGAATGTGCCTATTAATGCTTTTGGCAGCTCAGACTAGATTCAGTTCTCTAGCCGCTATGTGGCATTACGGAAAATTTTCTATCCCCTGTTAACTTAAGTGCTCTATTGCTCCCACACATTCATCTGTGCACCATCCTTTCATTTGTGCTTATTGTATTTGTATTTAACTCCAAAATCACATTCAAGTTAAGAAACTATCATCTAACAGTGAGAGGCATGTTACATGTGAGATTAGCCACTTTAACAGACAAAGTGTTGTGTAGTGGACTCTGGAGGTCTACATCCAATCAGGATGCAGTAATCGCACATGGTTGTACACTCTTTTGGTGTGCATTGTGATTCTTCAGACTTCCCCTAGTAGTTTCTCATTTGAGCAGTAATATAAATAGAGAACATGTTGACAAAGAATCACGTGTGAAGACTGCTACATGAGAAATTTTTAAATCATGACATTGGATTTCAAGGTTGACCAGCTACAAACTGAAACTCCATTTTACCTCATGGTAAACCTATTATTAAGTCTTTCAAAGTTACAATTTTTCTCTGTTTTTACATTGAGAGGTGAATGGTTTAAACCTATCCCCACTTTTAAGGCCCACATGACAAAATGTTCCATTTTAGCATGCCAGCTGGTGTCCATTGTGACAGGCGGTGAGGGGTAATTTGATGCACTGTTTATTTTTTTGATTTATTGAAGGTTGCCAAACTCATACTTTATTTGTGGTGTTCACACAGCGGCACATTGTGATTTGTTGCAGTGCCGTGACCTATAGTCTGCGTTTTTCACACCGCACATTACACCACGATTGAGATACTACTGTTGATCAGGTGCAGTAAAATGCCAATTACTGCACATAGGGTGAACAAGCCCTTACTGTGTCCTGATGGGGATTTCACTTAATTTTCTGCCCCAGCGAAAATGTACAAATAAAAATAAAGCAAAAAAAAAAACATGTTTCCATTGGGAGATTTTTTTTTTTACTTTCTTTTAGGGTGATAATATTACATTGGAACAGGAAGTGAGGAAAATCTTAGACAGCATTACAGGGAACTTCATAATGCTTTTCCTGATCTTTTACTTTTGTCAATATCTATGTAGCGTTACCATCGCAGGAGACGCTTGGTAGATTGGGTTATTTTACAAAAAACAAAAATATAAATCTAACACTAAGTGAAATTTGTGAAAAAATAAATAAATCAATAAATAAAAAAACTGCAGCACCTTACACCTATCTGGGCAACGGATGTGACAAATATGAAACCTGTATAAAAGTGTGCTGTCTCTTAAAACAATGATTACAATCAAAAATTCATTAAATTATAAATAAGTAAATAAAAAATATATACTCCATAAACATAATTATATAAATCTAGTGCTTAATAAAACCATATGTGAATATAATCCCTATTACCAGACTTTGTGAAAAAAAGGAAAATAAAAAAAATGTCCAAATAAATATATAAAAAGTCCAACACATTGTGCTCCACCACACCAATCGATATCTGCACACAGATCCACAGTGAATGGCACCACCCACAAAAAGGAGAGGAGAGATGTGTCAAATAAACCACTCCACCACAGTGCATAAATGGGCTTCTTACCGGAACATAGGATCTCAAAGAGAGATCACCACATGCCTTGCTCCTCTGCAGCCACTGAGATTCTATCTCTCTGATCCTAAGTGTGCTCACTCAATGCAGGGGTTAAAGACAGAAGGATCCAACATAGTGTAGTATGTATGGCATAATATTTATTCAATCTTAAAATGTACACTTACAATGTCTCTCCGTCATGAACGGCATACAACAAACAAACTCCGCCGGAGTGTCCCCCCCCGATGTGCGAAATTACATCACGTGCGTGGCCCCACCCAAAGTGTTTCTCTAGAACAATCGTTGTCTGTTCCCTTGACGGTGCTTGTTAAGAATAACTCCTCTATAACAGTAGACTATATCCACTTTAGTGTGCACTCTATATGAATGACAGCAATGAATATGAAGACTCCCTAAAGAGGTACCGCTTATTATGGAAATAGACAAAGTTTTTGTGAAGCATCTATCTGAGTGAGCATTCCTTAGTCCTAGTTGTTCAGCCAGATAGCGTTGGGGCCCAGTCTTTGTGGTGGTGCACGTGAGTACAGTCCCACAAACGTCAGTCAAAGTGATACAGCCACAGGGGTCCCACTGTTCAGATGTCAGCTCACTTCTGGATCTGCCTGAAGCGAACTTCATCTCTCATGAGTCAATACTGCCAATCATCAAGTCTCTTGAGCTCCTTCTGCTTGTCAACTCCCCCTGGTGGATGGAGGCAAAGAAGTGTTAACCCATTAACAGTGTTAACCCATTAAGTCAATTGGGAGCACAGAGAGCACAACAGCAGTGTCCTAAATCACTCTCTCTAACCAAGCACCTGGCTACATCTGATAGAGATTTCAACATTCCCCCACTCTATCCAAAATCTACAACAAAAGGTGTCTGGAGTTGTACTTATTTCATAATAAAAAAACAGTCTTTATAAATTGATTTAATAGGTATAGTAAATTATGGCATGGAGTGTAGTGGTCAATGAACCTTCTCTTCTCTGTATTATGAATGAATGGTTGAAATTCACCAGCTTAGAACACAATCATTTGTAGAAATCCATTTTATAACTAGAGGTTACTTGTGAGATTTCAAATTGTTCATTCAATTAAAAAAAAAAAAACTTTCCTCAGCTCTACATGCTATCAACTTCCATTTTTTCAGGCTAATTTCCAACATATTTATGAAGCATTGCTGTACCAATATGTGCTTTTCCGTACCTAAATGATATACAGTTGTGCTCATACGTTTACATACCCTGGCAGAATTTATGATTTCTTGGTCATTTTTCAAAGAATATGAATGATAACACAAAAGCTTTTCTTTCACTCATAGTTAGTGCTTGGCTGAAGCCATTTATTATCAATCAACTGTGTTTACGCTTTTTAAATCATAATGGCAACAGAAACTACCCAAATTAACCTGATCCAAAGTTTACATACCCCAGTTCTTAATACTTTGTATTGCCCCCTTTAACATCAAAGACAGCTTGAAGTATTTTGTGGTATTTGTGAATGAGGCTTTTTATCTTCTCTGATGGTAAAGCTGCCCATTCCTCTTGGCAAAAAGCCTCCAGTTCCTGTAAATTCTTGGGCTGTCTTTCATGAACTGCACATTTGAGATCTCCCCAGAGTGGCTCAATCATATTGAGGTCAGGAGACTGAGATGGTCACTCCAGAACCTTCACTTTATTCTGCTGTAGCCAATGACAGGTCAACTTGGCCTTGTGTTTTGGATCATAGTCATGTTGGAATGTCCAAGTATATCTCATGCGCAGCTTCCTGGCTTATGAATGCAAATGTTCCTCCAGTATTTTTTGATAACATACTGCTTTCATTTTGCCATCAATTTTGACCAAATTTCCTGTGCCTTTGTAGCTCACACATCCCCAAAACATCAGCGATCCACCTCTGTACCTTTCATCATAGGCCTTGTTGACTCCTCTCCAAATGTAGCGTTTATAGTTGTGGCCAAAAAGCTCAATTTTGGTCTCCGCACTCCAAATGACTTTGTGCCAGAAGGTTTGAGGCTTGTCCCTGTGCTGTTTGGTGTATTGTAAGCAGGGTACTTTGTGGCATTTGAGTAGTAATGGCTTTCTTCTTGCGACTCGACCATGCAGCCCATCTTTCTTCAAGTGTCTCCTTATTGTGCATCTTGAAACAGTCACACCACATGTTTTCAGAGAGTCCTGTATTTCATCTGAAATTATTTGTGGGGTTTTCTTTGCAGCCTGAACAATTTTCCTGGCAGTTGTGGCTGACATTTTAGTTGGTCTACCTGACTGTGGTTTGGTTTCAACAGAACCCCTCATTTTCTACTTCTTGATTAGAGTTTGAACACTGCTGATTGGCATTCTCAATTCTTGGGTATCTTTTTATATCCCTTTCCTGTTTTATGCAGTTCGACTACCTTTTCCCGCAGATCCTTTGACAATTCTTTTGCTTTCCCCATGACTCAGAATCCAAAAGTATTGGTGCAGCACTGGATGAAAGATGCAAGGGTCTTTCAGGAGTCCAGAAATGCATTGAGCTTTTATACACACACACTATTTACAAACAAACAGATCACAGGTGAGGATGATTACCTTTAATAGCCATTCAAACCCCTTTGTGTCAACTTGTGTGCATGTTATCAGGCCAAAATCATCAGGGTATGTAAACTTTTGATCAGGGTAATTTGGGTAGTTTCTGTTTCCATTGTGATTTAAAAAACACAGTTAACTCATAATAAATGGCTTCAGCCAAACATTAACCGTGAGTGAAAAAAAAATTTGGGTTATCCATTTTCTCTGTAAAATGGCCAAGAAATCATAAATTTTGCCAGGGTATATAAACTTATGAGCACAACTGTAAATATCTCTGTGTATGTTCATGTAATTGGATGTGTTTAATTTTGAAGAAGGTCTTTTCAATATTGCCCACAACTGTTAACTTTGAACACCATGGATCTTTTTGTATTGTTTTAATTTTTTCATTACATTTTATGTGCAGCAAACCTTCTGTGTTTTTATATATATATTATACATACAGTACCTCACAAAAGTGAGTACACCCCTCACGTTTTTGTAAATATTTTTTTATATCTTTTCATGTGACAGCACTGAAGAAATGACACTCTTCTACAATGTAAAGTAGTGAGTGCACAGCTTGTATAACAGTTTAAATTTGCTGTCCCCTCAAAATAACTCAACGCACAGCCATTAATGTCTAAACCACTGGCAACAAAAGTGAGTACACCCCTAAGTGAAAATGTCCAAATTGGGCCCAAATAGCCATTTTCCCTCCCTGGTGTCATGTGACTCATTAGTTTTACAAGGTCTCAGGTGTGAATGGGGAGTAGGTGTGTTAAATTTGGTGATATCGCTCCCACTCTCTCATACTGGTCACTGGAAGTTTAACATGACACCTCATAGCAAAAAACTCTGAGGATCTGAAATAAAAATTGTTGCTCTACATAAAGATGGCCTAGGCTATAAGAAGATTGCCAAGACCCTGAAACTGAGCTGTAGCATGGTGGTCAAGACCATACAGCAGTTTAAAAGGCCAGGTTCCACTCAGAACAGGGCTCACCATGGTCGACCAAAGAAGTTGAGCGCACGTGCTCAGCGTCATATCCAGATGTTGTCTTTGGAAAATAGATGTATGAGTGCTGCCAGCATTGCTGCAGAGGTTGAAATGGTGGGGGGTCAGCCTGTCAGTACTCAGACCAAACGCCGCACACTGCATCAAATTGGTCTGCATGGCTGTCGTCCCAGAAGGAAGCCTCTTCTAAAGATGATGCACAAGAAAGCCCGCAAAAAGTTTGCTGAAGATAACCAGACTAAGGACATGAATAACTGGAACAATGTCCTGCGGTCTGATGAGACCAAGATAAACTTATTTGGTTCAGATGATGTCAAGCGTGTGTGGCGGCAACCAGGTGAGGAGTACAAAGACAAGTGTGTCTTGCCTACAGTCAAGCATGGTGGTGGGAGTGTCATGGTCTGGTGCTGCATGAGTGCTGCTGACACTGGGGAGCTACAGTTCATTGAGGGAACCATGAATGCCAACATGTACTGTGACATACTAAAGCAGAACATGATCCCCTACCTTCAGAGACTGGGCCGCAGGGCAGTATTCTAACATGATAACGACCCCAAAACCCACCTCCAAGACGATCACTGCCTTGCTAAAGAACCTGAGGGTAAAGGTGATGGACTGGCCAAGAATGTCTCCAGACCTAAACCCTATTGAGCATTTGTGGGGCATCCCCAAACAGAAGGTGGAGGAGCGCAAGGTCTCTAACAACCACCAGTTCCGTGATGTCATCATGGAGGAGTGGGAGAGGACTCCAGTGGCAAACTGTGAAGCTCTGGTGAATTCAATGCCCAAGAGGGTTAAGGCAGTGCTGGAAAATAATGGTGGCCACACAAAATAGTGACACTTTGGGCAAGTTTGGACATTTTCACTTAGGGGTGTACACACTTTTGTTGCCAGTGGTTTAGACATTAATGGCTGTGTGTTGAGTTATTTTGAGGGGACAGCAAATTTACACTGTTATACAAGCTGTACACTCACTACTTTAAATTGTAGCAAAGTGTCATTTCTTCAGTGTTGTCACATGAAGATATAATTATATATATATACACACACACACACACACACAAAAGGCTTCCCAAAATAGATTTTGTTTTGCACAGTTTCATCAAGCAAACACTTCAGACTTTTCCTGAGAGTTCTGCGTCTATGTTAAGTGTGCTTCTCAGGCCCATGTTTGCTTTGCCATTCTTCTAATTAGAAATGGGCCGGATGTGGTTCATCGGCTCAGATACAATTTGCAAGCCTTCTTTAAAATGTGATAAAGCCTCCAGCACATGCTGGTTATGAAATGATGCAGGCTGTATTTAGAAGTCATATTTCAGAGACTTGCACAAAAAAAAAAAAAAAAAAAACAAAAAATCACTCAAGTGCACCGACTCAGACAATACAGAGCTATCCACAGTAAACATTAGAGGCAAATGAACAATGGAATGCCAGGCAATGGTATGGATGATCTGATTTATTATAGGACTGGCTGTCCGAACTTGATGCATTTACACTGGGAAAGTGAAACCTGAAAGGGTTGAATGCTTGTCCTGTCAGGTGAAATAGTTTTAAGAGGTTTCAGTAGGATTATTTGAGAAGACTGACATGGTAAAATCCAGTTCTAGACTTGTCTTGTTTCTTGTGAAATAGCTAAATACCATGGCTTGTTACATCTTATAGGTCTTTTAATGTTAATAAGTAATAGAAAGGAGGACACATATTTCAAAGTCACTATAAGGAACAAAATAAAGGTGTGTTGCACTACAGCGATTGATATTAAAAATAATGAAAAACAATTATAAATAAACAGCCCAGAAAAATCAGTCTCTCAAAATGACCATAATGGTCAAATGGCAAACTCCATTCAACTTTGGATAAGGTTATTCAATCCTTTCACCAAGTGAACATGCCACCACCAAAATAGGTTGGACTTTTGCCAGACAGCCTGGACCCTTTTTTACGAAGGGTCAAACAGGCTTGATGAATATGTCCCGGTAGGGGTCATCAGCAGGGGATGTACAAAAGAACCACATCAGGAACAGCTCCAGAGCATCCAGGGGACTCCACCCAAACAACAATCATGTAGTCAGATCCAAACAAAACATAAAAAGCTGGATAGTGTAAAACCTCTTAAGGGTTGCATTTAATATAAAGTATTGCTCTTACATGTATTCATAGTAAAAACAGCATTGCATGGTAAAAAAGGAAAGCGGCCACCACAGCACATACAAACATGTAAAATGCGGGATAACAGGAACATACTCAGCCCGGCCAGTTTTGTCAACAAAAGGACTTCTTCCAGGGCATGAGCATTATTTCCTGCCATCGCACTAAATAAGGAACCTTGCGGTTCAAGCCTCACTTTCATCTCTGCAGCGTGAGTGAGGAGAAGGGACGGCAACCAAAACTCATTTTCACATTTAGCCCTGGTTCACACTGACTGCGAGAATGAAATTAAGCGAGTTCAGCTGAACTCGCACAATTTCATTCCTGCATATCAGTCCCGATTTTGGGGGCGATTTCAGAGACATCTGTGCAGGTTTCTGCACAGATGTCAATGGAAATCGCACCCCGAAATTGGCAAAATTAGTTCAGAAACTACTTTTGGGAATTTGTGCAGCGCTGCAAATGCAGCGTCGCACCAATTCAGACGCTGCCATTGCCGGCAATTGCCGCCGATTTGTCATGCGATTTGACATGTCAAATCGCATTCCACATTGCATCTAAGTGAACCAGGGCCAAAAGGAAAAAGCTCACGTCTCATTCAGATTTAGAAAGACGGAGCAGTGAAGTAAAACAAACCAGCCCCACCCAAACTTGAGTGTCCCCAAGGGAAGGAAACAAAGTACTTCTGCATCCAGAAACAATGTTAGCACCTCGCATTTGACTGTAATATAAATAAATTCCATATATTAAATTAAAATTGCTGCAATTATAAATGTTCGCCTATATTCATGAATATAATATATACAGTAAAAGAACCAACTATATAAAACTTATCTAAAAAAATTATAAAAATGTACACATACCTATATATATGTATATGATTTCCCACACAGGGGATAAATAAATACCAATACCAATATTGGTTAATTAACGTATAAATAACCATATGATAAGAAAAAATGATATAATTATTGCATATGAAAATGTCAGGAATTATCTATGAAGCTATTGACGTGACCACATAAAAAGTCCCTGCCGACTTGCGTTACACTTTTAGCGGACTTGGCCGGGGGGGGGGGGCAGGTTTCCGGAGGCAAATTGGTCTGGCACCCCCATAAAGCGACCTCGCTGCTGCCGGTATGATAATGGACTGACGTTCGGAGAGAATGGCGGCCTCACTTAATGCAACTGGCGGCCGCCAGTACTAGTAATTGTGGCACTGGCAGCAGATCCTAACCACCTAATCCTCCATGGCATTTTTGGGAGGAAGTTACGACATGTAATGTAATTTCCTAGACATGTGCACACTGAAATATTTTGTTTTGGAATTTCGAAATTCGTTTTTATTTATTTTGTTTCATTAAAAAATGCATTCGTCCAAAAATCCGAAATAATTAAGGTCGAATCTCTCATTAAAGGCTTATGGTGTCTGTCGAATGTTCTAAGAAGAGCAGCTAAACTGTACAACGCCGCAATCGTACATTTCCGATTGAATATTCTGCCTACAAGCTATAGTAGAATTCTAATGTTGTATGACACTAGTAATAATTATATTAATTAATTATTATTACTAGTCAACCAACATTAAAATTCTTCTATAGCCTATGGGCGGAGCATTTGACCATAAATGTCCGCTCACGGTGACTGCTTCGTCGAATCTTCATGTTGAATCTTTTCTCTCTATGTCGAATAATCTTGGACTAATAGAGTTAAGTTAGGCACATTCAACCTTTTTTGCTATTGTCTCTATAATGTCGAATCATCTTGGACTAATACAGCTAAGGTTAGACATATTCGACCACAGGTTTGATGGACACAGATCGCTATTGTCAGCATCATATCGAATCTCCTATCCATATCGAACTGTTGTCGCAACGAAAACGAAAATAAAGCATTTGTTTAAGTTGGATCTTTCGGTTTTCGGATTTTGCATGTTCGTTATCGTTTGTTAAAACGATAACAAAAATACCCGAAATTCGGGCGAAAATGCATTCGGACGAAAACGAATGCACATGTCTATAACTTCCTCCCAGGACTCTCTGGGTCAAAAATGCCCTTGTGATTTCCTTGTGAGTCATACTTTGAGCACTAATGAGCACTAATGAATCTTACCTGTTGTCCTGGAATTGATAGATAGGATTAAAATTTTGAGGGCTCCGGTGCTGGTTTAATGAAAATACCGGGCTTTTGTAGTCTTCTGGATGAGAAGTAAAGCTGGAACGTATACTTTTTTTTGCTCATGGTTTTTGCAACGGCTGATTTGTCCAAGGTTTTTCTTTACAGGAACATCTTTATGCCACTTAATCATGTTTTATTTAGCAAATTGTATTGCAATTAAACATCCACAGGTTAAAGATCCTTCAGTCTGTGTGTTAACATATGTTGGGGTAATTTTTGACCTGATTGAGTCCTAATTCTTTGACTATGAAACTGGTTTGTGAATGCCACATGACCACCATCAAATGGAACATTAGTTGGGCAGGTCCCCAGTGTTCCTCCAGGAATAAGTGGCACTGACAGCCAAGACCTATGTGGTCAGATTAGCACTGTATGTCCAAACATCCACAAATATGGATTTAGCCCAACCCGGTCCAATAGGATTTAGGGGATTTTAGGGGAATTAGCTATTCTATAAAAACTCTGACCACATGTTACTGTTGATATCATAATAATACAAGGTTAGCTATGAAACCAAACACATGGCTTAATAAAACTTATTTTTTATTTCCCAAGAAGATAGGAAATGCTAACAGGAAAGCATTAAAAGATATTACAATATTACAAAGCTTACCAACAATACACATCATATCAGAATATTGTAAGGGCTTACCTAGGTTGGAGTCCATGGCGCAGAGATGTACGCTCACCCTTGCAAATACACACAGCCCACGGTAACTGGAACACAGGAATACTGGAACACAGGAATACTGGAACACAGGAATACTGGAACCTTAGGCAAAACAGGAAACAATGACAAAACTGACAAAGCCCTCAGAGTAAGGCAGTGTTTTATACCCAGCTAATTGGACAAACTGCCTCAGTTGAACCAGGAGTGGCAGGTACTAATTGCAACAAGATCCAGAGTATGGCCCTAGTATTTCATGCAGAACTCGCAAAGCTGGAAAGCAGACTGAAAGAAACTGAGGTGTGGCTCAGAGGCAAAGTAACAGGAGCACTAAACAGGCAGTCATAGGTTCAATAACTCTTTGAGCCACTTGGGGCGTGACCACGCCTGGCCGTCTGTGGCCCAGATGACCAAGAGAGAGCCACCAGGCTTGTACCAAGAACAAAAGGGGCCGAATTGCCTGTGTGTGCCCTTATTACTCACATTCATACCCACTTGTAGCAACCCCCACTTACCTCCTTGTCCAATGAGGTATTGGCAAGCGGTAGTTCTTCTAATATCTGCCCGTTCTCCAGGAAGCCTGTTGTATTGTCCACTAGGGGCCAGCATTTGTCCTTGAATCGCCACTGTCCGACCTGGGTGAAATCTTCATAGACATCTTGGCCTTTGATCTTCTGTAGCTTAACCCATCAGTCATCTTGGCAGCAGTGGTTCTTTTTGAAGCTTTGTTTGCAGACGTGCTAATCAAGCACTTCAATCTTTATCACACCAGGTGTCCTGGAGCCAGGCTCTACTCCCCTGCCAGGGGGCATGAATCAACACTCTGCTGGGTCAACTTGCAACTTCCAACTTAGGCCACCTGGCTGTATCAACCAGGAAGTAAACCTCCAGAAATATGACATTAGATCATGTTGCTATCCAACAAGATGTTTCAGTGTTCATTCAGAATTAATTGACAGGTGCACGTCTGTCCTGCATTTACCTGTGCTTCATGCAGATTTTGCATTCCAATAGACTTGCATAGGTATGGAAAACATACTTGAAGCAAACAAAAGCCTCCCAACATAGGAGCTTAGGGTCCATTTACATCAGACAATGGGTTGGTGGAGCCTAAAGAGGAAGGGGTGTGGTTTACAGATGACACGGCTGAACTTAAGCAGGAAGGGGTGAGGTCCTGACGAGAAGGGGTGGGTCATATTTAAATTAGTGGGTGCACAAGCTTAGTCAGGCCTAGGGCACCCCAAAGCCTAAATGCAACACTGATTGTAATGCAGAAATGCTATTTGTTGGCTTAACTTTTTGTTTAGATCAAATTTCAATATTAGAGAGAACCCAGGGTTGGAAAGAACCCTGGGTTCCAGGAAATAGTATGGTTCTGAATCAAAAGGGTAAAGTAACTTTTCCAAGTAAGCTTTTTATTACAGAAAAAAGGAAAGAAGATAAAGAAAAAATAATAAAGGAACACCATCACTTTAAACAAGTAAAGGGTTCTGCCTAAAATCCCAAAGCAACTAAAAGTGAACTTTTTAGTTGTAGTAACTTTTACAAGTCAGAATGAATAAATTCCGGATGTGTTTAAATATACAGCAACATTTATCATTGGCTGTTGCACACAACATCCAATGCTACATCTGTTTTATTTCTGCCTATGCTCTCTCATAAGATAATTTGTCATTTGTGCATTTAAACAGGTATTTTGTTATATCATATAAAAAATACAAAAGAAAAAAAAACAGTATTTTCTACTTTCTGTTTTAAAAGAAATCCAATAAAATCACATTTCATCATAAATTTAGGCTAGAATATATTCTGCTACATTTCTTCGGTAAAAAAAATGCTGATAAGTGTATGATAATTGGTTTGTGTGATCACGGACAAATGTGCGCAGATGATCACGGACAGATGTGTGCAGATGATCACTGGGACAGATGATTTTACTGGGACATATGTGGAACAGATGTTTTTACTGTGTGGGGACACTGTGTGGGGACACTAGGCCAGTGATAAGTTTGTAAAAAGCTGTAAAAAACGGCTGTAGAGATCCGCTCTCCTTCTCTCACTGACAAGCACCGTGTGAGGAGAAGGAGAGACGATCACCTAGCAACCGTCTCTCTATTTACATCACATGATGGCTGTGATTGGACACAGCCATCATTTGATCAGGAGGGCCCTCCTGCCGATCCGAGATCCGGGTAACATGAGCACATCAGGATCACGAGGCTACGCGGGCATGCGGCTGTGGGATCCCACTCCTATGGGACGTTCAGGAACCTCCACTCAGAAGGAGGAAGCACCCACCTGGCCATTTATGTGCAGTGGCCCTGTGGGAAGCGGTTAATAAAACAT